>NC_136433.1:4537500-5137500 GCF_052849685.1 Lactuca virosa | reverse complement strand
GAGGGAATACAATACCTTTAGAACTTGCATTTTGCTTGTGGACTTGAAGTGGTGCGTTGGGCTTGTTGTCAACATAATCAAAGGAGCAAGTTGGGCTTAATTTTAGATGAAGAATGATGATGATGTGAAGAGAATTTTGAGCTATAGAAGATCAAGGAAGCAATGGCCCATCTTGGGAGAGTCAAGAAGACACAATTGGGATATCAAGAACCTTTACATGTGGGTTGCACCAAGAAATAAAGGAGCAAAACTAGAAGGCCAACCAAATGGGCCAAATGACCCAGAATCCACGCGGTCCGCGTGGATTTACAAATGGTCTGCGTGGATCGCACTGTGAAGAATCCAGATTTTAGACTTTTTGACTCTATTTTGGGAAGGTTGGTGGAATGCTTTTAGGGGACTTTTGGATCCGATTTTTGACCACTTTTACTGGAGTTTTGAAGGAAGAAGGAAGAGGAAGACATGAAGAACAACACTTTTGCTCTCTAGAAGATTGGAAGATTTAGAAGGTTGGAGCAATTTTTCTTCCAACTTGCATCTTGAAAAATGTTTGGTATCACTAATCTACTTTGCATTTCTTTCATTTTGGTCATGCTTGGCTAGACTCATATTTGGTTGACTTGGATGTAACTGCTTGAATGTTTTGGTTATTTTGAAGAACTCCATGAACTTGTGTTGAATATCTATCATTATATTTTCTATGAAAACTTCCTTCATGTTTATATATCTCTAGTCATGAATATTGATATGTGAATGTTATTTTTGTTGGTTAAATTCTTGGCTAAGTAATGGGTCTTCAATTTAACAAGCAACAATTAGTTTAAATGTTTGTTTTCATTTCATTTAGACTAAGAAAATATTTTCTCCATAGTGGTAATGAAAGCAATAGATTACTCTTTGGATTTGGTGACTCTTAAAACCTAATGCTAATTGATTTTCACAAAATTACATGCTTCATTAGTTTTGTGACTTTGATTTAGGAAATGTGCTATGAGCTTCTCTAGTTATTTTAATACAAAAGAAGAGTTGAGGCAAGTTATGCTTATAAATTGCTATAGCCAAGTTAGATTATAAACAAAAGTATTGCACCTTGGTATTCTCATGATTATTTAACCAAATGTTCAAGTAATGATGTAACATCCGGATTCCCAGGTATGTCATTTTAAGTATTTATTTTTGAGGATCATTGACCTACTCGACGAGTTGGCGCTATAACTCGTCGAGTAGAGTCGGGATGGCCACGTTGGTTTAATGATCTACTCGACGGATCCGGATGTAGACTCGCTGAGTAGGTGCTGTGAGTTGAAACCCTAAATCCCTGGGTTTGGGGCCTATATAAGGATAAGTATAGCCTCATTTGCGACTCTCCATCTGTCTCCTTTCACCAAGAGAAACCCTAATCGCCCCCTTGAGCTATAGAGAGAGTTTTGAGCCATTGTTTGAGATCTTGGTGCATTTTGGTAGAGAGAAAAAGGATTCCCAAGCAAGGATTGTGAAGAAGTTGCTAGATCTGCTGCTTAGTCATCTAGGAGCTTCTATTCAAGGTATAAAGTTCGTACCTTTCTCTCTTGTATGGATAGATCTCATGGTTTTAGAGTTAGGGCTCCATTTCCATCTTATTTTGGGGACCTTGAAGGTTTTGAGCACCTTCATTGAAATAAACATCAGATCTGGACCTAGTGAGGTCCCTAGAGTCGAAAGTCCCCTGCTTTATTCAGCCATGACAACCCCTTAAATGAGAGACTTCTTCTCAAGCTTGTTCTTGGCATTTTTAGCCCTTAGTGCTATGCATGAACGTAAAGCTCGAGGCTTTACGTGATATTCAGGCCTTGGGAGCTTAGATCTAGGGTGTGAGAGAGTTTTCTGCCTTGAAATCTTCTGAATACAAGTTGAAACCGAACGGACTCGCCGAGTTGATGAGCCGACTCGACGAGCCGGTTAGGGTTTTGTCCCGATGAACTGAGTCAGACGGTGACCCGTCGAGTTAGGGGTTAGCTCGTCGAGTTGGAGCTTGTCGGGGTTGCCATGAATCGACTGGACTCGACGAGTCTCCCGAGTGCACTCGACGAGTCTGGTCAAAGTTGGACTGTTGACTGGAGTTGACTTCTGTTGACTTTAGGGCCTGGTTAAAATGAGTGAAAGAGGTCAGGGAAGGGTAGAATGGTCTTCTACCCACTTTTCAGAGATAAGAGTAGAATATTAATTAGAAATATTAATTGTAATAGGCGGAGGCTAGACCGAGGATTTCGGGCACGAGACTTTTACTAGCTATCTTACGAGGTGAGTCTTCTCACTATACATTACCTAGAGTGGTATTTATGTGCAGACCGGAGAGTCTTATGTGTTATGTGTTTACTTGAGATTATGTGCATTGTGATTTATGTATGCTATGTGCTAACCAGACCGGACCGGAGGGTCCAACGATTTAGACCGGACCAGAGGGTCCAACGAGCTAGACCGGACCGGAGGGTCCAACGAGCTACGGGAGTGGAGGGTCCCGCTGAGACACATTGACCAGAGGGTCTTACCGAGTTATAGCCTCGAGTGGCTTATGTGCTGAATGTGGTATTTTGGGGAACTCACTAAGCATTTATGCTTACCGTGTTATGTGATATGTGTTTCAGGTACTACCGAGGATCGCAGGAAGGCGCCGGCATGATTTGTACACACTGGCAGAGGATTATGTTTTTGAGATTCTGGGATATGTTTTATTGTGATGACATTTGATACATATGAGATTTTAGAATATTATATGAGTTTTATTGTGTTTGAAAAATGAAAAATTGTTTTAAAATTTACGTCGTTACAAGTTGGTATCAGAGCCTTGGTTTGAGGGATTCGGATACACCTTCGGGCATATCTAGACTCAAACTGAGGATTTGAGAAAAGTTTTCAAAAAGAAACAATTTTTCTAAAAAGAGTAAAAGATTTCCAGAGCGAGCGGAAATGAGCAGTGTGTACAATCAGCCAGCTCCCGAACAGTGATTTCCCAAAATACCCTTACGTTACATGTTATGATATTATGTGATGTGTTATGCATGCTAGAGTAGGCTAGATAATTCATATGTTAGGACTAGAGTGGCCTGATTTGTGATGCCTTAGCCTAGGAGTTTCTGCTGCTGTGAGTGGTTTTGAGTGCACTTAGGTAGCAAAGAGTAGCTTATGAGAAGTCTGCTGGAGAGTAGGCTGGGTTCAGAGTGGTATAGAGTACTTGCGAGTTGGGATCCTAGGAGGAGGACTTTGGGTGGATACGGATACGATGTGGAAGGTACTATTGGGCCCGTACTACTGAAAGCATCGGATCAGTATGCATTCCAAGTAAGAATCCTCAGGGTGCTAAGGAACAAGTAGGATCGGTTGGTCGAGTGTGAGTAATCTTGGTCGAGTCTCTGATTATTTTATGTTGTGTTTCAGAGGCATCATGGTGGTTACGCGCCACAACCCAGGAGGCAGTGGTACCAGTGTTACCAGTGATGAGAAGATTCGTAGGTTGATTCACGACGAGGTGGCCGCAGCCATTCGAACTGAGATTCCTGAGATGTTTGGGTCTATCAAGACCACGTTGATTGAGACATTTGATGAGCGGTATGCCGCTCTTACCGAGGCTGCTGTTGCTGCAGCCACCGCAGCCGTCGCCGCTGCCAGGCCACAGGGGGATGACTTGTTGCTGTACTGAGAATTCAACAACACGAAGCCACCAGAGTTTGATGGGACTCAGGACCTAATAGCCACGATGAGGTGGATCTCTGAAATTGAGGGGTGCTTCTACACATGTTCTTGTCCGGAGCATCTGAGGGTACGGTTCGCACTGAACCGGCTTCGCTTGGGAGTGAAGGACTGGTGGAAGTTTGTGACAACTGACTTTACTACTGCAGAGCTTACTGCGATGACTTGGGAGAGGTTCACCGCTATGTTTCAAGACGAGTACGTTCCCCCGGTGGAGAGGGAACGGTTGGCCCAGGAGTTCTTGTCCCTCAAGCAGGGGACTGAGTCTGCGACTGTGATCACACGGATGTTTCATGAGAGGACATTGTTTTTCCCTAAGCACGTGTCTTCTGAGCAGGCACGTATGAGCCGATATTTGAGCATTCTGAGGAGAGACATTCGGGAGTTCGTGGCGAACTCGACATACCGAACATTTGCTGAGCTCCAGGCAAATGCTCGGAAGAGGGAGATTGAGCTAGAGACTCAGGCAAGGGAGTAGGCGGAGTCTCAGAGGAGGGATAGGCGGCCGACACAGTCCCAGTCGGCGGCCAAGCGGGCAAAGCCCGCTGATTCGAGATCGGGAGGTCAGAAGGGCCGCACTTGTGGGAAGTGCGGCAAGAGCCATGATGGGGTGTGCAGAGCAGGTGTGTGTTACAAGTGCGGGAAGGAGGGGCATATCGCGAGGGATTGCCCCAAGGGATTTTCGGTTTACTTCCATTGCAACCAGACTGGCCATAGGAAGGTCGAGTGCCCGTAGCTGCTTCAGGGATCAGCGCAGGGATCTGCGCCTTCTTCTACTCGAGCGACAGAGAGTCGGCCCGTGAAGGCCGAGGCACCGAAAGCTCGCGGTAGAGCCTTCCAGTTGACAGCGGAGGAGGTCCGCGCAGCACCTGATGTTGTGGCTGGTATGTGATCTTTTGCTTATTCTTTTGTTTAAATATGGTGCTTATTTGTGATATGTTTAGGTACTTTTCTTGTGAGTTCTGTACCTGCTTTGGTGTTGTTTGACTCGGGTGCGAGTCGATCCTTCGTATCGCTAGCATTTAGTCGTCACATCAGTATCCGACGTGAGGCGTTGAGTCGACCTTTGAGAATCTCCATAGCTGATGAGCATGCGGTTTTGCGACTGATATGATCCGGGGATGTGTGCTTGAGATTTTTGGAGTCAATTTTCCGATAGATTTGGTACCTATCGCGATGAGGGATGTCTGTGTCATCGTGGGCATGGACTGGTTGAGTCGATTCGGGGCTATGATCGACTGTGAGCGTCAATTAGTGACCATCCGGAACCCTAGTAGGGGAGTACTTACGGTATTCGGCGAGGGTACCCGATCTGGGTCAGCATTTCGTTCGGCTGCTCGAGCAAGGCAGAGTTTGCAACAGGGTTGCATGGGTCTTCTGGCATATGTGTCAGATACGCAGGATGTTACGGAGAGACCGAGTACTGTCGCTGAGGTTCCGGTGGTTAGCGAGTTTCCGGACGTTTTCCCCGAGGAGTTACCGGGTGTGCCTCCCGAGAGGCAGGTGGAGTTTCGTATTGATTTACTTCCGGGGGCGGCACCTATCGCCAAGGCGCCCTATCGCCTTGCGCCGCCAGAGATGTAGGAGTTATTCTCGCAGCTCCAGGAGCTGTTGGGAAAGGGATTTATCTGGCCGAGTAGTTCGCCTTGGGGAACACCAATCCTTTTTGTCAAGAAAAATGATGGCTCGCACCGGATGTGCATTGATTACCGGGAGTTGAACAAGCTGACGGTCAAGAACCGTTATCCACTCCCGAAGATCGACGATCTGTTCGATCAGTTGCAGGGTGCATCTTGGTTTTCCAAGATCGATTTGAGGTCTGGTTATCACCAGATGAGGGTTGGTGAGGAGGATATTCAGAAGACAGCATTTAGAACTCGTTATGGGCATTACGAGTTCGTGGTGATGCCTTTCGGGCTCACCAATGCACCAGCAGCGTTCATGGATGTCATGAATCGGGTATGCAGGCCTATGTTGGATCGTTCGGTGATCGTGTTCATCGACGATATTTTGGTGTATTCGAGGTCTAGATAGCAGCATGAGGAGCATTTGAGAGAAGTCCTCGGAGTATTGAGATCGGAGAGGCTTTATGCCAAATTCTCCAAGTGTGATTTCTGGTTGCGAGAGGTCCAGTTCTTGGGGCACCTCGTTAATCAGAATGGGATTTTGGTCGACCCGGCCAAGATTGAGGCGGTTATGAGTTGGGAGGTGCCGAGATCCCCCACCGAGATCAGGAGCTTTCTGGGGTTGGCCGGCTACTACCGGAGGTTTATCAGAGATTTCTCCAAGATTGTTGTTCCTCTCACCAAGTTGACCCGGAAGGGCGTTGCTTTTGTTTGGGGTCCCGAGCAGCAAACCTCGTTTGAGACTCTTCGCCAGAGATTGTGCGAAGCTCCAGTGTTAGCTCTTCCTGAGGGAATGGAGGACTTTGTGGTTTACTGCGATGCATCCATATCGGGGTTAGGTACAGTGCTTATGCAGAGAGGGCACGTGATAGCATATGCATCGAGGCAGCTGAAGCCTCATGAGATGAGGTATCCCACCCATGATTTAGAGTTGGGGGCAGTAGTATTCGCCCTCAAGATCTGGCGCCATTATTTGTATGGGGTTCGGTGTACCATATACACGGACCACAAGAGCTTGAAGTATCTGATGGATCAGCCCAACCTGAATATGCGCCAGAGGAGGTGGTTAGACGTGGTAAAAAATTATGACTGTGAAATTCTGTATCACCCGGGCAAGGCTAACGTGGTAGCCGATGCCCTGAGTCGCAAGGCGGAGAGTGCCCCGATTCGGGACATATGCATGAGGATGACAGTGATGACTCCGGTATTGGATGTCATTCGAGAGGCCCAGGCTGAGGCCGTGAGACCGGAGAACCGCAAGAGGGAGTGGGTGATTGGGCAAGTATCCGAGTTTGTGACGGATAGCCGAGGACTTATGACCTTTCGAGGTCGGATTTGGATACCTTATACGGGCGGAGCTCGTAGCACTCTGATGGAGGAAGCGCATAGGTCAAGATTTTCAATCCATCCCGGGGCCACTAAGATTTATTTGGATCTGAAGAAAGATTATTGGTGGCCCTGTACGAAAAGGGATGTTGCTTGGGTGGTCGAGAGGTGCTTGACCTGTCGCCGGGTCAAGGCGGAGCACCAACGTCCGCATGGTCCATTGCAGCCTTTGGAGATTCCCCAGTGGAAGTGGGAGCATATCTCGATGGAATTTATCACCAAATTACCGAGAACGGCGCGTGAAGTTGACGCGATCTGGGTGATTGTGGATCGGTTGACGAAGAGTGCTTATTTCCTTGCTATTAGTGAGAGCTCTTCTGCTGAGAGGCTGGCAGAGATTTATGTGCGTGAGGTGGTAGCTCGGCATGGAGTACCGACATCCATAGTGTCGGATCGGGATGTGCGTTTTACTTCCAGATTCTGGAAGAAGTTCCATGAGGAGTTGGGAACGCGATTGCATTTTAGTACCGCCTACCACCCATAGACAGACGGACAGAGAGAGCGAACGATTCAAACGCTCGAGGACATGATCCGAGCATGTGTTATGGACTTCGGCGGGAGTTGGGACATATACCTACCCTTGACTGAGTTTTCTTACAACAACAACCATCACTCGAGCATTGGTATGCCTCCCTTTGAGCTCCTATATGGGAGGAGGTGTCGCACTCCCATCTGTTGGGGTGAGGTGGGGCAGAGAGTTATGGGCAGCACTGAGATAGTGCTGAAGACGACCAAGCAGGTTCAGCAGGTCAGACAGAGGTTACTGATGGCACAGAGTCGTCAGAAGAGTTACGCGGATAGACGACGATCTGAGCTTGAGTTTCAGGTCGGAGATTTTGTGTTCCTGAAAGTTTCCCCCTGGAAAGGGGTGATCCGGTTCAGGAAGCGGGGCAAGTTGGGGCCTCGATATATCGGTCCGTTCAGAGTGACCGCCAGAGTGGGTAAGGTAGCATACCAGTTGGAGCTACCTGCGGAGTTGAGTCAGATCCATAACACCTTCCACGTGTCCCAGTTGCGGAAGTGTGTGGCTGATGAGACGACAGTGGTACCATTAGAGGACATTCAGGTGGATACAAGCCTAAATTACATAGAGAGGCCGATCGCGATCTTGGATCGAAAGGTGAAAGTTCTGAGGAACAAGGAAGTGTTGGATTAGTGTCTAAGCCCGTAACCATATTTGGTAAATACTTGACCCGATTGTGCATGGTCCTTTTGGGTTGCCTTCACCAAAGCAACTTGACTGGAGAAATTAAATAGAGAGAGAAGTTATTATGATTTATTAATATGTTATAAGAATAATATATTAAAGGAGAAATCATATTTGTTTAATTAATATTGGTCAATAATTAATTAAGAATTAATTTTGTGATCAAGTGTAATTAATTAAACTAGAGGGGCTGAATTATAATTATGTAATAGTTGCAAAATAGGGCAATGGTTATCCTTGTTAAAGGATGGACGAATTCAAGGATAAGGATATCCTTAAAATCGTCCAAGGTCCAAGAGATAAGGGTTTTCAAGGCTTATCTTGTGGTTGCTTGGTGGGCAAGTAACTAGATAAGGATAAGGACTGAAACTCTAATCCCAACCCTATATAAAGACCCCTAAGGCCTTAGGAATTCGGGTACATGCTTCTAAGAAGTCCCAAGGACGATTTCTACCTCTCCCCTTCTCTCTCTATAGCCTCTCCAATTGCTTGTGGTGTTTGTGAGCCATTAGAGGCACTACACTTGTGGTGCTTGCTTTCAAGACTTAGGGTTTGAAGATTTAAGTTGTTATTGCAATATAACAACAAGAGGTATGTGATCTAACCTTATATATGAATTTCGAAAATAGCATGCTACATTAGGGTTTTATTCATGTGTTCATAATGTTGTCTATCTAATAGTGAAAACATAGATCCAATTCTAGGGTTGCATGCACACATAGGATTGTATGTCTAAAACCCATCAGTGGTATCAGAGCCTTTGGTTAACTTGTTTTCAATTAGTATTATTCAATTGTATGAACTTGACAAATTAGGGTTTATAGCCAATAAACCCCAGGAGGCCTTAGATTTCGAGATTAGGGTTTCCTAACCCTAATTTGCGAAAATCTTGAAAGGGTTTTGAATCCTTTCCTTTTAATCCAAGATTTCGAAATCTAGGGTTTGCAAACCCTTAGATTTCGAGATTTGCCTCCTTCCCCAAGATAAGATCCTAAATTTTAGGGATTAGGATAATCCCATATCTTGTAATTATCTTTTAATGGTTAAATATGTTAAATCAAAGATTTGGAATTATCCCATCCCCTTATTTTCGAAATTTAGAGGGATTAAAGGGATTAGGATAAATTAATTGTTTAAATGGTAATTATCCTTATGATTTAGATAATCCCTTATGATTTGATAATTAAATTAATAGTTTAATTTAAGATAATTATTAAATCAATTGTTTTAATATTTAAAATTTTAATTTAAATGGTATTAAATTCGAAAATTTTAAATTGAAGATTAAAATCTTAGTATTTTGAAATGTCTAAAATACACCCTATACTATTATATTATTACAAGCTTAATAAATATATATGTATAATTAAAAGGCTAGTCTTACCGTTAGTAGGCCTCATTCACGAAGCCGGTCTATAAGGTGGGTATAAGGTTGCTGCCTATAAAATGGCGCTTAATGGGTGTACACTCACACCCACCGCTTGCTTGACTGGTGGAGGGTCGTTAGCCGAACGGGTAGGATAGGGCAATCCACTCTTCATTAATAAGTATAATAAAGTAACTAAACGTTTTTTTTTACAAATTCCCAATCCTAGTTACTTTAGGCAAAAGTGAAATTGATGCAATCCCATGAAATTACACTTTGCACCCTTGCTAAAGAAGTTAGTGGAGCGTGTGTGGTTTACCGGCACACTAATTGGTTCTAAGCAAAGGTGGCAAAGGGTGATTCATTGTTTATCATAGTTCGATGGAGCGTGTTTGGTTTACCGGCACATCGAATAGGTGATTGTAACAATGAAGGCACCATGTAGATTTGCATGGTTATTCACACCCACTTTGTGATCCTCGGCATCCCAGTCACAAACGAGAGGGGCATATCGAGATTCAAACATGCCATTGAAAAGTTCAATGTATCTCCAAGAAAATCTAGGAATTCTCAATACATTTAAAACTTAAGCATATGTTTTTCATGGTGAAGAATTAGTGAATCGTCATTCACTTACCTCCAAATTATTTGCGTGTTGGATTACGGCATCCCTTTTCTAATATGTAAATAATGTTGTTGGGTCCTAGCCCTAATTTTTCATTTTGGGTGTTTAATTAGGGATTCAATTCTAATCAAACTTTGTCCTTTTCTAATTGTAGATGTCTAACGCAAACAACGCTGCTGCTAACTCATTCACGCTAATGAGTCTTTGTCCAAAAGTGACTTTCGATGGATCGAACTTTAGCGAATGGATAAGATACATTCGCACCATCGCGCGTTACGAGGACAAAGAGTATGTCCTCGACGAGAAGCTCGAGAAGATCAATCCAGAAATCGCTACTCCCGAAGAAATGGCTGTCTTTGAGACCCACGAACGTGATGCAACGAAAGTCCATTGCATCATGATAGCCACAATGAACTCCGAATTCCAAAAGTCCTATGAGGACATGTATCCTTATGAGATGCATATAGACTTGATGGAGAGATATCACCAAAGCGCGAGGCAAGAGCGCTATGAGATCATAACGAATATGATCACTGCTAAAATGGGAAGTGGAGAGTCTCTTACCGTGCACTTGCAAAAGATGCAAAGATATGTTGATCGTCTTCGCAAGTTAAATGTTAACTTTGGGGAGGATTTGGCTATCGACATTATTCTTCACTCCTTGCCCTCGTGTTACAACCAATTTAGGATGACCTACCACATGAACAAGGAAGAGGTCACCCTAAGTAAGCTCCAAGGTCTCCTTAGGGTTGCTGAGAGCAACCTCAAGGACAAGTCTGTTGCACCCACTCCCAATCCACCCGCTGCTCCTGTTTTGGCCATTGGGCAAGGAAGAGGAAAGAAGAGGAAGGCTTCGTCTAAGAACCATCGCAAGGTTAAGTCCCGAGATGGTGCCTCTTCTAGTGGGACCAAAGTTGATCCTGCTAAACCCTGTCCTAACCCAAAGGAGGCAGAGTGCCACCATTGCCACAAAATAGGGCATTGGAAGAGAAGCTGCCCAGAATACCTGCAAGCTATCAAGGAAGGAAAGATCAAGCCATCTTTTGCAGGTATATACACAATTAAATCTAATGATTCATCTCATGCTATTTCTTGGGTTCTTGATACAGGGTGTGGTTACCACATTTGTTCTGATTTGCAGGGACTAAGAAGAAATAGGGATGTGGAGCATGGAAGAATAAATCTAATCATGGGGAACAGAAGATCGTCCCCTGTGACCAAGATTGGAGTGTATTCTCTAGTGCTTAGGAATGGTTTATGTTTAGATTTGAATAATTGTTGCTATTCGCCAGAAATGGCAAGAAACATCATTTCATTTCATGGTTTGTTTAGACAAGGATTTAGATTTTCTTTTAATAATGAGAATGGTTCTATTTGTGCTTATCTAAATGGTGTCTTATATTTTGAAGCAATGCCATGTAATGGAATTTATGAAACTGTTATGATTGTAGATAACCTAGGAAATGATGTTTTATGCATGGATTCGTCCAATAGTATGGATAAAGCATGTTTGTGGCATTGTCGTCTTGGACATGTCAACAAGAAGCGCATAGCCCGACTCCAAAAGGATGGAGTGTTGGAGTCATTCGACCTTAGGGAAGATGACACGTGTGAGTCTTGTTTACTTGGAAAGATGACCAAGTCACCCTTCACTGGTTCCTGTGCAAGGGGTGAGGGTTTGTTGGATCTCATACATACCGATGTATGTGGACCCTTTAGATCCACCACAAAGGATGCGAACCGCTTCTATGTGACTTTCACCGATGATTATAGTAGATATGGGTATATTTACTTAATCAAGCAAAAGTCAGAAACGTTTGAAAAGTTCAAAGAATTCAAACATGAAGTGGAGAATCAATTGAGCAGGAAAATCAAGATGCTTCGATCCGATCGAGGAGGAGAGTACCTAAGTCTTGAATTCCACGATTATCTTAAAGAATGCGGAATCGTTTCGCAATTGACGCCACCTAGGACACCGCAGTTGAATGGTGTGGCAGAAAGGCGTAATCGAACCTTGTTGGACATGGTTCGTTCTATGATGAGTCATGCTTCACTACCTATCTCTTTCTGGGGGTATGCCTTAGAGACTGCCGCCCATATCCTTAACCTAGTCCCTACGAAGAAGGTTGCCAAAACACCTCACGAGATGTGGACAGGGAAAGCTCCCTCGTTGGCACATATCAAGGTTTGGGGTTGCGAGGCTTTCGTAAGACGAGATACTCACGACAAGCTCGAACCTCGTAGTGAGCGATGTATTTTCATCGGCTACCCGCAGAAATCCTTTGGATATCTCTTCTATAGACCAAGTGACAATGTTGTCTTCGTTGCAAGGAGAGGGGTTTTCCGAGAGCGAGAACTCATAAGCCAAGGAGACAGTGGGAGGCAAATCGAGCTTGAAGAGATTCAAGAGTCGAGTGATGAAGGAACCTCTACCGCTGGCACTCAACCCGAGGAGGAAACTCCGGTTGAACCAATTGACAAGTCCTTACCTCTAAGACGTTCCGAAAGAGTTAGAGTTCAACCCCAGTTATATGGGTTTCATATTACTACCGAAGGGGATACGTATATTAGTGATGGTACACTAATAAATCTAGATGAACCTAAAAGCTATAAGGAAGCCATGGCAGGCCCGGAGTCTGCGAAATGGAAGGAGGCAATGGACAGCGAGATTCAATCCATGTATGATAACCAAGTTTGGAATTTGGTTGATAATGTGCCCGGACGTAAGACCGTTGGGTGCAAATGGATCTTCAAGAAGAAGACCGACGTGGATGGAAATGTACACACATATAAGGCGCGATTGGTTGCGAAGGGCTTTACTCAAACTCCCGGAGTTGACTATGATGAGACCTTCTCACCAGTTGCGAAAATAAAGTCTATTAGGGTGATGCTAGCTATTGCTGCATTTCATGATTATGAAATATGGCAGATGGATGTCAAGACCGCTTTTCTTAATGGAAAGTTGGCTGAGGATGTTTACATGGCTCAGCCAGAGGGTTTTGTCGATACGAAGCATCCGAATAGAGTGTGCAAGCTTGAGAAGTCCGTTTATGGGCTTAAGCAAGCGTCTCGCAGATGGAATCTTTGTTTCGATGAGAAAGTCAAAGAGTTTGGATTTGTACGAAGCGAAGATGAATCATGTGTATATGTCAAAGCCAGTGGGAGTATAGTTAGCTTCCTCGTTCTGTATGTCGATGACATACTACTCATAGGAAACGACGTCCCGACACTGCAGGATGTTAAGTCCTGGCTCGGGAAATGCTTCGCTATGAAGGACCTCGGAGAGGCTTCCTATATTTTGGGAATAAGGATAGTGAGAGATCGAAGTAAGAGACTAATAGGACTTAGTCAGAATACTTACTTGGATAAGGTACTAAAACGTTTTAGTATGGAGAATTCGAAGAAGGGAGAATTACCGATACAAAGTAATGCCAAGTTGAGTAAGACTCAAAGTCCGAGCACAGAAGCTGAGATAGCAGAAATGAGCCGAGTTCCATACGCTTCCGCAGTTGGCTCAATCATGTATGCTATGACTTGTACTCGCCCTGATGTGGCCTTTGCTTTGAGCATGGTCAGTAGATATCAAGGGAACCCTGGCAGAGCCCATTGGATTGCGGTCAAGAATATACTTAAGTACCTTCGGAGGACGAAGGAATGGTTTTTAGTCCTCGGAGGGAGTGATGACTTGAAGGTGCGAGGGTATAGTGACGCCAGTTTTCAGACCGACAGGGACAACTACCGTTCGCAGTCGGGCTGGGTCTTTACCCTGAATGGAGGAGCAATTACTTGGAAAAGTTCCAAGCAGGAAACAGTAGCTGATTCAACGTGCGAATCAGAGTACATTGCAGCAAGCGAAGCGTCAAAGGAGGCAATATGGTTGAAGAACTTCATCGGTGATCTTGGAGTTGTACCTGCCATACAGGAGCCTATGGAAATTTTCTGTGATAATGAAGGAGCGGTTGCCTTAACCAAGGAACCGAGGGATCATGGTAGATCTCGACATATCGACAGAAAGTATCACTTTATTAGACATCGAGTAGAAGAAGGACATCTCGTGGTTAAGAGGATATCATCAGAAGATAACCCAGCAGATCCGCTTACGAAAGGGACTGAGTAGGGTTAAGCACTTGCAGCACGCTAGGAGCATTGGGCTGAAGGATGATACTAGTTTAGATTAGATAGTTTTAGAAACATGTAATAGATAAATGTAATTGACGTTTGATGATTAAATAAAGGAGTATTATTTATGAGTAAAGTTACTGTCTTATGTTAATTGTTTAACTATTGTTTCACTTTGCATGTTTTGACTTCCGGAATAATTGAGTTATTAAGAATAATTAAATTATTCGAATGATCCACAATCGTTCATATGTTGGAAGTAGATATGAAAGAAGATTGTCATGAATTGGTATGTAGATTGTCTAAATGGTATTAGACATAGCAAAGGTTTGCTACAACGTTCATGAGTGCTTATGAACAAGTTTTGAGCATTGGAATAAACCCGCGCTTGCTGGAATCACTTTACGGAACGTGACAAAAGTGATCGCAAGACGATAATATCATATGGTCTTAAAACCTAGATATATGGTTTATTATTTACTAATTGGTTGTGCATTGATAATGCGAAACCGCATCAGTAAATTGATGTTATAAAACGCATTGTTGTGTATAGCTGATTAGTGGATAAGTAAATGCATATAAGTCGAAGTTTATCTGTTACTTTTATCCTAAGAGGGTAAAAGCGATATCACGGCCGCTCGATGATTTGATTTGACTTATGTGCCGGGCCCGGTCAGGACTGAATTGATGTGTTCAATTAATTTCTATGTCAAATGAATCTGAGATCGAGAAACCAACTGCTGGACAATTAGTTCCGTAAAAATTGTCCGCACAATATCAAAACAGAGGACTGTACGATCCCTTATCTAAAGGACAGGTTACTGATGAGATCAGAGTTCAGCAGCGTCTTTGAGAGCTACGATTGCTAATCGAGTTGTACGTTACATTTGTGGTTACTAGACTTATCCAAGTGGGAGACTGTTGGATTAGTGTCTAAGCCCGTAACCATATTTGGTAAATACTTGACCCGATTGTGCATGGTCCTTTTGGGTTGCCTTCACCAAAGCAACTTGACTGGAGAAATTAAATAGAGAGAGAGGTTATTATGATTTATTAATATGTTATAAGAATAATATATTAAAGGAGAAATCATATTTGTTTAATTAATATTGGTCAATAATTAATTAAGAATTAATTTTGTGATCAAGTGTAATTAATTAAACTAGAGGGGCTGAATTGTAATTATGTAATAGTTGCAAAATAGGGCAATGGTTATCCTTGTTAAAGGATGGACGAATTCAAGGATAAGGATATCCTTAAAATCGTCCAAGGTCCAAGAGATAAGGGTTTTCAAGGCTTATCTTGTGGTTGCTTGGTGGGCAAGTAACTAGATAAGGATAAGGACTGAAACTCTAATCCCAACCCTATATAAAGACCCCTAAGGCCTTAGGAATTCAGGTACATGCTTCTAAGAAGTCCCAAGGACGATTTCTACCTCTCCCCTTCTCTCTCTATAGCCTCTCCAATTGCTTGTGGTGTTTGTGAGCCATTAGAGGCACTACACTTGTGGTGCTTGCTTTCAAGACTTAGGGTTTGAAGATTTAAGTTGTTATTGCAATATAACAACAAGAGGTATGTGATCTAACCTTATATATGAATTTCGAAAATAGCATGCTACATTAGGGTTTTATTCATGTGTTCATAATGTTGTCTATCTAATAGTGAAAACATAGATCCAATTCTAGGGTTGCATGCACACATAGGATTGTATGTCTAAAACCCATCAGGAAGTGCCCTTGGTTCAGGTCCAGTGGCAGCATCGGAGAGGGTCCGATTTGACTTGGGAGCCAGAGTCAGAGATGCGGGAGCAGCATCCAGAGTTGTTTGCGGAGCACGACTTCGAGGGCGAAGTCTGATTCTAGTGGGGGAGAATTGTAATATCCGGATTCACAGGTATGTCATTTTAAGTATTTATTTTTGAGGATCATTGACCTACTCGACGAGTTGGCGCTATAACTCGCCGAGTAGAGTCGGGATGGCCACGTGGGTTTAATGATCTACTCGACGAGTCCGGATGTAGACTCGCCGAGTAGGCGCTGTGAGTTGAAACCCTAAATCCCCGGGGTTTGGGGCCTATATAAGGATAAGTATAGCCTCATTTGCGACTCTCCATCTGTCTCCTTTCACCAAGAGAAACCCTAATCGCCCCCTTGAGCTATAGAGAGAGTTTTGAGCCATTGTTTGAGATCTTGGTGCATTTTGGTAGAGAGAAAAAGGATTCCCAAGCAAGGATTGTGAAGAAGTTGCTAGATCTGCTGCTTAGTCATCTAGGAGCTTCTATTCAAGGTATAAAGTTCGTACCTTTCTCTCTTGTATGGATAGATCTCATGGTTTTAGAGTTAGGGCTCCATTTCCATCTTATTTTGGGGACCTTGAAGGTTTTGAGCACCTTCATTGAAATAAACATCAGATCTGGACCTAGTGAGGTCCTTAGAGTCGAAAGTCCCCTGCTTTATTCAGCCATGACAACCCCTTGAATGAGAGACTTCTTCTCAAGCTTGTTCTTGGCATTTTTAGCCCTTAGTGCTATGCATGAACGTAAAGCTCGAGGCTTTACGTGATATTCAGGCCTTGGGAGCTTAGATCTAGGGTGTGAGAGAGTTTTCTGCCTTGAAATCTTCTGAATACAAGTTGATACCGAACGGACTCGCCGAGTTGATGAGCCGACTCGACGAGCCGGTTAGGGTTTTGTCCCGATGAACTGAGTCAAACGGTGACCCGTCGAGTTAGGGGTTAGCTCGTCGAGTTGGAGCTTTCCGGGGTTGCCATGAATCGACTGGACTCGACGAGTCTCCCGAGTGCACTCGACGAGTCTGTTCAAAGTTGGACCGTTGACTGGAGTTGACTTCTGTTGACTTTAGGGCTTGGTCAAAATGAGTGAAAGAGGTCAGGGAAGGGTAGAATGGTCTTCTACCCACTTTTCAGAGATAAGATTAGAATATTAATTAGAAATATTAATTGTGAAAGTACCTAAAACATAAACTGAAAACTGTAAGTACCTGAAACATAAACTGAAAACTGTAAGCAAAAAGCTTAGTGAGTTCCCCAAGATACCACATAACATACATAATAAACACATAATGGGTCCAGCCCGTCATCGGGCCCCACTCGGTATACAATATGTCAGCCATCAGACCCCGCCCGGTATACATATAAGGCATATAAACATATAAACATATAACACATGCAATAATCACAAAAATACATAACATATATAATGGTCATTGGGCTTGGCCCGGTAAGCATACGAGTCCATAACACATGCAAGAGTCACGCAGACATCTAGCATCCTAACATAATAAACAAGGGTCGTCATTGGTGCCTTAGACCTACTAAACCCAGTAAGGAAACTCACCTCGCACTGCTGAATCTCACAGAAAAGTTTCTGGCTGCTGAACCGCTAAAATCTTCGCGCTATCAGTCACAAAATAACTTCCAATTAATAATTGGATCCTGAACCACACTAAGATTCCACACTAGGATAAAAGACCTTTTTACCCTTTCTCTAACTTGGTCCAATTCAATTGACCAAAGGCCCAATTATGACATAATTTTCCAAATTGGGCCCAAACCCCTTCATGGGACTTCAATCAACAGTCCAAAAAATATCATTAGCCCAAAACCAAATCCCAAGGCCCAACATGGTACAAAATCTATGGTCCAAATTCCAACAACAAGTTCTCACGTTGTGACCAGATCATGGTCACGTCGTGAGGACTAACTCGAATCAGTCCCGACTCAGCGAGTCAACTCAACTTATCAAAAAAGATTCATGTCCCCGTCACGTCGCGACCCAACGTTGAGTCACGTTGTGATCTAATCCGGACAAAATAGACGAGGTGGCCAACTTCCTCACGACGTGATGGTCCTAAACCTCACGTCGTGAGATCTGAACAGACTAGCTTAAAGCCATAAGCTCTTAATTTTTACAGCCATGACTTGGGACTTTCCGGGGGGTCTTCCTTTACCCAAAAGAAGATAAAAATCGAGGCTTTTCAGTCATGCATGTCTAATGCATGACTCAGACTCTTACTAGACCAAAAGTGGAGAAAATGAGATCTAACTCAAACTTGGAGTCCCAAACTACACCAAAACCCATATCCAACGACTATATTGAAGAGAATGAGTCAATGATCCATAAAGTTGCCAACTTTATGGACCTCATGCAAGAAATCTCACTCAAAGATGCAAATAGGTGCTTATAACTTAGATCTAGCATGAAATAGGTAGAAAGGTCCAAGCTTGATGACTTACAATGGTCCAAAAGCTCCAAGAGAATGCAAGGGTGGAAGCCCAAATGCCAAAGGTTACTTAACCATGGTCTTCTTTCACTTCAAGTAGCTAAACACCACCAAGGAAAGCTTCAAAGATCTCAAAAATGCTCAAAAGCTCCAAGAGAGTCGAGATTAGGGTTTTCCAGAGGCTTAGAGGGTGAGAGAGGTTGAGGATGGATAACCCTAGCCTCTCGTTCACTTAAATACCCAAAAATTAGGGTTTTGGGTCATTAAGTCGAGCTCACATCATGAGTCTTTATGCCTCACGTCGTGAGTTTTCAGAAACGCGGGTTAACAGGTCAATGGTCCATCACGACGTGATCCCCAAGATCTCACGCCGTGAGGACCCTCATAATGCAAAATAAAATAATAAATTTAGTACCTTAAGGTTCCGGATGCTACAAAATAACTTTATCCTATTTCTAAATTATTCTTTTTTTTATTATTGTAATATGTAAAAATATTAAGGGAATAATAATTTTCATTAGTCACTACAAATCGATTACAAACATAATTAATTGCGATAAAAATAAATATACGGTTACATAGGGATTAAAACGACCATCAATGGGTCTGGTATTTCCCATTCAAATGGAAGGGGAACATGATGCACATTTTGCGTCTGGTATGTAGTTCGAAACACATCAGTTGGTTTATATACTTGAACCATGTCGTCTAAATATGTGATGTTTGAATAACGTGATGCCGCAATAGTATGACCGCACACTATACCCAGACTGCACCATTTCCCACATGAACATGTGTGGCGGTTCAGGTCTACAACAAAAGTTGTTTTAAAAATCAAAAACTTGAAAAATGTTGGATGGGAACGGAGACGAAATCTCGGGCGGGATCTTTGTTGCTTGCCACCGAACATACTTTTACGTCATCTTGTAAAGCACCATCTCTGCATACGAGGTGAGTACACTAGTCAACCTCTCGAAAAATTAAATATTATCATTTATTGTTATTTTATAAGTAAAAAAATTCAATATTTTAAGGTATTTTACCTCCCATGAGATTGTGTTCAACAAAAGTCCGTTGTATGTAGTCGCAAATTGCCTCACCAAGCATTATCATCGGTACATTGTGTTAATTAACCGATAACATCGGGAAGAATTATGGAATATCAATGTTGTGTACACTCCAACGGATGTAAGGGAAATATGCTCTTGTCCATTTAACGTGACCGATGTTGGCAACCACCTCACGTGCATCATGAGTTAGCCGACGAAATGTTTGTTGAAAATCAGACGTTTTATATGATTTGCATGCATGGAAGAAAAAAATGGTCTGATTGTCTGTTTCTGCCAACTCTTGTTCGCAAATACATGACCACACTTTTACAACAATACCCATGAAAAGAATCCGGAAATACCTGACCTATGCAATAACTAATGACATCGTCTATATTGGTTATAAGCGATACTTTCTTACCTTTTCTGAGAGTTTCCCTCAACCTCATCAGGAACCAAGTACAAGAGTCAACATTATTTATCATGCCAATACCAAATGGTATAGGCAGAGTCTGGTTGTTTCTGTCGATAACAACCGTTACGAACATTGTCTTTAGGTAGTCATCTATTAGACAGACACTACCTACTATAAAGATGACATACAACAAGCAACATATAAATACATGGAGTTGTATTTTTTTTTGGGGGGGGGGGGGTGGTTAAACAAAACAATTAGTTGTAGAAACATTATAAATTTTAAAGAAACAATTATAATATGATAATTTTTTACCACACATTCAATAGCCATAAAACAAAGTTGGAAATGATCCATCACATTGGTTTTGATGCTGGTGTAACTATGATGGTTGGTCCGCCGAAGGTTGTCTAAGTAAACATACAAGTTGGTAAAGTTTTCTTCGTGGTTACTGTTTGAGAAACTCATCTTGAAGCAGTCATAATATTAATTACGAGTGATCCGAAGTAAGTGACTAACTACATGTGATACCATTTATATATAAGGAACAATTTTTTTAGGTGTCAGGAATGTGTGTTCGTGATTTCATAATGTCACATCTATGTACGATGTTGACTATCGTACTCCATAATTGACTTTTTCAGTCCAAAATGTATGGAGACATTCCAGAATAGAACCTCCGAAATAATTATTGCTATTCCAAAATACTATATTCCAAAGATTATTGTAATTGAAACGTCCCAAAAATAATGACATAAAATTTTCGTTTTTAGATTAATAAATCGTTAATACATATCACTTCCACAAAACCAAGTTAATTGAGATTTATCAAAACATCATTAAATTAGAGTAATTCACGGAATGCGAAAACATGTGGTGTGTGCCCTGCAATCATCCCAAGCTCTTCCATTTGAACCGAAGTACCTGAAACATAAATTGTAAACCGTAAGCACAAAGCTTAGTGAGTTCCCCAAGATACCACATACTATACATACATAGAACATCACGAGCCCCGCCCACACTCACATAACGGGCCCCGCCTAATGAGATACGGGCCTCGCCCACACTTGCATAACGGTCCCCGCCCAAATGAGATACGGGCCCCACCCACACTCGCATAACATATACACATAGCAGATAATGATATAGCATACAAACACATGCGAAAATCACAAAGATAATAGCATACCATACAATCATCAGGCCCCGCCCACATATAAGTCATATACATATAGCCAGATACTAGCATACAGAATCACCATCGGGCCCTGCCCAGTAAGCATACAAGCACATACATGCAAGAGTCACACATACATCTAGCACCCTACATAACAAAACATGGGCCGCCATTGGTGCCTTCAACCCGCTAAACACAGTGAGGAAACTCACCTCGCACTGCTGAATCCCGCGGATAAATCTCTGGCTGCTGGCTAACCGATCCCTAAACTATCAAAACAACACCCAATCAACATTTGGGTCCCAATCCATATGCACAAATCCGTTACTAGGGTAAATGACCAATTTACCCCTCACATCTTTTGGACCAAGACTAAGGCCCAAACTCACAACCTGAAAGGCCCAAACGCCAAATAACCAACCAAGGCCTAAATATGGCCAAATTTTCCAAATTGGGCCCAAACCCCATATATGGGTGTAACACTCGGTTTCAGATTTGCCTTGTTGCTTGGGGCTGCGGCCCAATCATCAGTTGTCATGGAGTTTAGGGCTTCGGGAAAGGAAGGATTTAGCCCATTTCGGATCTAGTTGCCATGGTTTAAGTTATCCATGTATTCGATTGTGTCTTCGGAAGCCAAGGGTATGACTGTAAAGTGATATCTCAGTCTTTTATGAATTTTGGACTTTAGTTCGGTTGGTTTTCAAGATAAATGAAGTGGATAAAAGTGTAGCACTTCTCGTCACCTTTCCGCGGATATAAATAACGTCAAAATCGGAGTTATAACGAAGAAGTTATGGCCATTTGAAGTTAGAAGGGTTTGGGCTGAACCGAGTACGCAGGGCGTACGAGATATGTACGTATGGCGTACTTGGGTGTTATGGACGCGGGTGCATATGGGAACGCCCTGCGTTCCCCAAGGGAACTTGTTGCGTTCTTCTAGGCAGACTAAACCCTAATTTTCGGGTCTTGAACCCTATTTAAACACCTTAACTCACCTCCAACCCTCATTTCCTTCAGCCTCCATCCTATCTAACCCTAAGAACTAAACCCTAAGCCTCTTGCATGCATTTTGAGATTACCTTGAGCATTTTGGTGTTATTTGGGTGACTTTTAAGAAGAAGGTGTTTAGAGAAGAAGCGAGGGATTGAAGAGACCTTGTAGATCCAGAGGTTTTACATCATTTCCAGTCTATTGAAGGTATAAATTTCTCATCTTGGTGCTTCTACATCATAGATATAGGTTCTCATGGATATTGTCCCTTTTTGGTCCCATAGTTGAGATCTTGTACTTGTGATCATTGTTGAGGCTTTTAGTTTCTCCTCTTGGCGTTTTTGAGGGTGTAGATTCATAAAGTTTGCATCTTTAGAATTGTGTGAGCCCATGCATGAGATTAAGCCCTATTATGAGAGTGGAATGCTATATTGTGAAGTTGGAACCTTTTGGGGCATGCAAAGTCACCAAGTCAGTGACTTTATGGTCCTACATGCTCTTTAGGACTCAAATCCATGTTTTGGTCGAGTGGCTTTAAGCATTAAGTGCTTAATAAGCCTTTTTGGAGTCAGCATGCCAACGCGTCGCGTAGGGTCGATGAACGCCCTGCGTTCCGATTTGGGTCCGCGATCTGAGTCGGTGGTGAACGCCCAACACTCCACTAGGGAACGTCGTGCGTTCGGGGCATCAGTGGGACTTTAGACCTTTTGCCTTGGACTTGGTTTTGGGGTTTGGGATTTCTGTTTTGGGCCATTTTCTTGGACTTTGCTACTATGTGCATTAGTGGATCATCATTTTGGGCTTTATTGGACTATATCTTATTTTGGGTTTAGAGTAAGGCCCATTAGAGGGGTTGGGCCCAATTTAGAAAATTGGGCCATTAGTGGGCTTTTATGAATTTTGAAGTTTTGGGCTTGATTGGTTTTGGACTTGGGCCTTAGTTATGAGGCTTGTTGGGCCAGGAGTAAAATAGTCATTTTACCCCAAGTATGGATTATGGATCATGGTTTAGAACCCAATTGCTAATGGGTGATATTTTGGTATTTATAGCTCGAGGAGTTGCCAAGACAATAACTAAGGATTTCTTGCAGTGGACTTCAGCAGTGTGAGGTGAGTTACCTTCCCTGTATGAGTGGGTCGAAGGCACCAATGCCGGCCCACTAGTAGTTGTTTAGAGTAGATATGATTGTCTTTGTGATAATTGTCTGGTATGTCACTATCTGTTATGTGTTTTATGTGCTTATATGCTAGGATATTATGTGGTAGTGGTAGGGGTGAAATAGACCCAGTTTCCGGTTGAAATAGACCGAAGGGGAGGCCAGCACCCAAATATGCTCGACAGTTACCGGTTGAAATAGACCGAAGGGGAGGCCAGCACCCAGATATGCTCGGCAGTTACCAGTTGAAAGAGACCGAAAGGGTAGGCCAGCACCCAAATATGCTAGGCAGTATGTGTATTGTGTGGTATTTGGTATGATGGGGGAACTCACTAAGCTTCGTGCTTACGGTTTACAGTTTTGGTTCAGGTACTTCTTCTACGAAAGGAAAGGAGCCGACATGATCGTAGCGTATCACACTATGATTTTCCACATATGAGATCTTTGGGAGTTGTACTATGATAATATTTTTTATGACAAGTTTTGGTTAATTGATATACTGGTTTTGATATGGATTGACACTATTGATGTTTCAGACTACTGGTTTTTATAATTACTTATTTAAAAATGAAATTTTTGGTTATGAATTTTGGGATGTTACAATGGGCCTTATCCTAAAGCCCAACCAGTTTTCCTAGTCCAAACACTTGTACTCAGATGGCCCATTAAGAACTCAAACACCCAAGCCCAAAAAGGAAGCCCAACACGAAGCCCAAAAGCTAAAACACTCCTTACTGAGTATGCGGGGTGTACCCAGCTGTACGCCAAGCGTACATGCAATTTGGCTTGTACACTGCGCGTACAGACTTGTATGCCCAACGTACGCATCCATTAAGCCAATTTCGACATTAAGCTCTTAATACTTAAGTCTAGAAGTCCAAATCACAGATCTGATTCCATACAAGTGTCTAGAACCATAAAGTCACCGACTTGGTGACTTTGCATGCCCCAAAAGAACTCAACATCATGATATAGCATAAAACTAACATGAAAAGGACCCAAACTCATGCATGGATGGATTTAGGCTCTAAAGGTGCCAACTTTATGGACCTTGAACCTCAGAAATACCAAGAGGAGCAACTTAAAGCTCCTGGAGTGACATCAAACCACTAGATCACATCCATGGGGCCAAAAAGGAACCAAAACTCATACAATATAGATCTAAGACACCAATGATCAAGGTCATAGCTTTATACCTCAAACAAGCTGGAAATGAAGCACATAAACCAGATCCATAAGCTCTTCCTTGATCCACAACCTTGCACAAAACTCCATTTTCTTGGAAATGACCCAAAAACACTAAGATGCACAATAATGAGCTCAAAAACACCACCATGGAGGCTTAGAGACGATTTCTAGGGTTTAGAGGGGTGGAGGCTGAAGATATTAGGATTAGGTTATGAGATAATGAGCTTAAATAGGGTCCAAGACTCTAAAATAAGGTTTGGGTCTGATTGGAGTACGCCCAACGTACATATGGTACGCCCATCGTACTCCGGAGAGCACCCGCGACCATCCTGGTCAGTACACCCCGCGTACTGCCCTCTAACTTCACTAGTACGCCCCGCGTACCCAGCCAAACCCTAAAACCACGAAACTTCCGAAGGCCATAACTTCTTCGTTATAAGTCCGTTTCCGACGATCCTTATATCCACGGAAAGGTAACGAGAAACTCTATGCTTCTATCAACTCATACTATCCTTACAATGTCCCGAACTAACATACAATTTCCATAAAAGCCCAAACGAACATATTACCAAAATACCCCTTTGGCCCCAAAGCACAAACCAAATACTCGGATAACTCAAATTACATCAACCACCCCCAAAAGAGTCCAAACCTCAATACCTCAAGGGTTCTAAGCTTACTAATACCCAAATCCTTAATCACCACTCAAAAAAGAAAATAATTCCAAATAGGACGCTACAATAATTTTTCAAAAAAAATTCTAAGTTGGTTATTATTATTAAAATAATCGTGAACACCCTAACGATGAAAACTAATTAGTTAACCCTTTGGGTACCGGACGAAGTATGTGGATTTTTTTCGACGAAGAGAGAAATCATCTGGAAAAGAGTCGAATATCAACCACCACCAAACCACTCTTCTCTCCCTCGCCGTCGCTGTGGAAAAGAGTCGAATATATTGGGAACAATTCGTCAGTGATCAGTTAGCCATGTCTAGTAACCTATTCCAAGGGCTTCCTCCCCCTTCGGCACGGCCGCCACCGCCTCCTCCCCCGCCAGAGCAAGCGGCACCACCGCCGTTGGATCCTGCCACCGACAAAGTTTCTCCAACTCCACCAGCCCCTGCTCTCAAGAGCGCCCTTAAACGTTCCAATCCTCCCGACTCCGGACCTCAAGGTATAGTACGAATTTCTTTAGAACATTTTTAGGGTTCGAAACGTTGATGCTATAAACGATTTTTTAAATTAAGTAGATATTAATTTATTTTGTTCGAAACGTTGATGCTAATGTATAAATTCGTTGATTTGCTGGTTATGGTTTTTCAGCTCCTGCCCCAAAGAAAAGCTTGAGGTTTAAAACGATCGCCGACACTTCTGAAACCCAAGTCATAGATGCCATGAAGAAGATATGTTCACATATAAACAATGCTTCGAAATTCAACAAGGCATCAAAGCTTGCAATTCAGCTGATCCAGGCTGGAAGTGTTAAGCCTAGTAATAGTGACTACTTCTTTTCCATACTTGAAGCAGCAATGTCTTCACCAACAACCTGTAATGATCCACGGGTGAGGGCAGATTATCATGCTTTGTTCTTCGCTGCAGAAGACTTGAAAGAAGTAAGGAGTTTAAGTCCTTCCGATCTTTTCATGTTTATATGATTGTGAATTAGGACAATTGCAAGCCTAAATATATATTCATTTTGATTTGTAGATCTTTACTCAGAAGCAGCAGAAGCATTTGAGTCTATGGACTATAAGAGCGGTTATGGCAAATGATCTCTTCACTGATGATAGTTTTGTGGTATGCTCTTTTTGAATTCTTAATCAAAACTTCATATTTTTTACTGTTTCATGGTGTTGTTTCTTTAGTTTTCAAAGGCTTGTGGAAGGATCAAAGAAGCTATCTCAAATCTTCCTGTAGCAACAAAAGACAATGACATAGAAGAAGCTGCAGCCTTGAAAGATGATTCAGAAATGGTGGAATCAGATTGTCAGAAAGAACAACATTCTTCCTCAAATCCTATTCCTGAATCAAGCATTAAGGAAGAGTCTGATCCCTTTGGATTGGACGCTTTGATTCCAAATGCATCAAAAAAAGATGAAAAAGTGAAAGCAAAATTGGATGCTGAAGCAACAGCATCTAAAATAAGAAAGGATGAAGATGAAGAAGCAAAGAGATTCTTGAAATTAGAAAGAGCAGCATTGATTCTTTGTTTAGAGATTGCAGCAAAGCGTTATAAAATCCCATGGTTAGACTTTTTTCTTAAATATGGTTTAGATCTTTTCACTTTTGCTTTTGAGGTCAAACATACATCCCATTACAAGGGTAACTTTCTTTTGTTAAAACAATAAAAAGAATTGCTAAATTTATAAAATGGTGAAAGTATGTTGTGCTTTTATATTTTTAGATATTATTATTTGGTTTTGGAGATGGAAATTAATGTCTGTGTTCATACTTATGTTGTTTGTTGTTGACAGGTGCCAAACAGTGATAGACATAACTGTGAAACACGCATTTGACAATGTAAGCCATTTTACATCAAAACAAAGGAATGCAATTGAGAAACTATGGGCTTCCATAAGAGAGCAACAAACTCGAAGGAAACAAGGGAAATCTGTATCTGGGAAACTTGATGTGAATGGTTTTGAGTGGCTTCAACAAAAGTACTCAACCGAAAAAATAAGCATACGCCATTCCGTTGGTGGCAATACTCGACGTGCTGAACAATGGCTTGGCTGATTCCATTCCATGGAATTTGTATTCCTATTCCGGTTCTTGTATCAAATACATCATCACAAGTACACCCCAATATTGGTATTGAATTAGTGGTTTTGGTTTTTCTGTCCAAATTCACTTTTTTGCCCACCTCTATCACTTGTTTAGATGCTTGGTTCATTTGGAATATGGTTTTATTTCCAAACCAAAAAAAACATACTACGATGCTCCAACAATCTCTGTTACAGATTTTTATCATATGGAAAATTAGAAATCTCTAAAAAAACACCATACATTTTCAGCATCTGAAAAATTACAAGACCCTGATAAAAGTCCGTACATTTTCTTACTTGGATTATGTCTAGAGTCTCCGGAAAGCACTAGAGATTCTCATATTTAGACTAAAACTGAAACACCTCTTGTATGTGTAGTTTGAAGTAATCATTTAAAATAGTTAGATAAAATTATGTAGATAACGTCCCAAAACATGAAGTAGTTTAACAGTTTTAAATGTTAAATGTAAAAAGTAAAAACAGATTAACAATTCAATCAAGATGCAAAGGTAAACTGCTAATTACTATTTCAAACATAATAATAATGTCTTCTAAAAGTACTTAAGCTCTTCAATCTCCAAAGCCGTGCCAAAATAATAGGGTTAGGCTTGGGGAGTCTAATGAGCATCAACGGGAAGTATATAGATAAGTATATAGATGTTCATAAAACTTATACACCATGTAAAAACCCCATAAAACCATTAAAAACTCATTAACTTAAACGTAACTTCAATATAGAGAAAAACAATATTGCAACAACAAAGTACAATACTGATGTTGTAATCATCAAAATTTGAATAAACATCAACAATATTGCAACAATAAAGTACAATACTGATGTTATAATCATCAAAATTTGAATAAACATCATAATGCATAAATGCAATGAATAATATGAAACTAAGCCCAACTCCAAGTCAACTAATCTCACAACACAAAAGCCCCTTGTCTCCAAGGGATTTCCCAAAGTAAGCCCTATGAAAAAGATGGTAACTAGAACTATAAACAAGGTAATGTCAGTCACAACTCACGGACATGCATCACTGGTTGAAAAGAGATGAGAATTCCATCTCTCAATGCATGAGGACAATATGAGTGTACAACTCGTCCTAAAATGGATGCACGTGTTCATTGATCAAAATTCAATTCAAAACAAGAAAGTTTGTCCCCATTTCAAAACGCTTTGTAAAATGTTTCATGAATGCAACTTTTATATATATATATATATATATATATATATATATATATATATATATATATATATATATATATATATATATATATATATATATATATATATATATAGGGTGAGGTTCAATAGAGAACCATAATTAACCAAGGAACCAACCGTGAGCGTCGGAAATCATAACGATCAACGGCCAAGGAAATAGATGTACACTTTTACATTGGACGCACACACACCGGATTATACCAAAAAATCCACCCTTTACAAAAAAACCCACAACTTTTTTTCGTTTAAAATTTTTTTTAGGCTATGTTTTTTTATAAAAAAAACCGAATATACTGTTGTTCACGATTTTACGTCATCTTTCCATAGAGATCCATGATGATATATAAAAAACGAACGTTTTTTTTTTCGAAAAAAACTCACTTCATTTTCTTTGATGAAAAAAGTTAAAGTCTATTTTTTATAGAAAAAATTTAATAAATATATCAAAACTCATATTTTTTGTACTTTTTAAACATAGATTCATATTCAGGTTAAAAAAAAAAACGATATTTCAGTTCAGATTCACATTGTGAACATGTTCAGATTAATATTGTAAACCTGTTCAGATTCACATTATGAACCTCCTCAGATTCACAGTGTGCATAATAATAAGTCAGATTCACAGTGTGAATCTGAACTGATTGGAGCTTTTTCACATTGTGAATGTTAAAATTTGAAATATTTACAGTTTAGATTCACAGTGTGAATCTACACTGATCGAAGTTTTTTTATTTTTTTTATTTTTTTTTATTTTTTGTGAACCTTCTCAGATTCACAGTGGGCATAATAGTAATTCAGATTCACAATGTGAATCTGAACTGTTCGAGATTTTTCATATTGTGAATGTTAAAAATTAAAATATTTACAGTTTAGATTCACAGTGTAAATGTACACTGTTCGATTTTTTTTTAATTGGTATTATGTTTATTAATAGAGTACAAAAAATTAATATTTTTGGTATAATTAGTTTTTTTTTGATAAAAATAAACTTAAATATTGAATAAACTAAGAAAATTAAGTGAGTTTTTTTCGAAAAAAAAAGTTCGTTTTTTATATATCATTATGAATCTCTATGGAAAGAGGACGAAAAATCGTGTACAACGATATATTCGGTTTTTTTTTTCGATAAAAAACTTGGCCTAAAAAAATTTTAAATGAAAAAAAGGAAGTGAGTTTTATTATAATCCGGTACATGTGCGTCCATTATAAAATTTTACAACCCTTCCTTTTGCCGTTGATCGCTTTAAATTCCGACGCTTTGGATTGGTTCATTGGTTCCTTGATTAATATTAGTTCTCTATTGAACTTTTTTTTTTCTCTCTCTCTCTCTCTCTCTCTCTCTCTCTCTCTATATATATATATATATATATATATATATATATATATATATATATATATATATATAGGTTATGCACATAATAGATTTACATCATTGAAAAGTTCAAAGTACGATACTATAGTAGGAACATGCACTTATAGGTAATGGACTCACTTTTATAGATAATCTACTCTCCAACTTTGCTAGTTGAATGAAACGCCAACATCGCCAAAATGAACATTATTGCGCTCGATGTTAACACTAAACAACTCCCAATTATCAAATTAAGGTTACTAAGCTTAATTTACTTATTTTAACTCTTACGCGTTCCATACATGGCACTACGGAAGCAACCAAAGGGCCACCTAATGCCCCAAATCCAAGTAAAGTCTTATGGATTTTCTTGGGATAGTACACACTGGGAATGACGAAGAAGAAATGGTGAAACTTCAAGGAGTACTGTCCACCGAATTTGAACTAAAGGACCTTGGAAATTTGAAGTATTTCCTAGGAATCGAAGTGGCAGGATCAAAACAGGGATTATCCATGAGCCAAAGGACCTTGGAAATTTCAAGGAGTACTGTCCACCGAATTTGAACTAAAGGACCTTGGAAATTTGAAGTATTTCCTAGGAATCGAAGTGACAGGATCAACACAGGGAATATCCATGAGCCAAAGGAAGTATGTCTTGGATCTATTAGCAGAATCAAGAATGTTAAATTGTAGGCTTGTAGATACTCCAATCGAAACAAACCATCACCTAGAAAGTGTCCCGAATCAGACCCCTGCAAATAGAGATCGGTACCAAAAGCTGGCAGGTAGACTTATCTATTTATCTCACACAAGACCATATATAGCCTACATTGTGAGTGTGGTGAGTAGATTCATGCATGCTCCAAGTGAAAGACATATGAATGTTGTATATCGAATTCTTAGATATCTCAAGTCATCACTAGGTAAAGGTTTGTTTTTTTGGGAAGAATCAAGACCACCAAGTAAATGGTTTTACTGATGGCCAGAGATCGATCAGATGGAAAGTCCACGTCTGGATATTTTACATTTGTTGGGGGTAACTTAGTCACATGGAGAAGTAAGAAGCAAAAGGTCGTCTCACGATCAAGTGCTGAGGCGGAGTTCAGAGGAATGGTTCATGGTGTGTGTGAACTCTTATGGATAAAATGAATCTTAAGAGATTTAGGGATCTCTTTAATGTCACCAATGAAGTTACACCATGACAACGAATCTGCTGTGAAGATTGCAAACAACCCGATACAACATGACAAAAACTAAACATGTTGAAATTGATCGACATTTCATCAAAGATCACTTAGAAAGGAAGACTGTAGAAATCCCTCATGTTAACACCAAGGAACAACTTGCATATATGCTAACGAAGGCCGTATGTGGGCGAGTGTTTCATAGCTCTCTTGACATGTTGGGAATGATAGACATACATTCTCCACCTTGAGGGGGAGTGTTATCGAGAGCTATATGACATTATCATTTAAGTGGTTGTTGTATTATCCTTATTCAGTCCCGTCAATATAGGCTGTAATTAGGGAAGTTTGTCTCATCATTCTTGTATATATTGTCATCCTCATTCAATGAAAATCATAGAAAAATCCCAGGAAGTTTATTCCCCCATACGTATTCTTGTTTCCACAATTTGTTCAATTAAAGCTTGTACATCACTAATATTTCTTTACCACTTTGCAAGTCGTTGCCATATGATTTATCAACGGGGTGTTTCTTGTAGGGTTATATAACATAACACATCTTTTGCATCAGACCATTTTTTTTCAACGATGTTTATCTCACACAAATTCAAATTACACTAAACGGATTTAGTATATATGCATGAGTTTGTTAGGATGCCATTATGAAGAAAGAGTTTGGAATCAAGAATACTTAAAAAAAAAGTCGAGAATAGCAAACGTTTTTAACGGTATGTTGAAACCTATGCTACCAACACTTATTTACACTAAGTTGACCCATATGTTAGGAGCCTAACGGTTGAAGAGCGGAATTCCACACATGAGGTCAATGGTTCAATCAATGGCACGCCTAAAAATCGCTAGTATACCGCGACTGATCCCATCCCATGTGAGTTTTGGGACGGGTTGATGTGGTTCATAAGATGGTATAGTTTACCATTTTTATTTATACCAAATATAGCTAGCAGGGTAAAATGATTATTTTGGGGCTTTTATCTGTTAGAACTAAGTATTCGTCTCTATGAAGAAAATCTTATTCTTATGGGTTTTAAGGCCCAAAAAAATCCAGATAAAAATCCAGTTTTCTATTTTTGAAGGACCACATACAATCTTACAGATATAATTTATATCCAATAATATTTCGGATTTTCAAAAAAAAAAACGATCCGTTTTATTCACTTCTATCGGGGCAATTGCAAAATCATTATTTGCTATGAAATGACCTCCTGTTTAAGGTTTTTTTTTTTTTTTACATTAAAGTTTCTTTCAAAAATCACTCCCAACAATAAAAAGGACCTTTTTATTTATTATTGTTTTTATAATACTTTTTGCGATAATATAAACGATTTCGAAGTATATGCAATATTTTAAACTGTATATTAGATTTTTTTTTGGGACAATACCAAAATGATGAAATTCCTACCAAACACTAATTTCGCATGGCAATTGCCCCAAATTATTGATTATTTGTGAAAAAAAGAGCTATTCTCTTGAAAGCATTTTGTCATCATCTCACGATTTTATTGAAATAAATACTAACCACCACTAATTAGTGTCAATGGTTTTACGTCTATGCGACTAGGTCATGAGGGTTGACTTCAATCTTTTACATGTGCCGATAAGCATAAGTACGTACTACAACGTATGGACCTGATCAATCCTCACCACTTACCGGACATTAATTGTCACATCTCTTCCATAATTACCAGCTACGCATCCACTAAAAAAAGAAAATTGAACGCTGCCTTTACTCTTTAGCATCCATAGACCAAAGATGTCCCTAGTTCACGAAAGGCCTTGCCGGCAATTCACCTTGGATGAAATACAGAAAGCCACCGACAACTTCAGTGAGTCTAAAATCGTCGGAAAAGGAGGTTTCGGAACTGTGTACAAGGGCGCTGTTGGTGATGGATCGACGACGACTCTTGTGGCAGTGAAACGATTGACCCCAGAATCAAAACAAGGCATTGGAGAGTTCGAAACGGAGATCCAGATGCTTTCCAAGTGCAGGCACTCCAATCTTGTCAACCTCGTGGGCTATTGTAACGAGCATCAAGAGATGATCTTGGTGTACGAATATATGTCTCAAGGAAATCTTGCTGATCATCTGTACATGAATCGTGGTTCTTCATTGACGTGGGAGCAACGTGTCAAGATATGTATTGGGGCTGCGCGTGGGCTAGATTACCTCCACACCGGCACCGGAGTCTCGGATAGGATTATTCATCTTGATGTGAAGAGTGCCAACATTTTGTTGGACGATAATTGGGCTGCAAAAATTGCAGACTTAGGATTATCAAAGGTAGGACCTGCAAACCAACCGCAGTCTGAAGTGAATACAGCTAATATTCGGGGTACGTGGGGATATGTAGATCCTCAATTCCTTAAGACACACAAATACTCAAGAAAAGCAGATGTCTACTCCTTTGGGGTGGTGCTACTGGAAGTTTTAAGCGGGACATCTGCCTGGCGTGATAAGATCATCCCCAGTCCTGATTTGACTGATCGAGCCGATTGGATCCTACAACACATGAGAAGTCAAACCCTTAATCAAATCGTTGATTCAAGGGTAGTAAGCCAAATTCAGCCGAAATGTCTACAACGTTTTGCCTACACCGCAAGTAAATCTTTGCAAAATGATCCTAAGAAACGACCTTCAATGTCTGAAGTGGTAGCTCTGCTCGAGTCTGCATTGGCTTTCCAAAGTTCTTCTTCAATGGTTCAGGGTGATATTTTTCAGTTCGAGTCTGAAGAAGAAATCTCTTCCATAACAGAATATCTAGGTAACATCATACGTACATTTCCTTTCCTACCTAGTTGACTTTTTCATTAGTAATTAAATTATTTCTCTATTAGGCATATATATTCGCTTTCATGGCATATCTACTCATCATCGTGTTTCTATGGTTTTGGGAAGTCAAATCATGTTTAATATTATCATAATTTAATTTCAAGTTGTAAATCTAAATTACATAAAATGACTAAAGAGTTGAAAATCAATCGATTAGCTAGGTATTTGAAAACATGAAAACTATTGCCTCTTTTAATTTGTCATAAAAAAACTTGGTTTTAATTTGTTGCTACCATGGATCAAATCAGGTAAGGCGCGCAGCATATTTGGTGAACCAATCGGGAACAAAACACTGGCGCAAATGCGCCTTAATCCAACTCGGGAAAACAAGGCACGAATAGGTTACAAGATGATGAACGAGGGTAACAAATATGATAACGCCCTGCGTTTTGTGAAAGACCTCAAGGCACAGTGGGGCAATGGGATTACGTGCCTTTGCATGCTTTACAATGCAACAGGAGAAACTCTAACATACGCAGCAAGTCGCAATTGGTTTGGTGATATTGGACCATCACCATACCCAACTTTCATTCTGAATGGACAATGGGGTGCGTATTTGCACACAAAAACCCCAAGAGTGCCTAGCGGATCTCAGGCTGCTGTAGTGTATCGTGGCAAATACTCAGACAATGCTTCATGCGACCGAATGATTACTTGGTCCATCCCTTGGCAAAGATTCACCCAAGACAACGCGGTATGTATATGTCTTCTGTTTAAGCAGATGAAATCGTATTAATTAATTGAATATATGTACTTGACAGGCTTATTGTGAGATCAATGAGGTTGGACACTTTGATCATGGTGCTGTTTGGGATGAGATTTATGACAAATCACCATCAGCAGGCCGAGAAAGCAGCTATACATGGAATGATTGCTATACAAGGGTCACGGTTGAGAGTGACACTTCCCCTATATATAAAGCTATTCTCACGCGTGTTGATGCACTTGTTTCATCTGCCTAGATTCAGTTAGTTTATAGATGCAACAAATGTGGGGATCTTTAATTCGCTTGTGAATTTTCCTGTGTGTGCCTCTCTTCCATTCATCGAAAATTGAATGTGCTACTGAACTTTGGCATTCTTACTTGAGCAAAATCTCGAAGGCCGACATTGCGGCTTTGAGTTATCTTTGTCACGTTTGCTTTTGTATTCCTACTAAGATTACCAAGTCGATCTATCGTATGCAAGTGAGTTGTGGTCACCCGTTGAAGGTTGCTTCAAGAACTATATGGTAAAGCATATTCATTAAGTCTTAAATTTTAGAAGGTACATATAATAAACACTTTGTATAGTTATATTGTGCATTAAAGAGAAATGGATGATAACCCACACCTCCCACGATCAGCAACCATCCACTCCCCCACCTCCCGCAATCGATAACCACCCTCTCCCTCCGTCTCCCACTTTCATTATTTATGGTTACCATAACTTTTATTTGTGGTTTCAACTTCCTTTATACGTACTATTATCAAACCCATTCCTCCCCCTTCCCTACCTGACACGACCAGTAACCAACCCTCCCTCACCTATATATATGATCGGTGACCACCCCTCACCCCACTTCCCACGATCCATAATCACCTACTTCCCTACTTCCCACTTTCGGTAAACCACCCTCTCCCCACCTCCCACTTTTTTTAACCACTAAACTGTAAAACCTACATAACATTGTTGTGGTGGACTGTAAATTGGTGTACGTTTTAGGTTGGGGCTCTCATTGTTTTTTTAATGTTTGTAAGACTATTGAAAGCTTCATTTGAGGGCTAAAGAGGATATCAAGTAATTCAACAACATTCCTATGTTCTTCTTCATCATCTTCTACTCCTTATCTTCTTTTTACATCCAACCCTCATAAGTTTCCTTCATCCTCGTAGTAAATGGCTACTTGACTTAAGCTCTAATTATACAATTTTGATGCACTTCTATCCAAATCCTCATTATATTATATAATATTGTGACATATATTTTCCACTATCCCTGCATTGGTTTAAGACTCGAAAAGGTAACATGATTTTTTCACTTTCAACTTCCTCTTGATTTCCTTGAATACGTACATACTTGATTGCATTCCTTCGAGAAAGAAAACCAATGTTGGCTTGAAATCTAATAGAGTAAATCTTCTTCCATTAAACTTGATTGCATTCCCTTGAAATATTTAATACTTGATTGTGGTTCCTTAAACTCATTTGAAGAAATATTTGGTGTCAAGTTTTCCTATTTAAAGTAGCAAGCGAATCTTCGATTTAAAGTCTAGAATTGGAGGTGGGATATGAACCTTCATATATGATCTCGTTTTAGTGATTTTATGCTACCCTATTGGTTAAGTTAAGAATTTTGTCGAACAATTGGCGAGCAATACAAAATCCTATCCCAAATAGCAAACAACTCTTTGAATAACACCATAAATACACCGCAAATGTGTTTCCACTGCCAAATGTAGCTCTATCGGTGGGATGTAGACGATCGTATGAAAGATGTTTGATTTAAAAAAAAGTTTATGGAGTATCAAAAAAATAATAATAATATAGTGACTTTCATGCTACGTCATCATGCGACATGGTCACCATTTTACGATTCAGTATAACAATCGGAAACCAAAAGGGTTCCGGTGAAATGGTCAACACCGAACAAAATTGAAAAATATAATGTCTTTCGTTACTTTTCCTTTAATTTATTCTAAATTGGTTGTAGGACATTTTACTAGTTTAAGTTTAGTACGCACATGACATTCTATATAAGGATTTGGGCCAAATAAAAAACACAACAAATATAGAAATGCACATTGGCGGTCCCCCAATCAGTCTCGGGTCGGTCTCAAGATGATTCGGTCTTTTTTCGAACCTGTCCTTTTTAGTCTCGGTGTTTTTACGTTCGGTTTGGTGGTCCTTGTGTGTGTTTTTTTCAATTTAATTTTTGGGTCTTTTTCGGTTCCACTTTAGTATTTTTGATTTGTTGGTTTCGGTTTCGAGTTTTTCCATTAACAAGTGTGATTAACACAAAAATGATATATCAAAAATTTAATAGAAATGATACACCAAAATTTAATAAAGAAAAAACTTCATAAAGGTCCCTGTGGTATCCTGAAATCTAAAGTTTAGTCCCTAAGTTTTAAAAACCTCATAGATAGTTCATATGGTTTCATAACTTTTAACAAACGGTCATTCATTGTTAAATGCTGATTTGTCTTATTTAAAATTACACACACAAACACACACATACTTCTTCTTCCCCTACATTTCACCTGCAACTAAAAGAATACACAGGCAAAAAAAGAAAGGCAGACCATATTCACAATCAGCCACCTCCAACCTCCTCCCCCATCGTCGACATCCGCCGCCCACTCGCCCCCACCTAAACCCACCGTACCCCTCTCTCTACTTTCTCTTATTCCAGAAAACAAATTTACATGCCCAAAGATCAAAACTACTTGAATCTCTTGCTATGGTCGACTCGATTCTCGAAATCCCAGACTTCACTCCTCATACAAAACCTTCCGGTGTTGCGAATCAGTTGTGTACGCCTTGGGTTCTCGATCCAGTTGCCGTCGGAGTTTTTAGCTTCCGGTTAAAGGCATGTCTTGAGCTAATTTAACTTAAACCCACTACGATTCGGGGAAACGGGTCCGAGATTATTACTCTTTCTATAACATCCCAATCGTCAGGTATCATTACTTTCCATTTAGATTTCACGTTTTAAGGTCTACTCGACGAGTTGACACTGTGACTCGTCGAGTAGCAGCGGGTCGGGACACGTCATTTAATGAGTGACTCGTCGAGTCGGCATGGGGGACTCGACGAATAGGAGCTGGCAGCGGAAACCCTAAGTTTCAGGGTTTGTGCACCCTATATATTGGACCATTAGCGCCTCCCACTGTCCTCTATCACTCCTTGAGAGCCAGAAACCCTAATTTCCGTGAGTGTGAGCTTGGATAGTGTTTTGGAGCTTTGAGAAGTAATTTTTATGAAGGAAACTTGTAGATCAAGAGGCTAGCATCAAGGATTCGTGTGGATCCAGAGTCTACTTCAGTTTGGGCACGCCTTGGAGGTAATAAGCTGTTACCTTGACCTCTTTTCTTATAGAATCATTCATATGTGGAGGCTAGGGTTTTCTTTAGTTATTCATGAAGGGATTTTGGTATGGGAGCTAGATTTGAAGTTGAAACTCCAGATCTGAACCTTTTTTGAGTCCTATGTCCATAAAGTTTCCAGCTCTTGCAAGGATGAGACTCTCCTAAGGTGTAAAGCTCCATTAGAAGCTTACATTGGTCATTTAGAGCCTTTAGGGCCTTGCATGCGTGTAAAGTTTGCAACTTTACGTGATAAACATGCCTTAGAAGCTTGGATCTGTAATATGGAACCTTGGCATGGCTTAAAAAGTGTCTGCATGGATGAAGGTCTGCAAGGACTCGGCGAGTTGCATAGTCAACTCGACGAGTCATATGAAGATGGTCATGAACTCGTCAAGTTGATGAACAACTCGGCGAGTCCGATGAAGATTGCCTTGGGCTCGGCGAGTCAGTCGACTGACTCGGCGAGTCGGCTAGGGTTATTCCCAATCTTTGGACACGTATGAACTCGGCGACTTAAAAGGGGAACTCGACGAGCCAACCAAGGATTTCACGACTTCTCGAGTTCAGGAAGGACTCGACGAGTCGGTGAACTAGTCAACATGGACTGTTGAATTTGACTGTGGACTTTGACTTTAACCAAGAATTGACCAGTTGACTTCTGAGAGTATTCTGGTAATTTGGAAATTTATGAAAAATGGTTTTATGGTAACTATAGGTGGCGGAGTTCGTGTTGGTGATCCGGGAGTTGAGCTTTCTAATTTCAGACGACAGTTGCGAGGTGAGTTATCCTCACTATACTAAGGGGTCTAAGGCACCAAGGTCGGCCCATTGGATATGTTATCCTAGCAGTGTTAGATGTTGAGTATCAGTTAGAGTTGCATGCTAGTGGTTATGCCAGTTAGGTAGACCTGTAGGACTACCTGTGATGTTATATGATTATTGCATGCTCAGTGGTTATGTTGTATGTTACGTGGGATGGGTTGAGGTTGTACTGCTCTGTGCGGTAGCCAACAAACCCTAGGAGCATTCCAGTTACGGGCTAAGGGAGACTCGTACTGTGGGCTCGAGAGCATTCCAGTTACGGGCTAAGGGAGACTCGTACTGTGGGCTCGATGGCAAGCCATATGTGAGCTGTGGGCCCGTAAGGCAATCCAGACTCATACTGTGGGCCCAGGGGTAATCCAGTCTGTAAGGCTGTGGACCCATTATATGCAGTTCAGTTTGTTATGATATGTTATTTGCTGACATGGTTATGTGGACTGTATGTGTATCGGTATTTTGGGGGAACTCACTAAGCTCTCGAGCTTACAGTTTCAGTTTATTGTTTCAGGTACATCAGGGGATCGCAGCAAGGCGAAGGCGTGATCGTACAACTCCTCATGTTTTGTCTATGTTTCTGGGAGAAGTCTGATATTATACATTTTGAAAACAAAGTTGTAATGATTTTAATGGTTTGAAATGTTTTTAAAAGTTTAAATTGGCTTGAATTTTTGGGTGTTACAAGTTGGTATCAGAGCCTTGGTTTGAGTGAATTGGAGGAACATGCGTGTAACTCCAGTCTCAAATCAAGGAAAGGATTTTCAAAATGATTTTTTTTCAAAAAGGTTTTCAAAATAAGTAAAGGAGGATGCAGGGTGTACGATCAGCCAAAGCCAGTAAGTAGACCCCAAAATACCATGCAAGTTATTTGATTATGAGATATGTTAGAACAACATGTTAGTACTAGGCTAGGGATCTTCAGGAATTGCATGATATAATTGCCTGATTACATGATGCCTGCTAGCCTAGGGTTTCCTTTATATGAGATTGACATCGTTACTGTAGTTGCTTAGTGTATGCATCACGGTTATACATAATTAAGATCTCATAGCCTGAGAATGTTTGATTTGGCCTTATGTTCTGTTCTTGTTTGATTGGGAGCTTAGGGTAGGATTGGATATTCGAAAGTCTATAGGGTCCAGCATTATGTATGACTAGCATACACTAGTGCTGCAGGGTTGGTGGAAGTTTCATGGATGGGTGGGTTGTGTGGGGCCGGCAGGCCAGTTATGAGATATTTAGCACTCCTCTAGGAGTGAGGATTGAGCGCTCACCATGTTGTGTATTCAGTTAGGGCATTGTGGTGATGCTTGAGACAAATATGGGTATGTGTGAAAGGTAGTATGGGCCCGTACTACTGAAAGCACAGGACCCATACGCGTGTCAAGTAAGTCACGATCCTTAGGGTTAGTAGGGAGTTGGCTCCCAGTTATTTATATGGATTATCTGATATTTTGTGGTATGTTTCAGAATGGTGATGACGAGGCGCTTCGTGGCTGGATCCGGTTCGGGATCAGGATCAGGGGACAGAGGCCAGGAGGGGCCAACAACACCGGAGCCGGTGGTGCAGATGGGTACAGAGGAGTTGGATGCCAGGATTCGAGAGCTCCTGCATGATGAGGTTGCTGCTGCATTCCGGGCACAGTTGCCGGAGATGTTCAGGTCGATTAAGACCGCCATGGTGGAGTACTTTGATGAGCGCTATGCAGCCCTTGCAGAGACAGCTGCCGCATCAGCTGCATCAGCTGTATCAGCGGCAGGGGAGGAGTTGGTAGGGGCTTCCAGTACAGGGACTTCGATAACACGAAGCCCCCTACTTTTGATGGGACGCAGGATCCCATCAAGGCTATGAGATGGATTTCAGATGTGGAGGGGTGTTTCTTCACCTGCTCGTGTCCTGCTGACCAGAAGTTCAGGTGTGCTCTGAACCTGCTTAGGTCCGGGGCCAAGGACTGGTGGAGACTAGTGACTGGGTCGTACACTGATGACCAGAGAGCTGCTGTTACTTGGGAGCAGTTCAGGGACATGTTCTGCGCCCGTTACATTCCGCGGGTTGAGCGGGAACGTTTGGCACAGGAGTTTCTGAGTTTGAGACAGGATGGGGAGTCGGTGATGGAGATCACCCATATGTTCACTGAGAGGGCGATGTTTTGCCCGGTGTTTGTTTCAGAGCAGGCTCAGATGACCCGTTATCTGAGCATGCTCAAGACGGATATCCGTCAGTTTGTGTCTACCCAGCGATGTGATACTCTTCTAGAGTTGCAGGAGGCCGCCAGGCGGCGTGAGTTGGAGATTGAGCTGCAGTTGAGAGAGCAGCACAGGCCCCGACACAGTCTCAGCCGGCGCCGAAGCGGTCTAAGACCGCTGATACTAGGACCGGGGGTCAGCAGAACCGCACTTGTGGGAAGTGTGGCAAGGGTCATTCTGATGTGTGTCAAGCTGGTAGTGGGTGCGACATGTGTGGCAAGGAGGGGCATTACGCGAAGGACTGTCGTCAGGCAGTCCCAATTCAGGGTATAAGGTTATGTTATCACTGCGATCAGGTTGGCCACGTTAAGGCCAACTGTCCGTTGCTAGCCGCTAAGCCGGCGCAGGCTCCAGCGCCGACTACTTTGAGGATCACGGATGGGAGACCAGTCAGGGCAGAGCCTCCGAAGGCTCAGGGTCGTGCTTTCCAGCTTACAGCGGAGGAGGCCAGGGCAACACCATATGTGGTTGCTGGTATGTTTCTATCCTTTATCTCCTTTTATTATATATGTTGTATACTTATTTGTTGTACCTGTGGTTAGGTACGTTTCTAGTGAACTCCTTACCTGCATTGGTTTTATTTGACTCGGGGGCGAGTCGGTCTTTTGTATCTCAGACATTTAGTAGGGAGTTCAGAGTGCCAGTAGGCGAGCTAGAGTGTTTGTTGCGAGTTTCTATCGCCAACGAACACGAAGTTTCTGCTTCTTCGATCTATCGAGAGTGCGAGATGGAGATCTTCGGGGTACCTTTTCCGATTGACTTGATTCCGATCCCCATGGGGGATGTGTGCGTGATTGTGAGGATGGACTGGCTCAGTCGTTTTGGTGCCATGATTGATTGTAAGGGTCAGCAGGTAGTGGTTCGAACCCCAAGTGGGGGAGAGTTGATTGTATATGGCGAGGGCACCAGAGTGGGATCAGGATTTTGTTCAGCCGCCAGGGCTCGGCAGTATATTCAGCACGGGGGTGCGGGTTACTTGGCGTATGTATTGGATATGCGAGCCAGAGATCAGATTTCGGTTTTCGATGTTCCGGTGGTCAGGGAGTTTGCAGATGTGTTTCCGGAGGAGTTGCCAGGGATACCTCTGGAGAGGCAGGTCGAGTTCAGGATCGACCTGGTGCCAGGTGCGGCCCCTATCGCTAAGGCGTCGTACCGATTGGCACCGCCTGAGATGCAGGAGCTGTCGTCACAGCTACAGGAGCTGTTAGGCAAGCATTTCATTCGACCTAGCAGTTCTCCATGGGGAGCACCAATTCTTTTTGTCCGGAAGAAGGACGGTTCGCACAGGATGTGCATTGATTACCGGGAGTTGAATAAGTTAACGGTGAAGAACTGTTACACACTCCCGAGGATAGACGATCTCTTCGATCAGTTGCAGGGTGCATCTTGGTTTTCCAAGATAGACTTGAGATCTGGGTATCATCAGGTCAGGGTCAGAGAGGAGGACGTGGAGAAGACCGCGTTTCGAACTCGTTATGGACATTACGAGTTCGTGGTGATGCCGTTTGGGCTCACCAACGCGCCAACAGTGTTCATGGACCTGATGAATCGGGTCTGCAGACCGATGCTCGATCGCTCGGTTATAGTGTTTATAGATGATATTTTGGTGTATTCCAAGACCCGAGAGCAGCATGAGGAGCATCTGCGAGAGTTATTGGGAGTTCTGAGACGAGAACGACTGTACGCCAAGTTCTCGAAGTGTGAGTTTTGGCTACGAGAGGTCTAGTTCCTCGAACATCTTGTTAACCAGGAGGGGATTTTGGTTGATCCGGCCAAAATCGAGGCGGTTATACAGTGGGAGGTTCCGAAATCTCCCTCAGACATCAGGAGCTTTTTGGGATTGGCAGGGTACTACCGGAGATTCATACAGGATTTCTCCAAGATTGCGGTACCCATCACTCGTCTGACGAGGAAGGGGTGGATTTCCGGTGGGGCCCTGAGCAGCAGAGGGCGTTTGAGACCCTCCGACAGCGGTTGTGTGAGGCCCCGGTCTTGACACTCGCGGAGGGAGTTGAGGATTTTGTGGTGTTCTGTGATGCATCCATCACAGGTTTAGGGGCGGTCCTCATGCAGAGAAGGCGAGTGATAGCTTATGCGTTGCGACAGTTGAAGCAGCATGGGACGAGATACCCTACGCATGACTTGGAGCTGGGGGTGGCGGTGTTCGCCCTCAAGATATGGAGACATTACCTTTATGGGGTCCGCTGTACCATTTACACGGATCATAAGAGCTTGAGACATATCATGGATCAGCCGAACCTGAACATGAGGCAGCGCAGGTGGCTGGATGTAGTCAAGGACTACGATTTCGAGATCCTTTACCACCCTGGTAAAGCGAATGTGGTTGCGGACGCTTTGAGCCGCAAGTCAGATGGGTCTTCCACCCTAGCGCTATGTATGAGGATAGTAGTGGACTCTCCGCTTGTGAGTTTGATCAGAGATGCCCAGGTTGAGGGCATGCGACCAGAGAATTTGAAACTGGAGAGGATCAAGGGTGCGAATACCCGATTTGAGCAGGACAGGCGGGGATTATTGAACCGATGGGGTTAGGCAGACGGTTATGGAGGAGGCTCATAAGTCTCACTTCTCTATTCACCTGGGGGCCACCATGATGTACCGGGATTTGAGTTTGAGCTATTGGTGGCCGTGCATGAAGCGAGAAATCGCTTGGTACGTCGAGAGGTGCTTGACCTGTAGGATGGTCAAGGCCGAGCATCAAAGGCCGCATGGCAAGCTGCAGCCCCTGGAGATCCTCATGTGGAAATGGGAACAAATCACGATGGATTTTATTACCAAGTTGCCGAGGACGGCGAAGGGGTTTGACGCTATATGGGTCATCGTGGATCGATTGACCAAGAGTGCCCATTTCTTGGCCATACGGGAGAGCTCATCGGCCGAGAAATTGGCCGACGTGTACGTTCGTGAGATCGTGTCTCGCCATGGGGTTCCCGTTTCCATTGTATCTTATCGAGATGTCAGATTTACCTCCCGTTTCTGGCAGAAGTTTCACGAGGAGCTGGGCACACGATTGCACTTCAGCACAGCATTCCATCCGCAGACTGATGGTCAGAGCGAGCGGACCATTCAGACCCTCGAGGATATGTTGAGGGCATGTGTCATTGATTTCGGTGGGAGCTGGGATTCCCACCTACCGCTTGCAGAGTTCGCCTACAACAACAACTATCATTCCAGCATTGGCGCCCTGCCATTCGAGCTGTTGTATGGGCGGAGATATCGCACCCCGGTTTGTTGGGGTGAGGTTGGTCACAGGGTGATGGGTCGGACGGAGGTGGTTTTGCAAATTACCGAGAAGATTCAGCAGGTTAGACAGTGGCTGCAGACCGCTCAGAGTCGGCAGAAGAGTTACACTGACCGACGCCGATCCGAGTTAGAGTTTCAGGTCGGTGACATGGTACTCCTGAAGGTCTCGCCCTGGAAGGGTGTGATCCTCTTCAGGAAGAGGGGAAAATTGGGTCCCCGATACATTGGGCCATTTAGGATCATTGCCAGGGTTGGCAAGGTGGCTTACAGACTAGAGCTGCCGGAGGAGTTTAGTTGGATCCACAACACTTTCCACATTTCGCAGTTGCGAATGTGCATTATGGACTCAAAGGCAGTAGTTCCACTGGATGACATTCAGGTTGATGAGCGCCTGAATTATATTGAGAAGTCGATTGCCGTTTTGGAAAGGAAAGTGAAAGTCCTGCGCAACAAGGAGGTTCCATTGGTGAAGATACAATGGGAGCATCGGAGGGGATCCGAGTGGACATTGGAGTCGGAGGCTGAGATGCGGGAGCATTACCCGAAGTTATTCGCTGCAGCAGACTTCGTGTAACGACAAAATTTTTCAAAACAATTTTCCATTTTAAAACATACTTTCATTCACAAGATAATCATTAAAACATAATGTGTCCACTGTATCATAACAAAACATGTCCCCAGAATCTCAATAACATAAACTCTGTAAGTGTGTACGGATCACGCCGGCGCCTTCCCGCGATCCTCGCTAGTACCTGAAACACATATCTTAACAACGATAAGCATAAATGCTTAGTGAGTTCCCCAAAATACCACATACCATACATACGCCTTTCCAGGCCATAACTCTATAGGATCTTCCGATCCATGTGTCTCAGGGACTTCCGTCCCAAGTCTCGGTAGACCTTCCGGTCCTATCCGTATCGACCTTCCGGTCCGTAACCTCTTGACCTTCCGGTCCATACCATACATAACATACATAGCACATACATATCACATAACATCACATAACACATACATCTCATAGCATACAAGACCTTCCGGTCACACATAAGTACCCTTCCAGGTACAGTATAGTGAGAAGACTCACCTCAATGAAGTCGGATAACCTCTCGTGCTCAACGTCCCGACTTAGCCTCCTCCTATTATTCAAATAACATTCCCGATCAATACTCTCTCATGATCTCATCTCTACAGACTGGGTAGAAGGCCATTCTACCCTTCCCCGAACTCTCCTGAATCAGTCTTGACCAGAACCCTAAAGTCAACGAAAGTCAACGATCAACTTTGACCCGACTCGTTGAGTGCACATAGGCGACTCGGCGAGTCCATGCGGGTCCTCTGAATCCTTCAGTCTCTCTTGGCTCGTCGAGTCATCCTTCCACTCGACGAGCTACACCTGTCACGAGTCGCGGGGCAACCCCGAATCGACTCGTCGAGTCTGCTCATGGACTCGGCGAGTTCATTCCATGCTCACACTCAAATGACCTTCTGAGGTCAGATCTGTTCCTCTAATCCATAGATCTAACCTTCCCAAACTCAATAAACACGTAAAGGTTCGAACTTGATACTCATACAACGTCCAAATGACTGTACTTGGAGATTTAGCCCCAAATACAACATCCTAAGTCCATTTCTTCCATGACTCCTCATAAAGCAAGATGGAATAAGTTCTCTGGACCACTATGGATCCAGATCTGAAGTCTAACATGATAAGGGACCATATTCCCAACAAATCAACCCAATAAAGGGTATAGAAAACCCTAGATCCATGGATTCTTTAACAAAACAGAAAGAGGGTCGATATACTACCTCAAGGGTGATGTCCTTTGCTTGAAATCCACAGATATGCAACCTCCTAGGCCTCCTCTAAGCTGGAATCAACTTCTTCTTGCAAAACCAACCCACAAAGGTCAAACAATGGCTTCTTCTCTCTCACAAACTCTCAAGCACTAAAAAGGTTTCTCTCAAGGGTCTGGTAGCCGCAGATGGTGGCTATAAGGGTCCTTAAATAGGTCCTAAACCCGAGAAATTAGGGTTTCATTAAACAGCGTGGACTCGTCGAGTCCACGTATGGACTCGCCGAGTCCTTCATTAAATCAGACCAAAACATGCGCGATCCCACTCGGCGAGTCTGGGCGCCTACTTGCCGAGTCCCTCTCTAAAATTCAATATAAAATACTTAAAATAAGATACCTGGGAATCCGGATGTTACAATTCTCCCCCACTAGAATCAGACTTCGCCCTCGAATTCCTGCTCGACAAACAACTCCGGATGCTGCTCTCGCATCTCCAACTCCGGCTCCTAGGTCAGCTCGGACCCCTTCCGATGTTGCCACTGTACCTGCACCAGTGACACCTCCTTGTTCCTCAGAACCTTGATCTTCCGATCCCGGATCGCGATTGGCCTCTCCGCATAATTCAGGCTCGCATCCACCTGAATATCCTCCAGTGGTATCACCGCCGACTCGTCGGCTATACACTTCCTCAACTGGGACACGTGGAAGGTATCATGAATCTGGCTCAACTCCGCAGGTAGCTCTAACCGATATGCTACCTTGCCCACCCTCGCGGTCACCCTGAATGGACCGATGTACCGGGGCCCCAGCTTGCCCCTCTTCCTGAATCGGATCACTCATTTCCAAGGAGATACTTTCAGGAGTACAAAGTCCCCCACCTGGAACTCCAGCTCGGATCGTCGCCGATCCGCATAACTCTTCTGACGACTCTGAGCCGTCAGTAACCTCTGTCTCACCTGCTGTATCTGCTCTGTCATCTGCAACACTATCTCAGTGCTACCCATCACACGCTGCCCTACCTCTCCCCAACAAATGGGAGTCCGACACCTCCTCCCATACAACAACTCGAAGGGAGGCATCCCAATACTAGAATGGTGGCTGTTGTTGTAGGAAAACTCAGCCAAGGGTAAATACGTGTCCCAATTTCCCCCGAAGTCCAACACACATGCTCGGAGCATGTCCTCGAGCGTCTGAATCGTCCGCTCACTCTGCCCGTCCGTCTGTGGGTGGTAGGCGGTACTGAAATGCAACCTCGTACCCAACTCCTCGTGGAACTTCTTCCCGAACCTGGAAGTGAAACGTACATCTCGATCAGACACAATCGAGATCGGTACTCCATGACGCGATACTACCTCTCTCACATACAACTCTGCCAACCTCTCAGCAGAAGAGCTCTCACTGAAAGGAAGAAAATGCGTGCTCTTCGTCAGCCGGTCGACGATCACCCAAATTGCATCGACACCCCTCGCGGTCCTCGACAATTTGGTGATGAAATCCATGGAAATCTGTTCCCACTTCCACTGGGGAACCTCAAGCGGCTGCAACTTGCCATGCGGACGCTGGTGCTCGGCCTTAACCTTGCGACAGGTCAAGCACCTCTCGACAAACCACGCGACATCCCTCTTCATACAGGGCCACCAATAATCTTTCTTCAGGTCCAAATACATCTTCGTGGCCCCGGGATGGATCGAGAACCTCGATCTATGCGCCTCCTCCATCAGAATGGTACGTGCTCCGCCTGCATACGGCACCCAAATCCGACCTTGAAAGGTCATCAGCCCTCGATTGTCGGTAACGAACTCAGACACCTGCCCGATCACCCGCTCTCTCTTGCGGTTCCTGGTATCACGGCCTCTGCCTGGGCCTCTCGAATGGTGTCCAACACCGGAGTCATCACTGTCAATCTCATATAAGTGCCTCGAATCGGGGCACTCTCCGCCCTACGACTCAGCGCATCAGCTACAACATTAGCTTTGCCCGGGTGGTACAAGATCTCACAATCGTAATCCTTTACCACGTCCAACCATCTCCTCTGACCCATATTCAGATTGGGCTGATCCATCAAGTACTTCAAGCTCTTGTGGTCCGTGTATATGGTACACCGAACCCCATATAAATAATGACGCCATATCTTGAGGGCAAACACCACTGCCCCCAACTCCAGATCGTGGGTGAGATATCTTGTCTCATGAGGCTTCAGCTGCCTCGATGCATACGCTATCACATGCCCCCTCTGCATAAGTACTGCACCCAACCCCGATATCGATGCGTCACAATACACCACAAAATCCTCCATCCCTTCCGGGAGGGCTAACACTAGGGCTTCGCATAATCTCTGGCGAAGTGTCTCAAACGAGGTCTGCTGCTCCGGACCCCATGAAAAAGCAACACCCTTCCGGGTCAACCTGGTGAGAGGCACAACAATCTTGGAGAAATCTCTGATGAATCTCCGATAGTAGCCGGCCAATCCCAGAAAACTCCTGATCTCAGTGGGAGATCTCGACACCTCCCAACTCATAACTGCCTCAATCTTGGCCGGATCGACCAAAATCCCATCCTGGTTGACGAGATGCCCCAAGAACTGGACCTCCCGTAACTAGAACTCACACTTGGAGAATTTGGCATAAAGCCTCTCCGTCCTCAATACCCCGAGAATTTCTCTCAGATGCTCCTCGTGCTGCTCTCTAGATCTCGAATACACCAGTATATCGTCGATGAACACGATCACCGAACGATCCAACATCGGTCTACACACCCTGTTCATGAGATCCATGAACGCTGCTGGTGCATTGGTGAGCCCGAAAGGCATCACCACGAACTCGTAATGCCCATAACGAGTCCTGAACGCCGTCTTCTGGATATCCTCATCACACACTCTCATCTGATGATATCCAGCCCTCAGATCAATCTTGGAGAACCAAGACGCTCCCTGCAACTGATCGAACAAGTCGTCGATCCTCGGTAATGGGTAACGGTTCTTGACCGTCAACTTGTTCAACTCCCGGTAATCAATACACATCCGGTGTGAACCATCCTTTTTCTTGACAAAAAGGATCGGTGCTCCCCATGGCGAGCTACTTGGTCGAATAAACCCCTTCCCCAGCAGCTCCTGAAGTTGCGAAGATAACTCCTGCATCTCTGGCGGCGCAAGGCGATAAGGCGCCTTGGCGATAGGCACTGCCCCCGGAACCAAATCAATGCGGAACTCTACCTGCCTCTCGGGAGGCACACCCGGCAACTCCTCGGGAAAAACATACAGGAATTCGCGCACTATCGGAACGCCATCCACCGAACTTGGCCCCTCAGCGGCCCCTCGTGTGTCCATCACATAGGCTACAAACCCGCTGCAGCCCCGCTGTAAACTCTGTCTCGCTCTGGCAGCTGAACAAAACGCTGACCCAGAACGAGTACCCTCGCCGTACACCGTAAGTACTCCCCCACTAGGGTCTCTTATCGTCACCAACTGTCGCTCGCATTCAATAACAGCCCCAAATCGGCTCAACCAATCCATGCCCACTATGACACACACGTCCCCCATCGCTATCGGGACCAGATCTATCGGAAACTTAACACCGAAGATCTCAAGTACACATCCTCGTATCACATCCGTAGCATACACTGCTCGCTCGTCAGCTATGGAAACTCGCAGAGGTCGACTCAACGCCTCTCGTCTGCTACTGATGTGCCGACTAAACGCTATCGACACAAATGATCTACTCGCACCCGAGTCAAATAACACTAAGGCAGGTACAGAACTCACAAGAAAAGTACCTAAGCATATCATAACATAAGCACAATATCTCATCTCAGCATAAATAAATAATTAAGAATACATACCAGCCACAACATCAGGCGCTGCGCGGACCTCCTCCGCTGTCAACTGGAAAGCTCTCCCACGAGCCTTCGGTGCCTCGGCCTTCACTGGCCGAACCTCGGTAACCCTAGCAGCAGGGGCAGATCCCTATGCTGATCCCTGATGTAACTGCGGGCACTCGGCCTTCCGATGGCCAGTCTGGTTGCAATGAAAGCAAACCATAAATCCCTTGGGGCAATCCTTGGCGATATGCCCCTCCTTGCCACATTTGTAGCAAGTACCCGATCGACAGACCCCATCATGTCCCTTGCCGCACTTTCCGCAAGTGCGGCCCTTCTGGCCTCCAGATCTCGTATCAGCGGACTTGGCCCGCTTGGCTGCCGGCTGAGACTGTGCCGACTGCCGATCCATCCTCTGGGACTCGGCCTCCTCCCTGGCCTGAGTCTCCAACTCAATCTCCCTCTTCCGGGCATTTTCCTGAAGCTCAGCAAATGTCCGGTAAGTCGAGTTCGACACGAACTCCCGTATATCCCTCCTCAGAACGCCCAAATACCGGCTCATGCGTGCCTGCTCAGTAGACACCTGCTCAGGGCAAAACATCGCCCTCTCATGAAACTTCCTGGTAACCACAGTAACCGAATCAGTACCCTGCTTGAGAGTCAAGAACTCCTGAACCAACCGTTCCCTCTCCACAGGGGGAACATACTCATCTCTGAACATGGTGGTGAACCTCTCCCAGGTCACCGCTGAAATCTCTGCAAGAGTGAAACTCGCCGTCACGAACTTCCACCAATCCTTCGCTCCCAAGCGAAGCTGGTTTAACGCGTACCGAACCCTCAGATGCTCCGGACATGAACACGTGTAGAAGCATCCCTCGATGTCAGAAATCCATCACATCGCAGCGATCGGATCCTGCGTCCCATCAAAATATGGTGGCTTCGTGTTGCTGAACTCCCGAAGCAACAACGAGTCACTTCCCTGAGGCCTGGCGGCAGCCACAGCCGCAGTAGCCGCAGCCTCAGTCACTGCTGCGTACCGCTCATCAAACGTCTCAATCAATATGGTCTTGATAGACCCAAACATCTCCGGAATCTTGGCCCGGATCGCCGCCGCCACCTCATCGTGGATCATCTGACGAAGCTCCTCGTCACTCACGCCGCTCGCCTCAGGTCTGTGGCGTGTCCCAACCATGATGTCTCTGAAATACAACATAATAATATCAGAGACTCGCTCGAGCATACTCGTACTCGATAACTCAACCCTACTTGTTTCTTGGTACCCAATGGATTCTTACTTAGAGTGTGCACTGCTCCGGTGTCTTCAGTAGTACGGGCCCTATACTACCGTCCACACCGCATCAGGCTACCCTTCGGTAGACCTCTCATCAACTCCTCACTGCTAACTACTCGCTCTCAAGCATCACATAGCAGCAAAACCCTTCCTAGGCTAAGGCATCACAAAATCAGGCCACTCTAGTCCTAATATGAATACCTAGCCAACTCTAGCATGCATATCATATCATAACATATCTCATAACACATAATGTAAGGGTATTTTAGGAAATCACCGTTCGGGCGCTGGCTGATCGTACACACTGCTCCTTTCTGTCTTTCTCAAAATCTTCTACTCTTTTAGAAAAATTGTTTATTTTATGAAAACTTTCTCATTTCCTCAGTTTGAGTTCAGGTTCATCCGAAGATGCACCCGAATCCCTCAAACCAAGGCTCTGATACCAACTTGTAACGACAAAATTTTTCAAAACAATTTTCCATTTTAAAACATACTTTCATTCACACGGTAATCATAAAAACATAATGTGTCCACTGTATCATAACAAAACATGTCCCCAGAATCTCAATAACATAAACTCCGTAAGTGTGTACGGATCACGCCGGCGCCTTCCCGCGATCCTCGCTAGTACCTGAAACACATATCATAACAACTATAAGCATAAATGCTTAGTGAGTTCCCCAAAATACCACATACCATACATACGCCTTTCCAGGCCATAACTCTATAGGATCTTCTGATCCATGTGTCTCAGGGATTTCCGTCCCAAGTCTCGGTAGACCTTCCGGTCCTATCCGTATCGACCTTCCGGTCCGTAAACTCTTGACCTTCCGGTCCATACCATACATAACATACATAGCACATACATATCACATAACAGCACATAACACATACATCTCATAGCATACAAGACCTTCCGGTCACACATAAGTACCCTTCCAGGTACAGTATAGTGAGAAGACTCACCTCAATGAAGTCGGATAACCTCTCGTGCTCAACGTCCCGACTTAGCCTCCTCCTATTATTCAAATAACATTCCTGATCAATACTCTCTCATGATCTCATCTCTACAGACTGGGTAGAAGGCCATTCTACCCTTCCCTGAACTCTCCTGAATCATCTCTACAGACATAGGCGACTCGGCGAGTCCATGCGGGTCCTCTTGTAACACCCAAATTTTCAAATAAATTTTCACATTTTATAAAACACATTTTCATCCATAATTGTTATAAAAACACCATTGCATCACATAGTCAAATCATAACATCACATCCCAAGATCATAATATAAAAACTTCTCGTGTGTGTACTGATCAAGCCGACGCCTTCCCACGATCCTCACTGGTACCTGAAACACATAACACAACATTGTAAGCATAAATGCTTAGTGAGTTCCCCAAAATACCACACACAACACATATTAGCCACTCGAGGCTATAACTCTGTTTGACCCTCTGGTCAATGTGTCTCAGTGGGACCCTCCAGTCCCATAACTCTGTGGGCCCTCTGGCCCTAACTCTATGGACCTTCCGGTCCTAACTCTGTAAACTCTGTAACATACATAGCATACATCACATAGAAATCACATCATGCAAAAGCATACAAAATACTCTGTCACATAACTCTAATTACCGCTCTAGGTAAAGTATAGTGAGAAGACTCACCTCGGGTAACTCGGTAAAGCTCGAACTCTGTAAAATCGGGTCTAGCCTCCGCCTAATCATATAAAATAAACACTCTAAATCAATACGTCTCTCAAGGCTAGACTATTCCTCCTCTTAGTACTCTTAGAAGGGTAAAAGACCATTTTACCCCCTCCATGGCTCAAAGACCCTAAAGTTGACCAAACCCTAAAAGTCAACAAAAGTCAACCCTCCGGGTTACGCTGCGCGTACCAAACATGTACGCTGGGCGTACCCGGCGTCCTCACAGAAACGGGGTGCGCGACCCCTTACGCTGCGCGTACTGGGATTACGCCCCGCGTAACTCCCAGTTTCAGTCCTTCAGCTCTTGAGGTCTTAAACAGTTAAGACTCACGTCCAACTTCTAGATCTGACCAATTCTAAGCCTCTTAATCCATAAAGTCGGTGACTTTAAGCCTTTGCATGGCTGAACAAGTCACTAACACCCGAAATATTCCATTTCTAGCCCTAGAAAGCTCAAAACTCTAGCATGTCCTCATATCAACGACCAAGATGGAAATTTTATGGATCTAAAACACAAATATCACTGAAAGGGGACAGATCTCGGACCATGGAGCACCTTACACTCATAAAGTCTCCACCTTTGGTACTTTTAACCCTAGAAATGGCCCATGCAACAACAAACCAAAAGAAGGGGAAAGTTTTGAACTTTATACCTCTAAAAGCAGCTCCTTCCTCTGTAGATCTCAGATCCAAACTTGCACTTCAAGCTCTAGCCTCCACAAGCTCCTCTCCTTCTTCTTCACTAACACCCCAAGGCACTTTTAGCTCCAAAATCACACACACACTCACTAAGGACGATGGAAAGTTCTCTCTTAGGGTTTTACTCACTGCTATGGAGGCTGAGAAATGAGCCTTAGCATCCAATATATAGTGCACAAGTCAGAAATTAGGGTTTGCATCTGGACACATTACGCCCATCGTAACCCTGGGTACGGCCAGCGTACTCAGGTGAGTCCGCGTCCAAAATAAGCGCATGAGTACGCGGAGCGTACTCTTGAGTACGCCCAACGTACTCATTTGCTACCAATTTCCCTTAAGGGCTAAACTTGACACCTTGAATAAAAAGAAGGGTTAAATAGTTGTACCTGAATTTCGGGATGTTACAATTCTCCCCCACTAGAACCAGACTTCGCCCTCGAAGTCTCATGCTGCAAACAACTCCGGGTACTGCTCTCGCATCTCTGACTCTAGCTCCCAAGTCAGCTCGGACCCTCTCCGATGTTGCCACTGGACCTGAACCAGAGGCACCTCCTTGTTCCTCAGAACCTTGATCTTCCGATCCATAATCGCGATTGGCCTCTCAGCATAATTCAGGGTCGCATCCACCTGAATATCCTCCAATGGTACCACTGCCGACTCGTCGGCTATGCACTTCCTCAGCTGAGACACGTGGAAGGTATCATGAATCTGGCTCAACTCCGCAGGTAGCTCCAATCGATATGCTACTCTGCCCACCCTCGCAATAACCCTGAACGGTCCAATGTACCGGGGCCCCAACTTGCCCCTTTTCCTGAATCGGATCACCCCTTTCCAAGGAGACACTTCCAGGAGTACAAAATCTCCAACCTGGAACTCGAGCTCGGATCGACGCCTATCCGCGTAACTCTTCTGGCGACTCTGGGCTGTCAGCAATCTCTGTCTAACCTGTTGTATCTGCTCTGTCGTCTGAAGCACTATCTCAGTGCTGCCCATCACTCGCTGCCCTACCTCTCCCCAACAAATGGTAGTCCGACACCTCCTCCCATACAATAACTCAAAGGGAGGCATACCAATGCTCGAATGGTGGCTGTTGTTATAAGAAAACTCAGCCAAAGGCAGATACGTGTCCCAACTCCCTCCGAAGTCCAACACACATGCTCGAAGCATGTCCTCGAGCGTCTGAATCGTCCGCTCACTCTGCCCGTCCGTCTGTGGGTGGTAAGCGGTACTGAAATGCAACCTAGTACCCAACTCCTCATGGAACTTCTTCCAGAACCTGGAAGTGAAGCGCACATCTCGATCTGACACAATCGAGATTGGTACGCCATGCCGCGATACCACCTCCCTCACATACACCTCTGCCAGCCTCTCTGCGGAAGAGCTCTCACTGATAGCAAGAAAATGAGCGCTCTTCGTTAGCCGGTCAACGATCAACCAAATTGCATCGACGCCTCTCGCAGTCCTCGGCAATTTGGTGATAAAATCCATGGAAATTTGTTCCCACTTCCACTGGGGAACCTCAAGTGGCTGCAACTTTCCATGCGGACACTGGTGCTCAGCCTTAACCCTGCGACAGGTCAAACACCTCTCTACAAACCAAGCCACATCCCTCTTCATACAGGGCCACCAATAATCTCTTTTCAGGTCCAAATACATCTTAGTGGCCCCGAGATGGATCGAAAACTTCGATTTGTGCGCCTCCTCCATCAAAATAGTACGTGCCCCACCCTCAAATGGCACCCAAATCCGACCCTGGAAGGTCATAAGCCCCCGGCTATCGGCAATGAACTCTGATATCTGCCCAATCACCCGCTCTCGCTTGCGGTTCTCCGGTCTCATGGCCCCCACCTGGGCCTCCCGAATGGTGTCCAACACCGGAGTCATCACTGTCAACCTCATACAAACATCTCGCAAAGGGGCACTCTCTGCCCTGCGACTCAAGGCATCGGCTACCACGTTAGCTTTGCCCGGGTGGTACAGGATCTCACACTCATAATCTTTTACCACGTCCAACCATCTCCTCTGACGCATGTTCAGGTTGGGCTGATCCATCAGATACTTCATGCTCTTATGGTCCGTGTATATGGTACACCGAACCCCATACAAATAGTGACGCCAGATCTTGAGGGTGAACACCACAGCCCCCAACTCCAGATCATGCGTAGGATACCTCGTCTCATGAGGCTCCAGCTGCCTCGATGCGTATGCTATCACATGCCCTCTCTGCATAAGTACTGCACCCAATCCTGATATCGACGCGTCACAATACACCACAAAATCCTCCACCCCTTCCGGGAGGGCTAACACCGGGGCTTCGCATAATCTCTGGCGAAGTGTCTCGAACGAGGTCTGCTGCTCCGGACCCCACGAAAAAGCAACACCGTTTCAGGTCAATCTGGTAAGAGGCACAACAATCTTGGAGAAATCCCTGATAAATCTCCGATAATAGCCGGCCAATCCTAGGAAACTCCTGATCTCGGTGGGGGTTCTCGGCACCTCCCAACTCATCAGAGCCTCGATCTTGGCCGGATCGACCAATATCCTATTCTGATTAACAAGATATCCCAAGAACTGGACCTCTCGCAACCAGAAATCACACTTGGAGAATTTGGCATACAGCCTCTTCGATCTCAAAACCCCTAGGATCTCCCTCAAATGCTCCTCATGCTGCTCTTTGGATCTCGAATACACCAATATATCGTCAATGAAGACGATCACCAAACGATCCAACATCGGCCTTCACACCCTGTTCATGAGATCCATGAACGCCGCCGGTGCATTGGTGAGCCCGAAAGGCATCACCACGAACTCGTAATGCCCGTAACGAGTCCTGAACGCTGTCTTCTGGATATCCTCATCACGCACCCTCATATGATGATATCGAGACCTCAAATCAATCTTGGAGAACCAAGACGCTCCCTGCAACTGATCGAACAAATCGTCGATCCTCGGTAAGGGGTAACGGTTCTTGATCGTCAGTTTGTTCAACTCCCGGTAATCAATGCACATCCGGTGTGAACCATCCTTTTTCTTGACAAAAAGGATCGGTGCTCCCCACGGCGAGCTACTCGGCCGTATAAACCCCTTCCTTAGCATCTCCTGAAGCTGCGAGGATAACTCTTGCATCTCTGGAGGTGCAAGGCGGTAGGGCGCCTTGGCGATAGGCGCTGCCCCCGGAACCAAATCGATGCGGAACTCCACCTGCCTCTCGGGAGGCACACCCGGCAACTCCTCGGGGAAAACATCCGGGAACTCACGCACTATCGGGACCTCATCGACCGACCTCGGTCTCTCTGCACCAACCCTCGTATCTACCACATAAGCCACAAACCCACTACAGCCCTGATGTAGACTCTGCCTCGCCCTCGCGGCTGAACAAAATGCTGACCCAGAACGGGTACCCTCGCCATAAACCGTAAGAACTCCCCACTAGGGTCTCGTATCGTCACCAACTGTCGCTCGCAGTCGATCACAGCTCCAAAACGACTCAACCAATCCATGCCCACTATGACACACACGTCCCCCATTGCAATCGGGACCAGATCTATCGGGAACTCGGCACCGAAGATCTCGAGTACACATCCTCGAATCACATCAGTAGCATACACCGCTCGCTCGTCAGCTATGGAAACTCGTAGAGGTCGACTCAACGCCTCACGTTGGGTACTGATGTGCTGACTAAACGCTAGTGACACAAAAGACCGACTCGCACCCGAGTCAAATAACACCAAGGCAGGTACAGAACACACAAGAAATGTACCTACGCATATCACAATATAAGCATAACACCACAAACTCAAAATAAACAGAGGAAAGAATACATACCAGCTACAACATCGGGTGCTGCGCGGACCTCCTCCGCTGTCAACTGGAAGGCTCTCCCGCGAGCCTTCGGCGCCTCGGCCTTCACCGACCGACTCTCTGTAGCTCGAACAGCAGCATGGACAGATCCCTGAGAAGCTCCCCGAGCTGACCCTCGTAACTGCGGACACTCGGCCTTCCGGTGTCCGGTCTGGTTGCAGTGAAAACAAACTGCAAATCCCTTGGGGCAATCCTTGGCCATATGCCCCTCCTTGCCACACTTGTAGCAAGACCCTGCTCTGCATACCCCCTCATGACTCTTGCCGCACTTGCCACAAGTGCGGCCCTTCTGGTTCCCTGATCTCGAATCGGCGGGCTTAGCCCGCTTGGCAGCCGGCTGGGACTGTGCCGGTCGCCGATCCCTTCCCTGAGACTCCGCCTCCTCCCTAGCCAGAGTCTCTAGCTCAATCTCCCTCTTTTGGGCATTTGCCTGAAGCTCGGCAAATGTCTGGTATGTCGAGTTTGCCACGAACTCGCGGATGTCTCTCCTCAAAATACTCAAATACCGACTCATACGTGCCTGCTCGGAAGACACGTGCTCAGGGCAGAACATCGCCCTCTCATGAAACATCCTGGTGATCACTGTAACAAACTTGGTGCCCTGCTTGAGGGTCAGAAACTCCTGGGCCAAACGTTCCCTCTCTACCGGGGGAACGTACTCATCTCGAAACATAGTGGTGAACCTCTCCCAGGTCACCGCAGTGTGCTCTGCAGAAGTGAAGTGTGCTGTCACAAACTTCCACCAGTCCTTCGCTCCCAAGCGAAGCTGGTTCAAAGCGAACCGTACCCTCAGGTGCTCCGGACATGAACATGTGTAGAAGCACCCCTCAATGTCAGAGATCCACCTCATCGCAGCTATCGGATCCTGAGTCCCATCAAACTCTGGTGGCTTCGTGTTGCTGAACTCCTGGTACAGCAACGAGTCACTCCCTTGTGGCCTCGCAGCAGCGACGGCTGCGGTGGCCGCAGCAACAACAGCATCAGTAAGAGCAACATAGCGCTCGTCAAATGTCTCGATCAGGGTGGTCTTGATAGACCCAAACATCTCTGGTATCTCGGCTCTGATGGCAGCAGCCACCTCCTCGTGAATCAATCTGCGGATCTCCTCGTCGCTAACATTACTGCTCCCAGAAGTGTGGCGTGTCCCAACCATGATGTCTCTCTGAAATACAACACAAAAATATCAGAGACTCGCTCGAGTGCACACACACTCGATATCCCACTCCTACTTGACCCCTGGTATCCTAAGGATTCTTACTTGGGCTGCGCACTGATCCGGTGCCTTCGGTAGTACGAGCCCAATACTACCGTCCACACCACATCAATATTCACCCCAAGTCCTCCTCCTAGGATCCCAAGTCCCAACTACTCTACTCTCTCTATACATAATCTACCCTCTAGCAGATCTCTCATAAGCTCCTCGCTGCTATCTATTCACTCTCAAGCACCTCCTAGCAGCAAGATCCCTAGGCTAAGGCATCACAATCAGGCCACTCTAGTCCTAATAAGAATACCTAGCCTACTCTAGCATGCATATCATATCATAACATATCTCATAACTCATAATGTAAGGGTATTTTGGGAAATCACCGTTCGGGCGCTGGTTGATCGTACACACTGCTCTGATCTGCTCTTTCAAAAACTTTTTACTCTTGAGAAAATTTTGTGAATTTTATTTTGAAAACCTCTCAAATCCTCAGTTTGAGTCCAGATACGCCCGAAGGTGCACCTGGATCCCTAAAAACCAAGGCTCTGATACCAACTTGTAACACCCAAATTTTCAAATAATTTTTCACATTTTATAAAACATATTTTCATCCATAATTGTTATAAAAACACCATTGCATCACATAGTCAAATCATAACATCACATCCCAAGATCATAATATAAAAACTTCTCGTGTGTGTACTGATCAAGCCGGCGCCTTCCCGCGATCCTCACTGGTACCTGAAACACATAACACAACATTGTAAGCATAAATGCTTAGTGAGTTCCCCAAAATACCACACACAACACATATTAGCCACTCGAGGCTATAACTCTGTTTGACCCTCTGGTCAATGTGTCTCAGTGGGACCCTCCAGTCCCATAACTCTGTGGGCCCTCTGGCCCTAACTTTGTGGACCTTCCGGTCCTAACTCTGTAAACTCTGTAACATGCATAGCATACATCACATAGAAATCACATCATGCAAAAGCATACAAAATACTCTGTCACATAACTCTAATTACCGCTCTAGGTAAAGTATAGTGAGAAGACTCACCTCGGGTAACTCGGTAAAGCTCGAACTCTGTAAAATCGGGTCTAGCCTCCGCCTAATCATATAAAATAAACACTCTAAATCAATACGTCTCTCAAGGCTAGACTATTCCTCCTCTTAGTACTCTCAGAAGGGTAAAAGACCATTTTACCCCCTCCATGGCTCAAAGACCCTAAAGTTGACCAAACCCTAAAAGTCAACAAAAGTCAACCCTCCGGGTTACGCTGCGCGTACCAAACATGTACGCTGGGCTTACCCGGCGTCCTCACAGAAACGGGGTGCGCGACCCCTTACGCTGCGCGTATTGGGATTACGCCCCGCGTAACTCCCAGTTTCAGTCCTTCAGCTCTTGAGGTCTTAAACAGTTAAGACTCACGTCCAACTTCTAGATCTGACCAATTCTAAGCCTCTTAATCCATAAAGTCGACGACTTTAAGCCTTTGCATGGCTGAACAAGTCACTAACACCCGAAATATTCCATTTCTAGCCCTAGAAAGCTCAAAACTCTAGCATGTCCTCATATCAACGACCAAGATGGAAACTTTATGGATCTAAAACACAAATATCACTGAAAGGGGACAGATCTCGGACCATGGAGCACCTTACACTCATAAAGTCTCCACCTTTGGGACTTTTAACCCTAGAAATGGCCCATGCAACAACAAACCAAAAGAAGGGGAAAGTTTTGAACTTTATACCTCTAAAAGCAGCTCCTTCCTCTGTAGATCTCAGATCCAAACTTGCACTTCAAGCTCTAGCCTCCACAAGCTCCTCTCCTTCTTCTTCACTAACACCCCAAGGCACTTTTAGCTCCAAAATCACACACACACTCACTAAGGACGATGGAAAGTTCTCTCTTAGGGTTTTACTCACTGCTATGGAGGCTCAGAAATTAGGGTTTGCATCTGGACACATTACGCCCAGCGTAACCCTGGGTACGCCCAACGTACTCAGGCGAGTCCGCGTCCAAAATAAGCGCATGAGTACGCGCAGCGTACTCTTGAGTACGCCCAGCGTACTCATTTGCTACCAATTTCCCTTAAGGGCTAAACTTGACACCTTGAATAAAAAGAAGGGTTAAATAGTTGTACCTGAATTTCGGGATGTTACAATTCTCCCCCACTAGAACCAGACTTCGCCCTCGAAGTCTCATGCTGCAAACAACTCCGGGTACTGCTCTCGCATATCTGACTCTAGCTCCCAAGTCAGCTCGGACCCTCTCCGATGTTGCCACTGGACCTAAACCAGAGGCACCTCCTTGTTCCTCAGAACCTTGATCTTCCGATCCATAATCGCGATTGGCCTCTCAGCATAATTCAGGCTCGCATCCACCTGAATATCCTCCAATGGTACCACTGCCGACTCGTCGGCTATGCACTTCCTCAGCTGAGACACGTGGAAGGTATCATGAATCTGGCTCAACTCCGCAGGTAGCTCCAATCGATATGCTACCCTGCCCACCCTCGCAATAACCCTGAACGGTCCAATGTACCGGGGCCCCAACTTGCCCCTTTTCCTGAATCGGATCACCCCTTTCTAAGGAGACACTTCCAGGAGTACAAAATCTCCAACCTGGAACTCGAGCTCGGATCGACGCCTATCCGCGTAACTCTTCTGGCGACTCTGGGCCGTCAGCAATCTCTATCTAACCTGTTGTATCTGCTCTGTCGTCTGAAGCACTATCTCAGTGCTGCCCATCACTCGCTGCCCTACCTCTCCCCAACAAATGGTAGTCCGACACCTCCTCCCATACAATAACTCAAAGGGAGGCATACCAATGCTCGAATGGTGGCTGTTGTTATAAGAAAACTCAGCCAAAGGCAGATACGTGTCCCAACTCCCTCCGAAGTCCAACACACATGCTCGAAGCATGTCCTCGAGCGTCAGGTATCATTACTTTCCATTGAGATTTCACGTTTTAAGGTCTACTCAGCGAGTTGACGCTGTGACTCGTCGAGTAGCAACGGGCCATGACACGTCATTTAATGAGTGACTCGTCGAGTCGGCATGGGGGACTCGACGAGTAGGAGCTGGCAGTGGAAACCCTAAGTTTCAGGGTTTTTGCACCCTATATATTGGACCATTACCGCCTCCCACTGTCCTCTATCACCCCTTGAGAGCCAGAAACCCTAATTTCCGTGAGTGTGAGCTTGGAGAGTGTTTTGGAGCTTTGAGAAGTAATTTTTGTGAATGAAACTTGTAGATCAAGAGGCTAGCATCAAGGATTCGTGTGGATCCAGAGTCTACTTCAGTTTGGGCACGCCTTGGAGGTAATAAGCTGTTACCTTGACCTCTTTTCTTCTAGAATCATTCATATGTGGAGGCTAGGGTTTTCTTGAGTTATTCATGAAGGGATTTTGGTATGGGAGCTAGATCTGAAGTTGAAACTTCAGATCTGAACCTCTTTTGAGTCCTAAGTCCATAAAGTTTCTAGCTCTTGCAAGGATGAGACTCTCCTAAGGTGTAAAGCTCCATTAGAAGCTTAGATTGGTCATTTAGAGCCTTTAGGGCCTTGCATGCGTGTAAAGTTTGCAACTTTACGTGATAAACATGCCTTAGAAGCTTGGATTTGTAATCTGGAACCTTGGCATGGGTTAAAAAGTGTCTGCACGGATGAAGGTCTGCAAGGACTCGGCGAGTCATATGAAGATGGTCATGAACTCGTCGAGTTGATGAACAACTCGGCGAGTCCGATGAAGATTGCCTTGGGCTCGACGAGTCAGTCGACTGACTCGGCGAGTCGGCTAGGGTTTTTCCCAATCTTTGGACACGTATGAACTCGAAGAGTTAATAGGGGAACTCGATGAGCTAACCATGGATTTCACGAGTTTTCGAGTTGAGGAAGGAATCGAAGAGTCGGTGAACTGCACTCGATGAGTCGAGTCAACATGGACTGTTGACTTTGACTGTGGACTTTGACTTTAACCAAGAATTGACCAGTTGACTTCTGAGAGTATTCTGGTAATTTGGAAATTTATGAAAAAGGGTTTTATGGTAACTATAGGTGGCGGAGTTCGTGTTGGTGATCCGGGAGTTGAGCTTTCTAGTTTCAGACGACAGTTGCGAGGTGAGTTATCCTCACTATTCTAAGGGGTCTAAGGCACCAAGGCCGACCCATTGGATATGTTATCCTAGTAGTGTTAGATGTTGAGTATCAGTTAGAGTTGCATGCTAGTGGTTATGCCAGTTAGGTAGACCTGTAGGACTACCTGTGATGTTATATGATTATTGCATGCTCAATGGTTATGTTGTATGTTATGTGGGATGGGTTGAGGTTGTACTGCTCCGTGCGGTAGCCAACAAACCCTAGGAGCATTCCAGTTACGGGCTAAGGGAGACTCGTACTGTGGGCTCGATGGCAAGCCAGATGTGAGCTGTGGGCCCGTAAGGCAATCCAGACTCACACTGTGGGCCCAGGGGTAATCCAGTCTGTAAGGCTGTGGACCCATTACATGTTGTTCAGTTTGTTATGATATGTTATTGCTGACATGGTTATGTGGACTGTATGTGTATCGCTATTTTGGGGGAACTCACTAAGCTCTCGGGCTTACAGTTTCAGTTTATTATTTCAGGTACATCAGGGGATCGCGGCAAGGCGAAGACGTGATCGTACAGCTCCTCATGTTTTGTCTATGTTTCTGGGAGAAGTCTGATATTATACATTTTGAAAACAAAGTTGTAATGATTTTAATGGTTTGAAATGTTTTTAAAAGTTTAAATTGGCTTGAATTTTTGGGTGTTACAAGTTGGTATCAGAGCCTTGGTTTGAGTGAATTGGAGCCCTTTGAAGGATTTTTAGCCTATTTTTGTCCATTCATACCAGCCCAAAAAATGTTTTAAGTTGTATATCGCCCATGATAGTTAATTTTGGGCTGCCCATTAAACTTTTTTTCAGTTCAGCAACTAAGAATTATTTAATATTCGATCACTTGTTGTGTTGGTGACAAAGTAGCTACTTCAAGGAGACCAAAGTATCTTGTTAACCTAAATCAATGTCATTCGAATCAGTAAAAATCCAAATAAAGATATTCATAAATTGAATATCTAGAAATAGAAATTAATTCTAATGAAAACTAAAAAAAGTATGGAAGGATGATATGATATAGGGTTGGATTTAGTAGGTATAAATTCATTTTTTCACTAAACAGTATATCGTATCAATTCTAGTTGGTACAAACAAGTTTCTATTACTACCTTACCAAGTATAGTTGGTACAAATTTGTTTGACTACCAATAAGTTTGGTTGATACATGTTGATACTGGTATATACCAACATGTATGAGGGTTTTGTGAATGACGATTTTCGTGTTCTTGAGCATTGTGAAACTTCAATGGGGATTTTGTGAATATGAGTTTTCTAATTGTTGAGAATGAAAATTCATTCCAAAATGATTTTATTGATTTATATCATCAATTTATAAGTTAAAGCGGTGAAGGAATATTAAACACACCAATATAACTTGAAGACTTTAAACTTTATTAATTTAGTAAATGTTAATATCAAAGCCCGTAAATCATAAACAGTATACTGTACCAATTCTAGTTGGTACAAACAAGTTTCTATTACTACCTTACCAAGTATAGTTGGTACAAATTTGTTTGGCTACCAATAAATTTGGTTGATACATGTTGATACTGGTATATACCAACATGTATGAGGGTTTTGTGAATGACGATTTTCGTGTTCTTGAGCATTGTGAAACTTCAATGGGGATTTTGTGAATATGAGTTTTCTAATTGTTGAGAATGAAAATTCATTCCAAAATGATTTTATTGATTTATATCATCAATTTATAAGTTAAAGCGGTGAAGGAATATTAAACACACCAATATAACTTGAAGACTTTAAACTTTATTAATTTAGTAAATGCTAATATCAAAGCCCGTAAATCATAAACATCAAACATACTAAAATTTTAAATATACGATATACAATATATATATATATATATATATATATATATATATATATATATATATATATATATATATATATATATATATATATATATATAGAGAGAGAGAGAGAGAGTTAGGTTCATATATTCTAACTATTTATTGTGTGGATGTACGAATCAATATAGACCAATCATTTCAAAACCATAAATAATGATAAAATTGTAATCCTACATATTATTTAATTTTGTTAATTAAATAAATATTTAATTACTCCATAAAATATTGAATTAATTTCCCATAAATGCCATGAATTATATTCAATAACCTTAATACCGTAATACAGTCGATTCCTATACAACAACCACCGTCATCTCCATTATCATGCTAAAGTAGTTGACTTCTTCTAACCTTATATTTATCCCACTGTTATAAATTAACAGCCGACACTCATACAAACCCATTGGTGTGTGCTTGTGAAATCGATTAATCGACAATCGTTGTGTGCTTGTGAAATCGATTAATCGACAATTGTTGTGTCGACAATCACAAGTTCGACAATGTTGCTGCCTTGTTTGAATTGCCGCATGAGGTAAGCGATGAACATATATTGATACAAATTATGTATTGTCCTAATCTGTAAAAAAATTTATAGGCATCAATTAGAAAAAGTTATAAGCGATGAGCATATCCTAATATAAATTAGTATAATACTTCGTCAAAAGATAATAACATGTTTATAGATTTACAAAGATAAAGTAACATGAAGTTATACAGGTCTAAAAAAGTTTTCTTTGTTAAATGTGGGTTTGTTCTTATGACAATCATTTTGATTTTTTAATTTAAAAATAAAAAATTGTTTTTTTTTCAATCAAATTCAACTTTAAGTGTTGCATTCAATTGCTTATAAGTTAGTATGCTTAGCGACAATCTTTTTGATTTCTTAATTAAAAAACAAAAAAAAAACTTTTTTTTTCAATCCATTTCAACTTTATGTTCACAGGTTGTTGGTTAACATTTATTAATAGTATATCCCAATTTCCATGAAATAGTTGTGGGCTTTTGGTTGTATATTCTTTTAGTTACGAATCATAGTAAAGTTTAGGTCTTCCTATTACCATCTCTTGCTCTTATTGTCTAACCACTTGAACTGTTTAATATTTATCTTCTATCTTTCACTCTCTGTGATAAGTCTTATTCTGTTTTGGTAACTTACAATCTATTTGGATATGAAACTAGTAAGGGACTAAATGGTTTTATCACCTCTTAGTTTTTGTAACATCTTTTGTAAGGGATATAAGGCTTGCATTTTGAGATACCGGACAATTAACCTTAGAGAGGATAGAACATATGTAGTTATCGATGCCTATGTACTAAAGTGCCAAATCTGTTTTGGATATCATGCAATTAACCTTAGAGTGGATAGATCATATGTAGCTGCCGATGAAAAAAATAGACCAAGCATTTTTGAAAAACATGTCTCATTTACCATATATATCATCATTTAAATATAATATACATATGAAAATCATTAATTTTTTTATAGAAGTGTCATTCTCATATGCTTAATACATATACTATTAACTGATACTATTCTTACATTCTCATATACTATTGTTACATTATGATAGAAGCAGACGATGAAATCAAGGATATTGATAATGAAACAAAGGACAAGGTAATGTTGGGTTTTACATATATGATGGAAATTTTAATATTTGAAAGTTTATTATGTTTTCTTTCTGAGTTTAGATTTTGAAAATGTTGGCATTGATGTGAAAAAAAAAACATGAAAAACAAGAGTATATTCTAGAATAAAGTATTTTGCCAAAATGTTTAAAACGATTATTAGCAATAATATTATTTAAGAATAGATTAGTGATTTTATTAGATTTTGTCGTTTATTTTATTTTTAACCATTCTTAGTTTTATTATTTAAGAATAAATATAATTCTCAGTAATTATTAGTCGTATTATTTAAGAATTAATGTAATTTTATTTCATATAAAATTTGTATTCATTAAAAAAATATTAAATTTGATAATATATGTTTATAGTATTCTGTAAAAATATAATGTTTTTTTCAAGATAATCATGAACATATTCTTTTAGAATGTCTGAATTAATATAATTATTATCAAGAAAAAATGAGATTTTTAAAGTTAAGAGAATTAATTATTCCTTAAAATCTACAATTTTCCTTTTTTTTATTTATGTTAATTGACTAAAATACCCTTATAATGGAATTAGATGATATTTTTCAGTTATATTTAATTCAATAATATGTATTAATCACTTTTCTTAAAATAACTAAGGTATTTGGTCCACAATCAACCCTATATCCACACAAAAAATAGTTAAACTACAATAACCTAAGCATATATATATATATATATATATATATATATATATATATATATATATATATATATATATATATATATATATATATATATATAGGCTTAGGTTATTTTGTTTAAAGTAATTATTGTGTTATTGTATGCATAAATGTGGGCCAATCAAATTTACTTATTTTAAGAAAGTGATTAATATACATTATTAAATTAAATATAATTGAAAAATTCATCTTAATTAATTACAAGGGTAATTTAGTCAATTAATATAGATTTAATAAAGGAAAATTGCATTTTTTAAGGGATCATAAATTCTATTAATTTTAAAAATCCGATTTTACGAATTATAATTCTTTTAATTCGGACATTCTGACAGAATATGTTTATGAGTATATTCAAAAATAAAAATATTCTTGAACGATAAATAATAAAAATATTCTTGAACCTATTTCTTGATGATGACTTTAAAAACTTCTTGAAGAGTAACAACTTCGTGTAGAAAAACAAAATCTTGAACAATCAATTGAAGAATAAAAACAAAAAATACATTATTTCTTATAGAATACTGGTAACAATTGTTAAGAATTACATTTATTGTTAAAGAATAAAACTAAAAAAACAATCAAAACAGGGAAGAAACATCAAAATCTAACAACGACTAATACATTCTAAAAGAATAATGTGGTCCGTTCTTCAAGCATCAACTTCTGTGATTCCAACAGAATTGGAATTCGTCATTCCATTCCAACGTTCACGCCCTTGATCAGCATGTCTCCTTCACGCATTCTATAAGAATAACTGCTATGAAATTGTACATTTTAATACAATTACACATATTCTAACAGAATGTCATAAAAAATAAATAAAATCTTAAAAAGCATGAAATTCTTAAATATAGAATTCTTGTCAAAATTCAAGGTCAAAGAAGTCAATATTTGACCGATTCAAGTCAAACATGATATTACTACAAAATGAAGAATGTTGATAGCACAAGGATAACAAATTCATAACTTGATGTATATTACTACACTCATTTCAAAAAGATGGAGATATTATTCTAGTGTAAACATGATGTGCGTTATACGCTATTGAATATTTGACTTTTGAATGTCAAATTAAAATGATGGTTAACTTGTTTTGGTTCATAAAGAAAAAACATATGGTCTATTCAAATCACACTAGTTTGAAGCTACAAAGTTAAATATACATGGATCAGTTTTTGATTTTTAATTTTTTAGAATCTAAAGGGTAGAATTTCAATAAACAAGAACATACCTGTTCTTGAGCAATTTCAAGCAGGCCCTTCTCAAGCTTTTGGCCCCTTAATTCCAGAACCTAGAGTAGACACACACATGATAAAATCCAAATCAAAAACCTAAGAACCCATTGAGATTGTGCTAATTAGTTATACAAATTGAAATTATATATTAAATGAAGATTGAAAAAGACCATTAGTGGAGATGGAGATGTGAGGAAGAAACCTTGAGGGGGCGAACTGAGAATCCTTTGCTTATGGCAAGACCGGTACGAGACAACCCAAGATCAATTCCTAGACTGAATCCACCCAACCACCTGGAAACAAGCTTCCTTCGCATGACGTTTGGGGGAAAAGGAAAAAGGGTGTTCTTCGACTTCGAGTGAGACATCTGCCCTAATTTTTGAAGTACGCACTCGTACAGAACTTGAGTGAGAATTGAGGTGTATATTGGAAGGATTAGTGGGTGAAAGTGTAAATAATGTTGGCAATCCATGCGTCTGCGCCATTTTCATTCTCTCGTTCCTGATGCCCTTCATCACCTTCATCGATGTACAAGGTCGATAACAGTTGCCCTTCTTTTTGTTTCAGGTCATTATCGACAGCTGTATATAAGAAAATAAATTAGGTTAAGAGTGAAGGCTAGCAAGATTATAGGGATTATTTTTGGAAGTTATTAAACAAATGACTAAATTACCCTTATTTATTTATTTAATTATTTAATTTTTTATTTAATTTTGATTGGCCCACATTTATGCATACGATAACACAATACTTAGTTTAAACAAATGAACCTCTCTCTCTCTCTCTCTCTCTATATATATATATATATATATATATATATATATATATATATATATATATATATATATATATATATATATATATATATATATATATATATATATATATATATTGAATTGGTTGGTATTAGCCCTGTCGAAAATACCTGATACTCGAATTACCAGCCCGATTTTTTCGAGTATCGGGTAAATCGGGCCGGGTTAATCGGGTATCGGGTTAATTTTTTCGGGTATTCGGGTAACCCGATTTTTTTCAGGTCGGGTATAGGGTACATTTGTTGGGTTTCAGGTATACCCGAATTATCCAAATTATTTTAAAAATTCCTTCTTTTTTTCTTTCGTAGAGCTTGTACTCTGTAGCAGGTATTTGATCACGCTTAAACTAACTATCATTATTCTAAAACATGAATCTCTTTTATTATGACAGTATGGCACCAACAATATTAAAAGCAATTGTTTATATGTCACCATGTTCTTTAAAACTTAACTGTTTTCTAGATTATAGTTTTTATTGCAACTAACAAAACTCATTATCTTGACGAAACTTCAAAACATGGCAAAACTTATGGCTACATGTATCTTAAACATTTTAAACTTTTAAACTAAGATCTTTAAGTATTTTGTTTTTTAACATCTTATAAGATTAGATTAAGCTGTTAAAAGATTACTTGATATCTCAAATATTATTGACTAAAAAATCTCAATGTTCAAAGTTTGAGTAACTTCGTTTATGCCTCGTTTGTTTATATAAACAACACTAATAGAGCACGACATATTTATTTCATTAAATTTATTTTCAGGTGCCATTAAAAAAAATTATATATTTCAGGTAATACCCGTATTACCCAAACCCGACCCACTGCCCGAATTACCCAAACCCGAATTACCCGAATTTAATTTTGGGTCGGATAACGAGTATTTTTTTTAATATGAAAAACCCGAATTACCCGAAACTCGAAAAAATTACCCAATCAACACCTCTAGTTGGTATGATACTACCGTGGTATTGAAAACTTTATACATCTACCATACCATGATTTTACATTTGGTATGGTACTACCAACCAAACATATTAATTACCGATATTCTTGGTTCGGTTGGTTTTCCGTGATACATATTTACCAACCCTAATATGATGAGGATTATTGATTTGAAGCCATTCAAATGTCCATTATTGCGATCCAAGCCAATCAACTCTTCCAAGTCCGAAAGCTAAGAAAACTAAAAATATAATCTATATCGAATCTCTATCGAATCTATTTAAAATATAGAAAAAAGGAAACGAAAATTCAAATTATATACAATCTTTGATGCGAATCCTCTTCTTAGGTTGGTTGAACTTGTTTCTTTCGATTGCCCTTAATCACCAAAAGTAGGTTGAAATTAATTCAATATGAGCTGTTGAAACACATTTTATTTGACGGTGTTAAGATAAACATCATGTGTGGCACTATGATTATAAGTATTATTTGGGTAACTGTTGTGATCAAGAACTGGGCCTCTATTAACGGAAAAAATGGAATTAATTTTTTTTTGGAAACGGCAAATATATTATAAGAGAGGTACCCCCACCTAGCAAGTAACTAGATGAGGGACCAATTAACAAAGTACAAAAGAGTTCAGATGATTACAAGCCATTAAAAGGAGAGACTGACCACTCGTCCCAATTATAGATTACAGTTTTACCCATGTGTTTTAACCAATAAAAAACCATGGTCTTAATACATTCAGTCTCGTGCAGTGATGAAATACCCTCCAGTTGAAATAATCGTTTGTTTCTGAACCTCCATAAATTCCATAACAATCCGTAGCAGATGAATACTAGCCTTTCTCTTTTCTTTGGACAGCTTCCCCATGTGGCAGCAAAATGAAGAAGGTCTCCAATATTTTTTATTAAGAGCTGATCGAGCTTTACTCCACACCAACTCATGATATTGTTCCTGGTCATAGAGGCAGTCCCCCCGTGATACTCCAACCACCCCATGAATTGGTTATTCCTAAACGAGTCATGAAGGGTATAACGAACATACATTGTCTCTACATTGGATCAAGAACAGGGTTAGAAGGATAAAAAACTGCTAATTCGTATAGGGCCATAGAACAAGCCCAACCAACAACCAAAGTTGTATGTATTATATGAACAGAAAGCAACCATCCGGGATCATTCAATACAACGATATGAACACGATACCAAGGAAAACCCATGGAAATACCCCTTTATGAAAGAAAAAGACACTACTAACTATTAAAGAACTAATGAAATATATGATCAACCCACATTTATCGAATTTGAAAAAGAGTCATAAGAGATGGTTTGATCCTCTTATTTTTTTTCTCGAACCAAGAGATCCACGAATCGGGATCCTGATGCATATACATACAAATGGTCCACTGAAAGCAAGAATTTCCGGGCAATCAATAAGAACATGGTCTGCAGCTGATACAAAATGGAATTAGATATACTAACAAAATGGCTGATTTAATGTAAGATGCATAAATATGATCAAAATCTTCTTAAATAGTTTGTTGTAATTTGAAACGTTCCCTGCAGTTTTGATGAGCCCGAAATTCTATCCAATACCAAACAATCTAGGTCACGGCGCGCAGCGTCAGCACTCGCTTGCAGAGCAGTGGCTACCCGGTCATGATCAGCAGCATCGCGTTCGAGGATTTCAACTTGGATCATCAAACCCTCGTTAACCTGGGTGAGAGAATCAACTTTCGCTTCCAAGGCAGATCTGGCATCCTCCGCGACAGTTTTCTCCAAAGCAAGAAGCTAACACTTCTCTTCAGATCGTTGAAGATCGTCCCCAAGCTCGAGAACACGACGCTCCAATCCAGAAATACGGGCACCACACCTGGCATGCGTAGCTTCCATTTCTCCCAGGGACTGAATACGCCGTGCACCAGCAACAAGATAGAACATCGCCTGTGCAGCAGCATAGTATATGTTATGCGAAAGGGCAGGACTACCCATAGCATCCATATCCGTAACGGCAGCCGGGGGAAAGGCGTGTCGGGCGAACTCGATGGCATTAGCACGAATAGAGAGGCGCAACTCGCTGTGAAGGTTCCAGGAGGGAACAAAACTAGGAGGCCTGAGAATCCCCACCAACAGTGCCACCCGAACAAGCAGGAGTCTGGTCTGGCTCGTCCAGGTCTCTTGCAGGTGAAACCTTAGCAGGAGCAGGAGAGGCGGTCTGAACAGGTGTAGAAGAAACAATCACAGAAGAAGCAATGGGCTGATTATACGCCCCAGCAATCCCTTCGGACTGTTGACTGTCGTCATCAGGGATCACAACAACACCCGTCGGAGCCGAAGCAATGGAATTCAGAAGACGAGAGAAACTGCGCCTAGTCTGAACTCGCTTGGCAACATTCGACACGCTGGTGGTTGGCTTGCCCATATCCATCACGGCTTTCCTTTTAGCCTGCATGCGTCGGGCGTCAAAGATGATACCCTCCTTGCTGTCCTCGCTGCTCTCCGCGGAAGAAGGGCGAACACCACCCAACGACATGATGGCTGAGATAGGGCGGGCACTCAGAGGGTTCGCCTCAGACAACAAGACACCCCCAGTCGTTGGAGAAGTAGATGAAGCGGCGGTCAAGGCAAGCTGGTCTATCCGGCGAGGAGGAGGGAGGCTTTCGACCAAGTCTACTTCCGGATGCTCCAACTTCCCTCGATAGCGTTTTCGAAGGACTTCATCCATGGAAAGAGGAGATTCGACACCTGAAAGCACGAGAACATAAAATCTTAGCCACAACTAAGTATACAAAAAAAAGAGAAGAAAGCAAGAGAAAAAGGAAAAGGGGAAAAAGCAGGCACTCACCGTCAACGACGCAGAAGAAAACCGCCATCTTGTCGCGACGCCTCCAGGAAGGACTCATCCCTACGTCAGATAGTAGGGCTTCAGATTAGTCTTCAGGAGACACTTGAACATCCTTCAAGAAATCATCAACTCTCTGATTATGGGGAAAAAGTTTAGGAATGGTGTCAGCAAAGGCATTCGCACGATATCGTCCGCAACCAACCAGGCCCTGGTTCACCCATAACCATTTGTCCTACCAATTTTTGGGCGTTCGTCCGTCAGGAACCAAAGCATGCCCTCCCCGTCGGACAGAGAATGTGCACTTGTCACCGGTAAGACAGAACCTGAAGAAGTACTTAAACACAAAGTAGTCGGGGAGATAACCGTTAGCACGACAGAGCATCTCAAACGCCACCACTTTGTTAACAGCGTTGGGATTCAACATATGCAGGCTACAGTCGTCCCTATGAATGACATCTACCTGGAAATCTGTCAATGGAAGACGAACACCAGTATCTAGGGTTTTATGATAGATCCCAGTTTTCCCGGGGGGAGGGGATGAAATAAAAGAACCAGGTGAGGGAAATTCTACACCCTCCAATGAGGAAAGGCCATAAGCGGTTTCAAGCTGCTGATACTCAACCGCTGAAGGAAGAATACCGGGAATATTCGCCATGAAAAGGTTAAGAAAGGAAACAGTGTAAAGAAGAAAGAGGACGATAAGAAGATGATGGGTCCAAAGAAAACCCTATGAGCATTCTTATAACGAAACGGAAAGGGTGGGACATTCAAAATATCTGACACAATGACGTAACCGCCAGCCATCATGAGCGGTCACGTCGGCATTAAAACCGGAGCGGCAGGCAAATAAGAAATGGAAACGCGTAGAGGAATCAAGTCCAGAACGCCACAACTAGCGCTGCAACGCTACTGCTACTGGACTGGGGGACTTGATGACGTGCCTATGCTAGCACGACAGAACCGTGCCTAGCCAAGAAACCTGGCGTGCCAGCCGAACCAAGCTCAGCGGGCTCAGCGCCGGCCGGCGCCCCTAAGAGCAGGGGGTCCCAGCAAAAGTCTCGCCCCCGCCAGAGGCGCTCTCAACGTCCCGACAAAAAGCTCGCGCCCGCCAGGGACGCTCCCAGCGTCAAGACAAAAGATACGGTCAGGAGACAACAGGCAGGATCAGACCATTACCGTCAGAGCCAATAAGGGCGCTCTAACGGATAGAGGCGCACGACCCACCAATCAACGACTCTGGCCCTGTCTCCTTAAAGCGATCCTGTCGCGTACGGATAGGGCAGGATCGCTAGGTATAAAAGGGTACGCTTTAGAACTCACAAGGTAAGCCATCTTCCCCAGCTATATCCCCAAAAACCCTAAAATACCTTCTAACTTGACCGTCAGAGCGTCTTTCCGGGAGCCTCCTCCCGGGAAACGGCTGACGGCCTCTCTTTCTTGTGATCTTGCAGAGTTTACCCGGAGTCCAACAGGGAGACACGAACTAAGGGCCGAGCCAAGGTCGCATCATCCGCGTAAAATTCATAACCTCTACATACGGACTCCGTTTTCGTCTGTCTTTTTACCGTTGAGTTCCTATTAATGAGATCTTCAAATATCATTTAGATCGCGTAGGCCAAAAATCGCTCGATCTAAAATTCGAGTTTCGGGTCGTACACTGCTATGCCAAATCTTAGAAAATTCATAACTTCCTCATACAAAGTCAGATTTGGGCGTTCTTTTTTTGTATGTTCTCAGTTTAACGTATACTACAACTTTTGTTTAGATTTATAAGGCTAAAAAGTCCTCCATCGTAAATTCACTATTTACGTCTCCCGGTGCCGTGTCGGTTTTGCCGAAAAACTTCGACAGGTCATAACTTCTTCGTTATAACTCGGATTTCGGCGTTCTTTATATGTACGGAACCCTTGTAACATATACTACCACTTGGAAAAGATTAATCTTTCTATAAAAACTTTCATCAAAAACTCATTTTTTGATGCTTATTGTCTCTAAATTGAGTAACCCGGATCTGCGGGCGTTACAATTAAGACCAATTATTAAGAGCTTTCTGGATGTCCAAAGTGTTAAAGTTCGTGACTTTATGAGTCCTAGACACATTTGGTCACTGAATCTGAAGTTTGGGCTTAAGTACTTAAGCCATTAAGCACTCATTAGGGTTTTGGCAACACCCAGCGTACTGAGTCAACCACCCCGATGGTGGTCAACGTTAGGAGAAGTATGCCCAACGTAACAGAGGAGTACGCCCTGCGTGCATCCTATGTTGGGCTTTTGTTGAATTGGGCTTTGGGATTGGGCCACCTTTGGACTAGTTGGACTTAGCTCTTGATGGGCTTTCTGAGCGTACTAGGCGCGCCCTAGTACGCTGGGCGTACACTTGTGTACGTTGGGCGTACTCATGACAAAAGGAAACCCTAATATTTAGGGTTTGGGTGCTATATAAACAACCTTATGAGCTCATAACCCTCCCTTACCTCAGCCTCCATTGTTTAGAGCCGTTTTCCCCAAACCCTAACCATTTCCTTGAGTGTGCGAGCTTATAGAGTATATTTTGAGTAGTAGAAGAAGAAGGTGTTACATCAAGGTGTTGGAGAAGGAGATCAAGCTTGTAGATCTGAAGTTGTTTGGTGCCCTAGAAGCTCCAGAAGGTAAAAAGCTTCAAACTTTATGCATGTATGTTATGGATCTTGCTATTTTGGCTTTAAGGAACCATTTCTTGTCCCAAAAGTCCCAAGGTGCATGATGTGATTTGGAAGAAAAATCTATCCTTTTAGACTCTTGAAGAGATTTTGAGTGATAAAAATGAGGTCCCAATGGCTTAAGATGTCCCATGCTTGGAGTAGGAAGGTCTTAATGGATTAATGTGACATCCCCATTTTCACGGCCAGAAAAGACCGATTATGTTTATGCTTTATAAAAATCAGAGTACCTCTTTTAATAAAAATGATGCGGAATTTGTTCCCAGAAAAACATGATAAATACATTATCAAAGCATTTCCGAAGAAATGTATTTTTATTCATTTTCAAAACCTTGGGATGTCATCGTCAATACATAAACATAAGCATAAACAAAACTTACATTCATTTACACTAGTGATCTACATCTCTTTTAAATCTCTCAGTGTAAAGTAGCTTCATATCGACACCTGTGATACAAATAAGCTTGAGTGGGTCAGGTTGGGAAACCTGGTGAGTATATAGGGTTTTCAACCAACAATAATATAATCATTATGTTTAATCATCAAACAATCAATCAACCCAATTACCCATCCCCATTATCTTATTTACTCTTAAGGATCTACCCTAAGAATCAGCTATTCCTCGTTCATTCATTCCTAAGGATTATCCTAAGGAATAGGCACGAAATCCATCGTTGCTAATGATACATCTGTCAAGCACAACTGCTAATATTATCACTTAGGCGCAACTGCCAAAATTGTGACATTCTTTATGGGGCGCATCTGCCGGTATAGTCCTTTAGGCGCATCTGCCGGGGTTATGAGGTTCTCTATTAGGCGCTTCTACCAGTAGAGTCCTTTAGGCGCATCTGCCAGGGTTTTATTGACAGTATCGTTTTCGAGAATCCACTCGCGATACAGGTCAATGGGTTTTTAGAGTACACCGGTGAACACATCGTTCACAACACCTACAGGTTGCGAGCCTGCTAGGGTTCCACTGGACTGTCTAGAATAGTCCGTGGTTGTCATCCATACTCTGCTAGATGACGGGGCCAGCATTTGGATTCTTTGTGTAAGGTAGCTTCATATCGACACCTGTGATACAAATAAGCTTGAGTGGGTTAGGTTGGGAAACCTGGTGAGTACATAGGGTTTTCAACCCACAATAATATAATCATTATGTTTAATCATCAAACAATCAATCAACCCAATTACCCATCCCCATTATCTTATTTACTCTTAAGGATCTACCCTAAGAATCAGCTATTCCTCGTTCATTCATTCCTAAGGATTATCCTAAGGAATAGGCACGAAATGTATCAAAGCATTTCCAAAGAAATGTATTTTTATTCATTTTCAAAACCTTGGGATGTCACCGTCAATACAGAAACATAAGCATAAACAGAACTTACATTCATTTACACTAGTGATCTACATCTCTTTTAAATCTCTCAGTGTAAAGTAGCTTCATATCACACTGTGGGCCCAGGGGTAATCCAGTCTGTAAAGCTGTGGACCCAATACATGCTGTTATTTGTATATGTGTTATGTGCAGTGTATCGGTATTTTCGGAGAACTCACTAAGCCTCAGACTTACAGTTTCAGTTTATTGTTTCAGGTACATCAGGTGATCGCGGAAAGACAAAGACGTCATCGTACAACTCCTCATATTTATGTTTATGATTCTTGGATACTATGATATTATACATTTTGAAAACAACTTTTGTAATGATTAATGGTTTTGCAATGTTTTTAAAAGTTTAAATTTGGCATGATTTTTATGGGTGTTACAAAGACTTTTTTATTAAAATACTCTAAAGTATTTCTAGCCTTTAGAAGCATGGGAGACAAAGCATGAAGGCTGAAAAGCAACCCCCATATTTTAATATTTTTGGCCATACCTCTTGAAAAGAGGAGGATTCTTTATTTTTTATAAACTTCAAGTTTATAAAATATAAACTTTGTCTTTAGGTAAAAGACAAAAGAATCCAACTAATCCAAAATATTGTGCATGACTTATTAATTCATACCATATGAAATAATAACTAGTTATACTCTCTTATGATTATTATTTTTATAAAACAATAATTATTCCCTAATTAAAATACAAGAATCGATATTATTTATTAATAATCACATTAATAATAAATATACAAAATGTGCCAACTTGATAAAGGCGTGACCCTATAGGATCATATATTATTAGCAATATCACTCCATGATGATTCCTGGGCATATAGATTCAACAGTTTATACATCTCATTACACTCAAGCCAAGATGTGAACATTGAAGATGCAACAGACGGTTTGTTAAGGATATTGTCGATATCATCGTCTAGATCATAAATAACTTGTTGTTGACCAGGAAGATGAAAAGGAAGCCTAACCACAGCAGGATACCTATAATGAATATCATAACCAAATATTATCCATGATGCTTCACATGCAAATATATATCTACAATCATAATACTCTTTTATTTCATTTACTGAATCATCGGTACCACCTTCGTTGTTGGATTGTATGACAACAAGTGTTGCTCTGTCAAGACCCTTGTTGATATATTTGAATAAATATTTTATAGAACTAGCTTGATTGCACCACTCAACATTAATGTGTCCTTGATATCTTTTCAAAAGGTCTTTTTTATACACAACAACATGTCTGTTATCCAATCTGATACCAGACTTTTCAACAAAAGATCCATCATTTCGTCTCCTATATATCGGAAAACCATCTTCATCGACTGAAGTTTCAGACTTTTCAATTAGTTTTGCTGCATGTATCGTTCATCACCAGTAAAAGAAGAATGTAAGATAACACGTTGTCCGGTGTTGGAAAAAGTTGTCTTCCCTGATCTTTTACCTTGCGCAGATTTCCATAGGATGTACATCTAAGAATTTTTTGTTTTTTCCGTATGAAAAAAAGTCTCTCGCTTTCAATCATTGTATATGCATCAACCAAAAACTGTTGGAAAAACCTTCTTGAATTAAGAATTAATGAGAAACTATTAACCCTATCTTGAATTTTGTAAACAAAAAGTTCTCTCATTGTACCGTTAGGTCGCTTGCTGCTGCTTGAAGACGTTAGACCTCGATGAAGGATGTCTTCTTTGTAACCATCATTACGATATGGAAAGAGTAATGGATACTGAAGAGTGAGATAAGAAGGATGTAATTCACTAATACGTTGAAGAGACCTCGATGAAGTTTGTACAATGATATCTCTATTTTCAAAAGAATCATCAATGTCTCCAACAATTAGAGCGGCAACCTCAGATGCAGACGGTAAGTTATATGCCATTCCATCTTGTATCCTTTTTCCAATAAAGCGTAACTTAAGGTCAATGTAAGGATTGACTTGGAAAGAATCTTTTACCATCCTATAACACTGAACCAACACATTGTTGGAATCCAACATAAGCTTCAAATCGTGTATAATCTGAAGATCAATTGAATCAGAAGTTGATATAGATGCATCTTCTTGTCGACTGAGGATAACATGAAATTTAAAAGTTAATACTTGTAATCATAAATAATGAAAACATATGAAATAATTTTGATATGTGTGAATATGTACCCAAAAATTGTTTGTCTATTTGAGTCCTCATTGTCGGTGTCATATATGTATAACTGAGAGAATTTTGGTAACTTGGCGGCGCTTCTTTAGAATCTGGCAATTCAACCTTGCCATAACCACAACATAGTGAAAAACTTGTATTCTCTTTATTTTTTCCTCTAACAGATTCATCCATCCAACTTTGCATTACATATTTGACATACAAACATATTTGACATACAACATTCTGGTCACCATGATCAATGTAATCTGTTAAATAAAATCAATGTCAAATATAACAATCTATGTATGTGTAACAATTCCATAAATTTAAGATATATAATAATTAATTCAAATATTGTTTTGTGATGGCTACCTTTTGATACACCTTTAGGTATGTTTGCATGTGTATGTTGATCATTAATATCTTCATTTATTTTCAAGTCAAACATAGGAATTGCAGATATGTTGGTAGGCTTCCTTTTTAATCTCTTGGTTGCTGATGTTAAGTTGACAGAAGAAGAAGCTTGAATTATAGTCGATGAGTTGATGGATTGCATGCCATTGGAAAAGAAAGAGTATTGTCTCTTATTTGATATCGGTGTTTGGATGTTATTATAAGAAGTATATATGTCTATAAAGAATAATAGAAGAATTAGATAGTATAATTTTGTTAGAATTGATTTACATTTAATAAATGACAATAATAATAGGTGGAAGAAAATTACTCATACCATTGGAAATGTTAGATAGTGGTGTTCTAACATTTAGAATTAAAGAAGGAGATTGTAAGCTTCTTTGTTGATATGGAAATGATTTATAGGTGCTTTTATTTGAGTTACCAACATAATTTGAATTGTTTGAAGTAGTAACTGTCGGGAAAGATTGCACATTTCTGTTATACAATATAAACATTTGTAAAAAATATATAATTATTTATAAGAAAGCAAGGTAGTAATTGAAAAAATTGTATTTATAAGGAATGAAAAACGATTACCATTGGTGTGCATGTTAAAAACATGAGAATTACATGAACTTTAAAGGTTGATGCCGTGGAAATTCCTTTGGATTTTCTATTATCCAAATATATTTTTTTAATCTTTCTTCTCTCTAGCATGGTTATAATACATGTCATTTGGTTTATAAAACAAAAGTAACGAAGACGGTAAAAATGTTACAATAAAATGTTTTGAAAATATAATGAAAAATTGAAAATGTATCAAGAAAATTAAAAGATTTATAAATCATTTTAAGAGATTGATAAAATACTCGTTCGTGTATTAATCTCCAAAATAGTAGTAGTTGGATAAAAAAGAAATTGATAATATCACCATTCTCTTTCATGTAAAAAAACATATTTGGTTGATGAATTATGAGATATTGATGTAGATGACTTTTTTTTTTTTGATTTTTTATCCAAACATAATTTTCTAAGTTTGCTCTTCTCTTTAGCATGACTGTAGTCCATATTGTTCTTTGAATGTGTAAAAAAAATAGTATTTAAATTAAATAAAGATGATCTATTTGTAAAGATGTTATAAGAATATACCGAAAGTTAAACACATTCAATTAAAAATTATATTATATTATACATTTGAAAATTAATTTTTTTTTTTTTTTTTGCATGTAATATCATATTTCTTCCTTAATAGCATTTAAAATTGTATTGTTTAACTGACATCTAAGGTAAGCAATAAAGAATGATTTAAAAATCCTATCTTATATATGAAAAAAAAAGTAATCATACGAGACTCCTTGTATAAAATACTCATTCTTGAAATACTGGTTTGGTCAAAAAGTTTAGTCATTACTGTTTCATTAGTTCTGAGTCAATGAGACAATTGTTACATATATTAAATAATAATTATAACTAGATAAGTGCCCCAGCTTTGCGGGGGTTGGAAGCCTTCAGGTTCAAGACTTGAAGCTTGTTTGAGCCACAGAACAAAAGTTCAGGGTCTATACATTCACCAAACAAAATACAACATTTCTTCTGTGGTGAGAAATGTGGTTTTATTTATCAGTCACTCTTGAAATCTACACCTTATGCAAGAAAATATCCGGTCAGTAGACCTAATATACCATCAGCAGCAAGTGTCAAACCACTCTGCAAACATACAAATAAAACAGTTAATACATTTAACACAAGGGTATTTCTGTCTTTTTAACACAAAACTCTATAGAAGGTTATTTTACATAATATAATACCTCAGACTGGCACGGAAGCATGTCAGCACGAGCCATGGCTTCTAGTTGAGCAATTATTTTCCTAAGTGTATGGGCCATCTTTTTTGCCTGCAACACAAGGGTATTTTAGGCAAAATGACAAATAATCATATACAAATTTCTAAAAAATGCACCATAATAAAATACCTTCTCAAAAAGTAACTTTGGGTTACAAATCACCGTATTGGGGAAACATTGAATAATAACTATTGCATTCATTGTGAACAGGGGCAAAATGGTCCAACTTTTGTACAATGTGAATAATAGCTAATAAAAAAATGTCATTTACGGTGTGTTTTTAAGTATTCGATTGAATGTCAAATTTGTATATATGTTGTTAGCTGGTGAATTGAATGAACATGACAGCCTGTAATATTCATCGATCAAAAAAATCTGAAAAATTCTGCATCTGTGATACAAATATAGAGTGCAAAAATCAGAGGTTTATGGAGAAATAAAACATAGAAGATGGCATTGAGGAGCTTACATTTTTCAATTTCTTCCTTGATATCTAATGAGACTTCAAACTTAGGAGGCACTTTAAGTAAAAGAGGTTGAAAGTCACGTGGAATCTCCAACTGACCACATGCAACCATCTGATGTAATCACTACTTCCTTCTAATTTCATGACCATTTACTTCTAATTTAAGTTCATCAACATAACACTCTTGAGTCTTGACCATTTACCTCTAATTTTATATATTCACTAACTTCCTTGTAATCTCTAATTTTATAAGGTAAATCTTAGTTTTAGTCAGATGACTAAGAAAAATGTAAAATAAATCTTTAAAAAGAAGATGACATTTAGTTACATGTTAAAAATGAATTAAGTTCAAATAAAATTTAGGCAAGATTAGGTTTAGACCAGCCATTTTATGACACAAAAAAACTTTTGAATCATGTAATTTAGCCACTGAACTATTTTTTTTTTTTTAGATTTTCATCGTAATAGTTCGGTGGCTAAATCATCAAAAACTAAGAGTTTAATGAATAAATCAAAAAAATAAAATATTAGTGTAGCGGCTTAATTAGTAAATAAAATTTTTAGACGATAAAAAAAGTATAATGGTAAAAATAAGTTGTTTTTTTTTTTTTGTAATTTTTATAATATCAAAACAGGCAAATTTTGAGACAGTAAAAAAAAATATAATGGTTTAATGACTAAATAAAACAGGTAAATGGCAAAATCGATAAGATAATGAAAGTACATGTGCTTTTTTTTTTTTTTGTATTTCCCCAAAAATATAACAATACTACTATCAACAGTCATTTTGATTAGTATAAATTAGAAGATAGAAGGTAATATGTTTTCAAAAGAATACCTTTAAACCCCCGACTTCAACTTCTCCCTATTTGAGATTTCTATCATCAATCTTTAACACATGTAAAAGTGTTGGGTGTTGATTTAATAAAAATAAATAAAGCTAAATTGATTGAGGATCTAGTTTTGGATGGAAGTACAGCTAAAAGGTGGGTAAGGGTAATCTTGTCATTTGGCTTTAGCAAATCATTTTGGCAATGTCAATGAAGCCTTCATTCTTAGCCTTGTAAAGAACAGAGCACGTAATAGGAATCTTTTTGAAATCTGTATATATTCAATCAGTTCCATGCCTGGTCGACACTCCACAGGCTTTGCATCCCAGTTGGTTTACTCCAAAATTCTAACAGTTCAGCTTCTTCAACATTGAAACAATGCTCCTTGACTTTTATATGATAATTGCAACAGAAAAACCCACAGTTCGTTTAGTTATCTGAACAAATTCAGTAACAACACGGACTAAGAACAAAACATAAGAAACGAAAATGTTATCACACACCTCTCTATTGCATCTATCATCCTCATCGCTCTCCTTTTTTTTATTCCATTTCCCTATAATCTTCAAGGCCTTTTCTAAGGAAAGAACCAACACTCATAGTCCCAAATTTGTTCAATTTCACTGAAATCTAAATTTAAGAACTAAAAAAAGTAGTAACCTGAGGATTAAGTGTGGTACGGTCATGCCATTCCCAGAAACAATCAACCAAATTGTCCAAAGTAATCAGAAACACCAATCAGTCTCGTAGTCGTGGGTGATGAAGTTTCAGTTCACGTACTGTACAGATATGGAATTGGCAAAGGTCCACAACTACAAAAAACTTTACTCTTATTAGAATAAACGACAATCAGACAATTACACATCTGTTATGCTCAACAAAATGGAAAGATGGAATAAAATCTAACAGATGCGAACAAAAGTTGTCTAAGGGTACAACACAACAGGTAGTAGGTCCACAAAAATCTTACTAAAAAAAACGCAAAAATGAAATTACCTTTCTTTGATGTGGCTGAGCAGTGATGAAGTAGAAAATCGGATAGAACGTCTCCGTCGTTGGTTCAAACGGAGACAGACACAGAAGGAATTTGCTTCTTGCAGGACCAAAGTCCTAACTGAAATCGGAGTTGATTTAGGAGCATACCTGGATTTGGGGAAACATTGAAGTGTGTAGAACGAATCGAACCAAAAGAAAATGTAGAAATTAGGGATTTTCCATTTTTCATCTACTTCCCAGCGGTGGCAGACCCCTCCGGCACCAGTGATGGTTGACGATGTTGGTGGCGAGAATCTGTCGGCCGTCGATGTTCAATCGTTACCAGAGATGTGGCGGTGACGAACCAATAATTGCAAGTATTGGACTTCGGGACCGCGTTGGAGTGGCGAGAATGTGTCTGAAAGGGAATAGACCGGCGACGAACATGAAGTATCTGAAGAAGAAATGAGAATTTTGGAGAGAAGAGGATATTTCTGAGAGAAGCTTCGAGAGCGTGATAGAAGACGGAGGCGGAGGTGCCGTCGATAGCATCGTCTGGAGACCGTACGCGGAGGCGATCGGCATGAAGATGTGCAGGGGTAGAGTAGGTGCAGTCTGGCGGTAGAGAAGATAGGAAACCTCTCCTTATGTGGAGGTTATCGGGAACGAAGACGAAGCGGTGGGAAGATAAACGGAAGTCCGTGAGTGGATCCATTGAAATAGATGATGAGCAGAGGCAGTCTCTGCGAGGAAAAGTATTGGGTATATCGGTGGAAAAGAGAAGAAATATCTGTGAAGGATCATCGGTGCGTGGGAAAAAAACGTATTAAGCTTTTGAGGCGGTGGAGGGAACGTAGAAGGAGACCTGCACCATCAATTTAGGGCATAAATTCGGAGTTATTTGAAGAAGATTGTGGAGGACTGATTCTTTTTGGAAGGCGGTCTAAGGAAGAGTCTAGAGACAGTGGAGAAGATTGGATTTGAAGCGGTGTAACATCTGGATTTAACCTGGGTTGACGAAAAGCGAGTACACAAATCCTAATCTTATTGGATCATAAAGCGGTGAAGCAAATTCAAAACAACACGTATACATAAAGAAGGTATAAGGTGACATAAAATAACCCCTAAAAAACAGGAGATAGATTTGCAACCCCATTCATAATCAAGGGACCTATTCTGCCAAAACGTTAGGAACTTCACTGTTCCTAACTTTAGACATTTTTAATATATACTAGAAAAGATTCTCCGGCGTTGCCGGAGTCGGAAGGTATTGCTTTGTAAAGTAAAGTAGCATGTTGGTTGTTTTTTGTCCGTTAATGTGAGGGTAATTTGGTCTTTTCAGGTAGTAGGGACTGAATTTGTCATCATAGGTAAACCATATGGACCATTTATGTAATTTTGTCGTCAAATTCAACAAAACCTAAGGATCATTTATGTAAAATAAACCAATTCCTTACTGTTCATAAATGCTTTTACACATTAAAAAAAACTCATTAATTAAAGAAGTGACGATAAAAAAAAATGGGAATCGTTTTAAGCAAAAGCGGAGCGAGAGAATTGAGCGGAAGAAGTAAAAAACAATAACTTAGGGGAAAAGTGGCAACAGGTAAAACAATTGAGGCAAAAGAGTAAAAAAAAAGTTGTAGAATTACCATTTCATAAAAGTGTTATCCTTTAAACAAAGTGACACACAAACAAAAATGGAGGGACCGAAAATGTAATTTAAGGGACCAAAAGTGGCAAAAATATCTCAACTTTACTAAAATGGGAATCGTTTTAAGCAAAAGCGGAGCGAGAGAATTGAGCGGAAGAAGTAAAAAACAATAACTTAGGGGAAAAGTGGCAACAGGTAAAACAATTGAGGCAAAAGAGTAAAAAAAAGTTGTAGAATTACCATTTTATAAAAGTGTTATCCTTTAAACAAAGTGACACACAAACAAAAATGGAGGGACCGAAAATATAATTTAAGGGACCAAAAGTGGCAAAAATATCTCAGCTTTACTGTTCTTTTTGTCCACAACTTTAATATATATATATATATATATATATATATATATATATGGAAAAGTTCAATAGAGAACCATAATTATTGGTTCTTCAAGGAACCAAATCTTTTTTTCAATTTCTAGAGCTTATTCTTTATCGAAAAAAAAAATCTAAAAATATCTAAATTCATATATTAACATTGTGAATGTGAAAAATATTTTTCGGATTCACCGTGTGAATCCGGATTCACATTGTGAATTTTCAAAGATTCACATTGTGAATTTGACGTAAAAAAAATCGAATTTGATATAATTGGAAAAACTATAAAAAGTTATGAATTTCTGTATTTTTAGTTTTTTTTTTTTTTGATAAAAAATAAGTTCTAAAAGTTGAAAAAAAGATTGGTTCATTGGTTAATTATGGTTCTCTATTGAACCTCACCCTATATATATATATATATATATATATATATATATATATATATATATATATATATATATATATATTAACCAAGGAACCAATCGTGAGCGTCGGAAATCATAACGATCAACGGCCAAGGAAATAGATGTACACTTTTACATTTGACACACACAGACCGGATTATACCAAAAAATCCACCATTTACAAAAAAACTCACCACTTTTTTTCGTTTAAATTTTTTTTTAGGCCATGTTTTTTATCAAAAAAAAACCGAATATACCGTTGTTCACGATTTTTCGTCCTCTTTTCATAGAGATCCATGATGATATATAAAAAATGAACTTTTTTTTTCGAAAAAAACTCACTTCATTTTCTTTGATGAAAAAAGTTAAGGTCTATTTTTTATAGAAAAAAAATTAATAAATATATCAAAATTCATATTTTAGTATTTTTTAAATATAGATTCATATTCATGTTGAAAAAAAAAACGATATTTCAGTTCAGATTCATATTGTGAACTTGTTCAGATTCATATTGTGCACCTGTTCAGATTCACATTGTGAACCTCCTCAGATTTACAGTGTGCATAATAATAAGTCAGATTCACTGTGTGAATCTGAACTGATCGGGACTTTTTCACATTGTGAATATTAAAATTTGAAATATTTACAGTTTAGATTCACAGTGTGAATCTACACTGATCGAGTTTTTTTTTTTTTTTTTTGTGAACTTTCTCAGATTCACAGTGTGCATAATAGTAATTCAGATTCACAATGTGAATCTGAACTGTTCGAGATTTTTCATATTGTGAATGTTAAAAATTGAAATATTTACAGTTTAGATTCACAGTGTGAATCTACACCGTTCGAGGTTTTTTTTTTTAATCGGTGTTAATGTTTAGTAATAAAGTATAAAAAATTAATATTTTTAGTATAAATAGTTTTTTTTTTTTGATAAAAATAAACTTAAATATTGAAAAAACTAAGAAAATTAAGTGAGTTTTTTTCGAAAAAAAAAGTTTGTTTTTAATATATCATCATGGATCTCTATGGAAAGAGGACGAAAAATCGTGAACAACGGTATATTCGGTTTTTTTTTTTCGATAAAAAACTTGACCAAAAAAAATTTTAAATGAAAAAAATGAAGTGAGTTTTGTTATAATCCGGTACATGTGCGTTCATTATAAAAGTTTACAACCCTTCCTTTTGCCGTTGATCGCTTTAAATTCCGACGCTTTAAATCGATATATATATATATATATATATATATATATATATATATATATATATATATATATATATATATATATATATATATATAGGGAAGGGTTATTTGGAAAACAAAAAAACCCTAAAAATCATAAAAATGCATAAAGATCGATGGAGTATCCATCGTCACGTCCTACAGAAACCGTATTGAAATCAAACTCACACTCATTGGAACCGAACTCAATAGCATCGATGCATCAGAGAAGCTCTGTAACAGTTATCCTTCCATTCCGATAGATCACTCAAGTAAATGATGAAGTAGAGCACATTGACCGCCGATCACCGTCCTAAATCCAAGCACACCTTCGATTGGGTGCTCTTCCACGTCTGTCGTGTTGGCGACACTGCTCATCTTGTCTACGCCATCTCCAGTAAGTTCCTTCTCGCGTGCAATTTTTCTGTTTCTCATCACTGTAATTTAGTGTTTCAAGTTCAATATAGTGAACGATAGGGAGAATCTCGATAGGATATATGAATGCATATTGTGTGCTTGTTGTAGCACATCATGCCCTAGATATTAGTGGAATCCTAAGTCTTACCTTGGTTCTGCTGCTATAATACATTCCTCAATATTTTATCAATGTACACAATTGGAGCATGGCAATCATAAACAGAGGTGAAGATGTTGATGGTTTTTCATTTGGAACTGCTAAAATCTGTATATTTGGTCTATCTACTATCTGTCAAGCTGCTTCATCAAAGACACCAACATCCTCTGTTATTCAAGGCATTTGTTCAGCTGTATTTCTCAATGTTCTAACCTTCTTTATTTCATCATTCGAGGGACAAGGAATCTTCCAGATTGTAAATAAAGATGTTGCAAACATCTTTGATTCTCCAAAAACATTCTCTGAGCTCAAAGAAAAGTTTTCTAATGAAAATGAAGCTCCATCTGTAATATTATCCAAGTTTCGTGCATTATGTATGCTTTGGATTTTCTTTAGCTGTCCTAGAAATTCACTTGCAGCCTGCTTTGAGCTCTGTACTTCTAGTTCAACTTCAACAGATGTTGTTCCTGTTACCATTCCCAATGGGGGGCAGTATTTTCTCAGTCAGGTGACAGCTGGACTTGACACCTGTGATGTGAAAGGTACCGTAAACCTCTGATTTATCTTTTTTTAGTCAATGATAATCCTACCTGGTTGGAAATTAATTGTAAATGAAAATGATATGTTTCGCTTAAATTTTTCATAGACAACTCAATTTCTGCGTTTTTTCTATTTTGCCCTGATAGGTCGATTAAAGCAGCCCTAGACAAGTTGGATTTATCCCAAAATGATGGGGCGGATGTATACGAACTTGTATCTCACTGCATCAAAACCTTTAAGCATGGTTCAGAATATCGAAACGATATCAGATTTCTCAAGATTTGGCTCATATATGTAATCTCGTTTCCCTCTTTATCTCTGTCTATATGGATGCACTGCATTAGCTCCAAATGAAGTGATATAGTTTGTTGCTTGAGGTCAAGGCATCACTTTGACATACAAAATTTAAGCAATGTATATGAACAAATTAACCCTGGATTTATGATTTATCTATCTGCATTGCCCTTTATAAAGCTTAGTGTAGTTTTTAACTTAGAATAATTTGTGGTTAATACATTCATTTATCATCACAGAAAAATTTCTCTGTAATAAAACAAAAAAAACGCTTTTGTGTTTGCAGATGAATTTTAGTCCAAACTATGAGGCTGTTTTCAGGGAAATTGAACAGCTTAAAATTTGTTTGGATAAAACTTTGCTATATGAGTCATATGCATTGTTCTTGGAAGCAAAGGGAATGATGAATGAGGCTCATTTAGTGTATCAGTCAGGCATTTCAAGGTCCTTACAATCTTCTCCTCTTTATATCATATCTATGTCTAATCTTATGACCAAGGGGTTATAATTTAAAATTAAATTGTTATTCTCTTAATGGTTTTCATTGCTAATGGGTATAGTGTCAAGTTTTGTTATAGGAATGCTGAACCAATAGAGAAGTTGAAGAAGGCACACACCTATTTTCTTGAAAGAATGCAAGAAATAATAGATGCTTGTTCACATAAGAAGGTATCTATGATATGATGCTTGAAACTGTTTTTTCTTTTTTTATTATGAGTTTGCTCTTCAAATATGGTTATAATATTTAACAATGCCAATTATGGTTATTTGTAGGTGGATGGAGGATCCCCTCTTAACAGTGGTTCAAATTGTATGAATCCATGGTCAATCTCTACTCTCTACAATCTATTGCAAAAGATGAATGCTCAAATATCAAAATACACAGTAAGAAACTTTGGTCATTCATTGTTGGATGTTATAACCTGTAATTCACAGTTGAGGTTTTTTTCATTGACTAAAAAAAGATAAATCAGGGTTTCAATCATGTGATTCATATGATTTACATGTAATTCACATGTAAATCACATATGAATTACATGATTCACATGTAAATCACATGTAATTCACATATGAATTACATGTGATTCACATGTAAATCGCATGTAATTCACATATGCATCACATGTAATCCATATGTGAATCGTCTGTGATTCATATGTTAATCACATGTAAATCACATATGTAGTTTTGTAAGTGTTTTTGCATCAATCATTTTTTTTTTAAATTTTCTTGTAGATTTGGATGAAATTGTGATGAATATTGAAGAGGTGAAGATGATAAATTGAAGAAAATATGGAAATATTGACACGAAGACATAAACACGCTTTGGAATTTTTTAGCATTTTTTTGTTTTTTATATTTTATTTTGTATCGAATAAAATACTTATTCTATTGTACATGAGGATTATAAACGTTACCTTGCGATGAATTTGCATAAAAAAAATCTTCAAGACCTAAATAAAAATGAGTTTTTTTTATGATTTACTTACGAATATTATAGTATAAAAAATATGAATATATGCATTTGAAAAAATATGCATATATGCACCTAAATTTCTTTTTTTTTTTAATGCAGTTTTTTTTGAAAAAAAATGTAACTTTCTTTAAAAAACTTGCAGTTTTTTTTTATTAAAAATGAAGTTATAAAAAATGCTGTTTTTTTTTAAAAAAAATGTAGTTTTCTTTAAAAAAATTGTAGGTTTTTTTTGAAAAAAAATGCAGTTTTTTTAAAAAAAATGCATTTTTAAAAAAAAACATTTAAATTTTTTTTTTTCAAAAATACATGTTTTCTATCCAAAATTAAAAAATATGCATTAAAAAAAACGAAAAATACTATTTTTAAAAAAATCTGAAAATTTGATTTATGATGTAAATTTTTAGACATTTATATTAATATATTAAATAACACAAAAAAATTAAACATTAAATGAGATTGGTAAGATGACGATCATGTTCTTAACGAATTAATTTTGATTCAACGCTCCACTTTTAGTTCTCGGGTTCTCGGGAAACTTTGATATATATATATATATATATATATATATATATATATATATATATATATATATATATATATATATATATATATATATATATATATATATATTTCGATCTATTATTCTCGATCTCACAAAACCAAAATAAGAATCATAAAGTTGACATCTTTCATTGAATTAAATTAATATGATTTAAAAAATAACGAAAAAACATGCATGCAAATTTACATATATTTATATACTTTTTGGAAATTACAATTTTACCTAAATGACTCTAAACCTAATGACTTATTTTCCACTCAAAAGAAAAGGGAGCCGTTTTTTTTTAAATCAAAATATACAATTGTTATTTCACATTTTTGCAATCCTATAATGTCAAAGAATCCGTTTCATTTATCCTAATGTTAATCGATGTATTTTATTTCTGATATCATCGGCGTCGTACCAACCTCCACCTCCGGGGCCATAGGCTGCGAATTCCTGAATCAGGTTCTGCTAATTGTGATTTCGGATGTTAGGTCCAAAGCAGACGATTCCATACATGGTTTTCAAATTGGGTTCTGGGGTTGATTTTGAATAAGGAAGGAATACATGTAGAATTCGTTATTAGAGAGTAGAGAAGAAAGATACCTGGATGAAGGTCAAAACACGGTGAAAAACTTATGAAGAAATAATGGCGGCCTTCTCCTCTGATGTTGAAAGATGTTTCTTGTGGTTGGTAAAATGATTTTAAGGGTGAATTTGGGACGAAGATGAATAAAGGTAAAATCAATAACTTTTGTTTTTGTAGAAGATGCATAGATAATTGGTGGAATAGGTTCTAGAATTAGTATTTATTAAATTGTTTATGTGATTGTAGTTCAAAAATGAATTTTAAATTTCAGTGTGTATGTGCGAAAAATTCAAATTCATGCATCTGAAATTTTAGTTTTATATTTAAATTCGCTTCGTTCCCGAGTTTAACAAAAGAAAATAAGAGAAGAGAAAAGAAAGTCACGAGAGAAAAGAAGAGAAAGGAAAGGAAAACAAAATTTTCTTTTGTGTTCCCAAGTTGGAGAGAAGTGTAAAGAAAATGAATCATTTTGTTCTTTCTTTCCAAATCCTCCCAAATCGGAAGGAAAGTTAGGAGGGAAAGTGATCCTTCCATTTCCCTCCACTTCCCTCCTTTAATGAAACTCGGGAACACCAATTTCTTTTATTTTCTTCTCATTTCCACCCATTTCCTTTCCTTTCTCTCGTTAAGTTGAACTCGGGAACGGGTTAGTGTTTTATCCTATATTTTGAAATCAACGAAACTCATGATTTTTGTAAAAATACATCAGTGGAAATATGATGTGGGTGTAAAACAAAAGCGTGGGAAATGGGTATTGACTAAAAGAATAACAGATTGACACACAAGTTTTTACAGACTTTAAAGCAAAGAAATGGTGAACTAAAAACAGTAACACAAAAATATCCTTTTTGCAAACCTTTTTAATCATAACATGTTTCTGGACGGATTAAAAACTTTGTATGCATAGAAGCTATTGTTCTCAAAAACACATATAACTTACAATTTGAATTATGTCCCCATTAAGTAATAAAGAAACAACAAACATATCATTTTAATTAATTATATCCCCATTAAGTAATAAAGAAACAACAAAAATATCATTTGTAACATCTATTTTTTCAGGTATTTGCTTTTAGACCCTTGAGTTATGAAATGTTTGTAAAATGGGCCCCCAATGGCAATTCTGTGACTTTTGGGTGCAGCTTGAGTACGCTGAGCGTACACCTTGGTACGTTGGGCATACTGAGCCCCACGCTAGTACGATGCGTGTACTCCTGTATGTTGGGCGTAAATGGTTCCGACCAAAACCCTAATATTTAGGGTTAGTGCACTATTTAAACACCATTATGGCCCCAAGACCTTTCCCTTTATCAACCTCCATCCCAAGATCGACCCTCCTTGCAAACCCTAGTCCATTTTGAGCTTTGGAGTGAGTTGTATGCTTCCTTGTTTGTGAAGAAGGACCTTCAAGGAGCAGGCTTTGCTCTCAAGACTTTGGATCCAACATATTCTCTTCATTGTGCACCATTTGAAGGTATAAAGCTCCAAACTTGGCTTATGTTTCTTTAGATCTTAGTTAAGCCTTGATTTTCATCTTTTGTCCAAAAAACCAAGAGCTTGGTGGGTAGGAGGTACTCCAGATAATTTAAGGTGTCCTTTCAGGCGTTTTAAGGCATTATAAGTAATAAAAATGCAAGCTTGGATATTGATTTGTCCCCATATAAGAGTTACGGTGTAGAAAAGGTTTGAGTAAGCTAGGTTTTTAGTGTTGGGCTTCTTGTAGCCATGCAAAGGCATAAAGTTTGCAATTTTATGGCCTTAGGGGTCTTATTAGGCTAAGATCTGAAAATTGGACGTAGGGTCTTAAGGCATTAAGACCTTAATATGAAGTTTGATTGAGGGCGCGTACGTTGGGCGTTATGCCCAATACGTCGTGCGTACAGCCTTTCAGCCGCGATCAGTTCCCTCTCTAGCCGAGTACGATGTGCGTACAAGTTGGTACGCTTCGCGTACGACGCAGTCCAGCTTGGGTGACTTTTGGGCCTTAAATCATTGGGCTGGACCATAGATTTTCATGATAATGGGCCACTTCTGATTTTGGGCCCATATTAGACTTTGGATGATCTTTGGGGTTGAGCCTAGGATTTTATTGGGCTTAAAAGAAAAGGATAAATTGGTCCTTTTTATCTTCGACACTAGGCAAGTAATGTAGGTTTTCAACTTTAGGTTATGTCCCAATTATTAATTAGGGCTTTGTTTGTTTAGTTAGCATGATGATTTTTCCAGCACAACAGCCCGAGCGTTTATCTGGTTTTTCAGCAGTTGAGGTGAGTTTCCTCACTAGATCCATGGGTCGAAGGCACCAATGCCGGACCATTGTTTGTTGTGTAGAATTTTGACTGCCTTATGATAATTATGTGGAAGACTAGGATCTGGTCCCTGACATTTGTACGAAAGACCAGGGTCTGGCCCCTGGCAGTTATATGAAAGACCAGGATCTGGCCCCTGGTATTTGTATACAAGACTGAGATTTGGCCCTCGACACTGAACGGAAAGACCATGGTTTGGCCCACGGCTAGAAATGATTATATGACTATGTTTTAGCCCATAGTGTTATCTTCTTTCATGTGTGGTATGTGGTACTTGGGGGACTCACTAAGCGTTATGCTTACAGCTTAAGTTTATGGTTTCAGGTACATTCAGTTCCAAAGGGAAGGGCCCAATGTGATGGCACATCATCCTCCCCTAACGATTTCCACATTCGATATATTTGTACTCTGATGTTTTAGATATTATGACTTGATGTTAATTCTGAACAATTTAATGAATGATTTGATAAGTTTTAAAAAGAAAATTTTACTATTATTTTTGGGTCATTACAAGTTGGTATCAGAGCCTTGGTTTGAGGGATTTGGGCATACTTTCGGTTGTGTTTGAACTCAAATTGAGGAAATGATAGTTTTCTTAATAAAAATGGAATTATACTTTTAAAAAGGATTTTGTATTAAGAAGAGGGGGTGTGATGCGTGCGATCAGCCGAGCTCAAGTAAGTTGTTCCCAAATTACCCATACCTATGTATTATGTGTAGTATGCTTGATATGTGAATTGCATGCTAGATTAGGGCTACAGATACCTTTAGGAATCATATGATAGAATTACCTTATTTGTGTGATGCGTTATAGCCTAATAGAACTTGATGGTATATATTGCATGGAATTGATATCGGCTCAGTTAATTGCTAAGTGTATGCTTTCAAAGCTGTATACGATTTGGATTGTAAAGCCCTAGAATGATCGATTTGGCCTCATTTCACGTTCCTTGTTTGGTTGTGGACTTAGGGTAGAATCATCATTTCACAGTCTATGTGATCTTATTTTGTGTATAACTTGCATGCATAAGGCAACCAACGGTGTTGATTGAGGTTCTTGGTATTGCGGGTGGTGAGGGTTGGGAATTCCTAGTAGAGTCTAGGATATGTATGTTATGTAGCATAGGATCGCTTTATGGTTTTAGTGTGATGACTTAGAGGGATCATGTCTGACCTAGAAGAAGGTACAGGTAGGTGTGGAATGTAGTATTGGGCCCGTACTACTAGAAGCAAAAGACTTGTACCTGAGACTAGTGCAACTTTGGAAACTCTAAGGAGTCCTGTGTAGAGGAGTCCCCTCGAATCATTTGTTGATTGTTTCTATGTTGTGTTTCATTTTGAGGATGGTGATAATTACTCGAGGAGGTTCGGGTTCTGGTTCAAGCTCGGGTTCAGGAGCTGAGCCAATTGATGAGAGGCTGTGCGAGTTCATTTTGGGCGAGGTTACTCGCGGTATCGTGGATGCTAACCCCGTGTTGTTTGGTACCATCAAGGAGAGGATTATGGAGTTGATGGATACGGGGCTCGGGTCTTTTCGAGCCGAGATTGCTGTAGGTCAGATTGGAGCTCGAACTCCCTCATTTCGGGAGTTCAAGGCTTGTGGAGCTCCTGAGTTCTTTGGGGTTAAGGACCCCATCACTAGTTGTCGTTGGATCGCTAACATGGAGAATGCTCAGCGGACGAGCTTTTTCCCTGAGGGGGAAAAGATGAGATTTGCACCCTGCCTACCGAGGGACAGAGCACGAGACTGGTGGGAGGAGGTTACCCTAGGTGTAGGGTCAGCGACAGTAGCAGTGATGAGATGTGAGGATTTTCTTCAGAGATTCCAGAGGGAGTTTGCACCGACTATCGAGGTGCAACAACTAACGAGGGAGTTCCAGGACCTTCGCAAGACTACTGAGACCATGACGGAGATTACCGCCAAATTCAGGGAGAGGGCATTGTTGGTCCCGCAGTACGCTGCGGATGAGATGAGGAAGAAGATATATCACGATATGCTGAGGGAGGATATCAGGGAGTTCGTGAGCTTTTCGGGGTGCAAAACCCTGAATGATATGATCGAGAAGGCCCACGAGCGGGAGATTAAATTGGAGTTTCGATCGAAGTGGAAGCCAGAGAAGGTATATACAGCAGTGGGCCAGAATAAGAGGCCCAAGACCTCTGATGCTCACACCAGAGGCCAGCAGAGTTGGGGCCGTTGCGGCAAGCCGCACAGTGGGGCTTGCCGATCAACTAGTTCAGGCTGTTTTGGTTATGGCCAGTCGGGCCACATGAGCAGGGATTGCCCCAAGAGGGATCTGATTTTCTAAGGTAAGTATTTTCTAATAACCTTTTAGGGATTTTCGAAAATAACAATGTAGTTCTACGGTTCTTGATATTCAATAGTCTTTTGCAAATCATAGTGAAAACATAGATCCTTTAGGGTGCATGTGAACTTAGGGTTTATGTTTTTCCACCAAAAATAGTTTTGGTAACATATAAAATCCATCAGTTGATCCCTCTGAACTTGATCGTGCAAATCAACTGGATCATTTTATCTCAGTTTGCCTGAGTCGTACACTAGAAGAAGCCGAGGAATGTTACAAGGATAATCTGGATCATCATCTCTCTACCATCAACACCATGCTCAAGATCCATGATGACATGATCTCTGCTACAAATGAACTGATCAAGCAAACCCATATTCTCCATAAGAAACAGATTCAACGCTTGGAGAAAGAAATTCGTCACAAGGATGCCATGAACATGGTTATGTAGGAAATGCTTATCAAAGTCATCCGTTCAGTTTAACATCTTGTGGATTCTCCGAACCACAAATTTGATGAAATGATCATCATTCTAGACAAAACCTTCGCTCATCTCAAAGCTCAAGCTCCAACTGCAGAGGGTTATGATTCGCTTTCCAAGAAAATCAACATGAGCTTTCAACAAGTGTTCGAATGGTTAAGCAAGCTAAATTCAGATGCATTGCTTGCAGCAGAGGCAGGGCCTTCCCATGCAAGAGGGGGAATACAACAGACAATACAATGGAAACCAATCTCGGAATTTGCTCTCCGAGATGAAGATTATTTTGTGAATGATGTGATTCTTGGACTTCAAGCTATCAGGGAACAACCTACCAAAGTCCTTTCGGAAGCAGATAAGATGAAATGGTCCTCATTCTCTTGGCCATCATATTTATTCAAAGCATTTAAAAGGAGCCGAGACATGGATAATGTCAAAACTAACCTGACAATCGATGCCTTCCGAGCCACTCAGCCAATGCCTCCTCTAATTCCTACTCTGAGGATTGCCTAAATCGATGAAAGTTCTCCTATCAGGGAACCTGATGAGATCACTGCAGAACCCTTGCCTCCTCCTCCATCCGAGTTGATTATCACCCAATCTGGCCAACAAATCACCTCTTCTATCTCCTTTCAATCCGATCAATCCAAAGACAAAGGCAAGAAAATATGAAGTCGTATAAAAATTCTGAGGGCTGGTCCAAAGAACAATTGTAGCAGGCACTGGAAGAAAGCATCAGGATTCAAACACTCAAAGACAATCCCAATCCGATGTTGGGAATTTCTCTTTTCTTCTGTGAAGGAATTTTACATGACATACATTATGTGCCCTTCATGTACTTCGATCTTCCAACAAATGATGAAAACCAACTTGAATTACCAATATCTCCACATAGATGCTACTACATCAAGTTCGCACCTTTCCATCCCTTAGATGATCCACAAATCATCATCCGAACTGAGCGTGAGAGATTGAGAACCTTTTATTCCACCAACACACGACCCCAAAAGGAAGTGTGGTCTCGAAAAAGAATTACCAAGTGAAACATTCCAAAAATATAGACTAAAATTTTCGTTTTAAATCAATAATAAAAACCATCAATAATATCCGTCACATAAAAATCATGGTCATGTATCTCAAAAACATCATCATATCTGTCATGGCATCAAAATCATATATCATAAATCCGAGTGAATCCTCCCAGGCTAAAAACAGTGGTGTGTGCCATGCAGTCATCCCGAGCTCTTTCACTTACTAGCGGAAGTACTAGAAACCAAAACTGAAAACTGTAAGCACGAAGCTTAGCGAGTCTCCCCAACTACCACATACCATAAACATAACACATAAACATATCTTGGGCCCCGCCCCTGCTACATCGAGTCAAGCTCGGCATCGACTTTCCCGGTATCGGGCCCCGCCCGGCATCGAGCCTCGCCTATCATCGAGCGAATCTCGGAATACATAAGAGCATAATCAGCAATACACATAAACCTAAGCACATAACATTAACACTTAAACATTCCTCGGGCCCCACCCAACATCGGACCGTAATCCGGTATCATACTAACATTCCTCGGGACTGCCCCGACATCGAACCGAAGTCCGGAAACATACAATACCAACACATGCAAGAATCACAAAGACATCAAGCATACAAGCGTTCCTCGGGACCGCCTTGGCATTGGATCGAAATCCGGAAAAACATATAAACCTACATCGGGCCCCGCCCGACATCGGGCCGTAGTTCGGAACTACTACTAACTAAACGGGACAGACTTGGTGCCTTAGACCCGTTCCTACTGGAGGAAACTCACCTCGAATGCTAGCTATGAAATCTCGTGTGAGGAATCTCTGACGGCTGCTCCAAGGACTCCCCGGCTATCAATTTCACAATAACACTTAATCAAAATCGGATAATCCTCCTTAGGGTGTAACGCCCGGGTTTCGGGGCTAAGCATTATCAGATGATGTAATAGTCTAGGTCAATTATTGTAACTCTTTTGAGATAATAAAGATGAAATATTTGAGTATTATGTGAATTATGTGCCTTTATATGCTTATTACTTATTTATAAATGTGTAATAAATAAAAAATAAAAATAAGCGTCAAAATTAAAGTGTGAGATAAACCCGATATCTCTACATAAAGTTGTAGTGGTCGAAACAAGGATTCCGGGGATATAAAGAACGCCGAAATCCGAGTTATAACGAAGAAGTTATGACCCGTCGAAGTTTCGCGACGGAACCGGCACGGCACCGGGAGACGTAAATAGTGAATTTACGATAGATCGATTTTTAGACTTAGTGATCTAAACGAAAGTCGTAGAATATGTTAAACCGAGAGTCGAAGATCTCGTTAATAGTAGCGTAACGATAAAAAGACAGACGAAAACGGACATCAGATGAAGAAGTTATGAATTTTTAACGGACCTATCCTGTCCCGGCCTGTTAAAAATATAACTTTTAAAATAAATTCAAAATTAGCCGACGAAGTCTAAACGAAAGTTGTAGAGTACATTCCCGTCTACGCGTGGATATAAAGAACATCGAAAACGGAGGTCGTATGCGAAAGTTATGATTTTTAGAAGTCGGAAAGTAAATTTGCGAGACCTGTTGCGAAATTGATGACGTGGCAAGATCTAGGCCGTCGCTTGCTGATCACGCCTCGCTTCGGATGAACGACACCTGGCCACACATTACGTCCAGCGTCCGAGCTCGGAACGTGCCGCATACGCGAACCCTTCCTCGGTCCAGCTTTGCCCATGTCGCACCATCCGGAGCCTGCCACCTGTTGACCTTATCCGAACTACGCCCCGCGTGGTGTTGCTGAACGCCCATCGTAAAGTCCGAACTTCGGCCTAAAAGGCTGCCATCTTTTTCACACCAAAATTCATTCTCTCTCAAACTTCTTTCTCTCTCTAAGCCCCCTAACCCCCCCCCCCTAAAGTCTAGATAAACCCCCTAGCACCCGAAGGAAGCCCCGAGGCTCCCAAAGTCCCGAGAAAAATGGTCTTTCGGTTCGGAAACGCTGCTCCAAGCAAAGCCCGATTTTCTATAAAACCCGCTGTAAGTGATCTACGCCTACGCTATTTTTAATATAGCTTCTAATTAATTATAGTAACATTATTAGGACCTTAAAATAATTATTTTGGCTATTATTATGATTTATATAGAGTGTTGTTTAACGCTTATATAATAGTAATAATAGCTAGACTATTAATTAGTCGCGGTTAACGTTAGACTAAACCCTAGTGGTATTGATACTTGGTTTTGTCAAGGGAAAATTGTTTTGAGATAACGAAGTGCTGTTCGAGTACTGAGTCACCACCTAATCAAGTGAGTGCATAGTTACTTTCATCTTTCACATAGATATGAAGTATTTTATATAAATTACGTGCTGTGTGTGCATATTATCTGTATACTTGCTATCTATGCTGGACGAACGATTTTATACATGTTTTAAATGATTTAAACTGTATATGTATTTTATATCTACAAAATGTGTTGGGTAAAACATGGGTAGATGTAATAGTTGATGTGTGACAAAATAAAATAATGAGAGGCCTAGTTATAGATGTTATTGATGATCCAGTCATCTAGCGGAGTATAGATGACGACCACAGACTATTCTAGACAGTCCAGTGGAACGCTAGCAGGATCGCAACCTGTAGGTGTTTATTTGAACTGTGTGCTCACCAGCAGTACTCCATCCCCCACATGGTTGCCTTATTTGACATGAATTGCTGAGGAACCCCCGAAGCATGTGTTGTTACCCCGATGAAAGTCCTTAGACTAGGTCCCTTGTGTTAGATGTTTTAGGGACGTAAAGTGAGGATAACGGGAAGGGGTAATCGGGTTTGTTTGGTTGATGAAAATAATAAACTTATTTATTATGGGTTGAAAACCCTATGTGCTCACCAGGCTCCCAAGCCTGACCCACTCGGTTTCTTGTATTACAGGTAGTGGCGCATGAGCATAGATGTTTGGATGAGAGATAAGGGATTATAGGCCTGTAAATACGAAATAATGTAGTAAGGCTTATGTTGTACTGTTTATGCTTTTGATCTGTATCGAACATGACATCCCGAGGTTTTTAATGAAATACATTTCTTTGGAAATGCTTTGATAAATCTTTATCATATTTTGTTTTTGGGAACAAATTCCGCAACATTTTTATTAAAAGAGGTACTCTGATTTTTATAAAGCATAAACAAAATCGGTCTTTTCTGGCCGAGAAAATGGGGATGACACAGTTGGTATCAGAGCATTAGTTTAAGCGAACTAGGAATTTGTAGGATTTCTAGACTTAAACTTAGAATGCTAAGCGATGATTGTGAGATGTGAGCACTAGCTTATTTTAGGAATTATGCCTAAAATGCTTTTATGTGCTAAATGTTTTATGCCTGATATGCTGTTATTTGTTCGGATCTATGGTCTGTTGCCGAACGGATCTGGAAACCTTATGTGTTTAGGGTTCTAAACGTATGACTACGATATTAGAACTAACATGTAAACGTTTCGGAGTGATAAGGACGGTTTAAACGACTATCCTAAATAAAGATCTAAATTCACCTTATTCGGTGTATATATCAAAATGGCAAGAACCCGCAGTGGAGCCGGGAATGCAAATGGGAACAGAAACCAACCTCCAGTGATTGAGCAAATACCGGTTGTAGTAGCCGCTGCTGAGCCAATAACGATGGCCGGAGTGCAAGCGATGATCCAGATGATGTTGGATTGTCAAATGGAGGAAACCAGACGTTTGCTCCAACAGAATTGAGAGGAAGCTACCATACCGATCGAACAACCAGAGTTGAATGAAGGGCAGTCTGAGGAGGGGAACTACAGCAGGACCGTTGGTCAAGCTGATCCGCTAGTGAATAGGAGGAACAACCAAGACGACAGAGTCGAAAGAAACGAATGCAAGTACAAGGATTTTCTGACTTGCAAGCCATCGACTTTCACTGGAAAGGAGGATCCGATTGGAGTTATGGACTGGATCTCGGAGATGGAACTAGCCTTCATGACGTGTGGTTGCAGAGGCAAGTTGCAGACCATGTTTGCAGTACGCCAGTTCAGAGGAGGAGCGGTGCGTTAGTGGAACACCCTGGGGAAGACTTTAAGCCCCAATGAGCCCCTGCAACTGACATGGGCAGAATTTTTGGTGCAGTTCAAACGCAAGTACTGCTCAGCCCAAAACTTGCTTGAGCTAGAGAACCAATTCCTTACCCTGAATAAGGGAATCATGTCGATTTATGAATACACCAACAACTTCACAGAGAAGATGGAGTTCACCTTGCGTCTTGTTCCGGATGAGCTGACAAAAATCGACAAGTACGCAAAGGGACTTCCATGGGAGTACACGGTGCCGGTACGTCAGGCACATACTCTGGAGGCAGATATCTGGGCTGCCAAGTCTGTGGAGGATATGATCAAGGGAAGAGCTGCCAGCAAGGTTGAGGTTGGCGAGAAGAGGAAGTTCGAGGGGTCTGCTAAACCCATTAAGAAGAGCAAGTTCAGTTCAAAGAAGTTTGGAGGAGGAGGGAATGAAGCAAAATGGTGCGAGAAGTGTAAGAAGAAGCACTTCGGGAAATGTAGCGATGAAGTGACCTGCTACAAGTGTGGGAAAATGGGGCATTACGCCAATGAGTGCATCGCCAACAAAAGGGTGTGCTACGAGTGCCGTGAAGAAGGGCACATTGCTAAGGATTGCCCGAAGAAGAAAGATGCGGCAAGGCCCAACATTCCACTGAAGCCGAAGGCGAGAGCCTTCCAAATGACGCTCGAGGCTGCGAAGGAGGCAACAGACGTCGCTTCAGGTACCTTTCTTGTAAATGGTTTGCCTTGCCAATATACTGTTTGATTCCGGAGCCAACTACTCCTTTGTGTCACATAAGTTTGATGGGAAACTAGCATTACCTGTAGAAAAACTTGATAATGCCCTGATTGTAGAAGTTGCCAGTGGCAAGTTCGTACCTGTTAGTAATCGTATTAAGAACGTAGTCATCGACTTAAACAGAAACGAATTCCATGAAGATCTGTTGCCCATAGAGTTGAATGGTTTCGACATCGTTCTGGGAATGGATTGGCTTAGTGCCAACGATGCCGAGATATTATGTCGAAAGAAGATAGTAAGGGTAAATCCCCCTGGAAAGGAGTCATTTATGGTGTACGGGGACAAACGCAGGGTGAATTCTGGAATCATCTCCCTGATGAAAGCCAAAAAATGTTTATCCAAAGGGTGTGCATCATATTTGGCATTTGTGATCGATGCTAAGAAAGAAAAGAAGGAGGTGCAGAATATACCAGTGGTGTGTGATTATCCAGAAGTCTTTCCCGAAGATCTTCCCGGATTACCTCCTGATAGACAAGTGGAGTTTCGGATAGACTTGTTACCAGGGACGACACCAATAGCAAAAGCACCGTACCGACTAGCACCGACGGAGATGAAGGAGCTCATGACGCAACTTCAGGAGTTGTTGGACAACGATTTTATCAGACCTAGTTCATCACCCTAGGGAGCTCCGGTGCTATTCGTAAAGAAGAAAGACGGGAGCATGAGAATGTGTATATAGACTACCGAGAGTTGATCAAGGCAACGGTGAAGAACAAGTATCCATTGCCAAGGATTGATGACCTATTCGATCAGCTGCAAGGTTCGAGCTATTTCTCAAAGATCGATCTCAGGTCAGGATATCGTCAGCTAAATGTAAGAGAGCATGATATTGAGAAGACTGCATTCAGAACAAGATATGGACACTACGAGTTCTTGGTTATGTCATTCAGAATAACCAATGCTGCAGCAACGTTCATGGATTTGATGAATAGGGTTTGTAAACCATTCATGAATAAATCCGTGATAGTGTTCATAGATGACATTCTCATCTACTCGAGAAGCCAGGAGGAGCATGGCCAGCATCTACGAGAAGTGTTGGAAGTCTTGAAGAAGAAGAAGCTTTACGCTAAGTTCTCCAAATGCGATTTTTGGATCCGAGAAGTCCAATTCTTGGGTCATGTGGTTAACCAGGAGGGGATAATGGTTGACCCAACAAATATCGAAGCTGTGATGAAGTGGGAACAGCCAAAAAGTCCCACAGAGATTCGAAGCTTTTTGGGATTAGCCGGATATTGCCGAAGATTTATCAAAGGCTTTTCTTCGATAGCTGCTCCATTGACAGCTTTGACCCATAAAGGAGCTACATACACATGGAGTGAGAAGCACGAAGAAGCGTTCGAGAAGTTAAAGAAGAAGTTATGTGAAGCACCAATTCTTTCTCTACCCGATGGAATTAAAGACTTCGCGGTATACAGTGAAGCATCTGGAGTCGGGTTGGTTTGTGTTCTGACACAAAGAGAAAAGGTGATAGCATACGCGTCTCGAAAATTGAAGGAGCATGAAAAGAACTACCCCACTCATGATCTGGAGTTGGCAGCGGTAGTTTTTTCCTTAAAGATATGAAGGCATTACCTCTATGGCACGAAGTGCAAGCTTTTCACTGATCATAAGAGTCTCCAGTATCTCTTTAATCAGAAGGAATTGAACATGAGACAACGACGCTGGCTGGAGTTACTCAAGGACTACGACTGTGAGATACTTTACCACCCCGGTAAAGCAAATGTTGTCGCTGACGCTCTAAGTCGAAAAGTCAATCTTGAAAGGAAAAGGCCAAGAGCGTTGAGAATAGAAGTTGTCTCGACGATTATGGAAAGTATCAGGAAAGCTCAAAAAGAAGCTTCAGAGAAGAACGACCGAAAGGAAGAACGTTTGGGCAAAACGTTAGTGTTCGGTACAAACAGTCAAGGACTGAAGGTATTCCAAGATCGGATTTGGGTACCTAAGACGAGAAGAGTAAGAGAACTTCTGATCGAAGAAGCGCACAAGACCATGTACTCGATTCATCCCGGCAGCACAAAAATATATATGGACCTAAAACCCTACTACCGGTGGCCGACGATGAAACTCGATGTTGCGAAGTATGTGGCCGAGTGTGTGACATGTGCGAGAGTTAAGGCACAACATCAGAAACCGTATGGGAGTTTAGAACCTTTACCTGTACCCATGGGTAAATGGGAAGACATCACCATGGATTTTGTGACTAAACTGCCCAGGACGAAGAACGGTCACGACATGATTTGGGTGGTCGTGGGTCGTTTTACTAAGAGTGCACACTTCATAGCTGCCAATGAGAGGTGGTCTATGGATAAGCTTGCAAATGCTTACGTGAAGAAGATAGTAAGACTTCACGGTATTCGTCTAACAATTGTATCAGATCGTGATAGTCATTTCACGTTGAGGTTTTGGAGAAGTCTACAAGAGGAATTGGGTATGAAGTTGTGTTTGAGTACAACTTACCATCCGCAGATTGATGGCCAAAGCGAAAGAACGATTCAAACACTGGAAGATATGCTGAGAGCATGTACCCTGGAGTTCCAAGGAAACTGGGACGAGCACTTACCTCTAGTAGAGTTTTCCTACAACAATAGTTTCCACTCGAGCATCAATATGGCACCCTATCAAGCTTTGTACGGACAGAAGTGTCGTACGTCGTCTTGTTGGCTTGAGGCTGGAGAGAAGCAGTTTATGGGCCCCAAGATAGTCCATGAGATTGCTGAGAAGCTGAAGGTGATCAGGGAAAGGATGTTAGCAGCTCAGGATCGTCAAAAGAACTATGCTGACAAGAAAAGACGACCGATGACCTTCGAAGTTGGGGATTCGGTTTTGCTTAAAGTCTCACCGTGGAAGGGACTTATAAGATTCGGGAAACGAGGAAAGTTGAGTCCAAGGTTTATTGGACCATTCAAAGTTCTTCAGAAGATTGGGAATCAAGCTTTCAAGCTCGAATTACCCAAAGAACTAGATGGTATTCATAACACCTTCCATGTGTGTTATTTGAGGACGTTCACGGGAGAAGTTCCCGACATAATTCCGATCTCAGAGTTAAGAATGGATGAGAATAAGAGGCTAATCGAAGAGCCCGAGGCAATTGTTGACCGTAAGACTAAGAAGTTACGATGCAAGATGGTCGACTTAGTGCTAGTCCGATGGAAACATTCGAATGGGCCGAATCTCACTTGGGAAACAGAGGATGACATGATGAGTCGCTATCCACATCTGTTTGCTGACGCATGATTCCGGGACGGAATCATCCTAAGGGGGAGAGAATTGTAACGCCCGAGTTTCGGGGCTAAGCATTATCAGATGATGTAATAGTCTAGGTCAACTATTTTAACTCTTTTGAGATAATAAAGATGAAATATTTGAGTATTATGTGAATTATGTGCCTTTATATGCTTATTACTTATTTATAAATGTGTAATAAATAAAGAATAAAAATAAGCGTCAAAATTAAAGTGTGAGATAAACCCGATATCTCTACATAAAGTTTTAGTGGTCGAAACAAGGATTCTGGGGATATAAAGAACGCAAAAATCCGAGTTATAACGAAGAAGTTATGACCCGTCGAAGTTTCGCGACGGAACCGGCACGACACCGGGAGACGTAAATAGTGAATTTACGATAGATCGATTTTTAGACTTAGTGATCTAAACTAACGTCGTAGAATTTGTTAAACCGAGAGCATACGCCCAAATCTGATTTCGTATGAGGAAGTAATGATTTTTCGAAGTTTCGGCTTAGCAGTGTACAGCCCGAAGTTCGAATATTAGATCGGCGGTTTCTAGCCGACACAACCTAAACGAGAGTCGAAGATTTCATTAATAGTAGCGTAACGATAAAAAGACAGACGAAAACGGACGTCGGATGAAGAAGTTATGTATTTTTAACGGACCAATCCTGTCCCGGCCTGTTAAAAATATAACTTTTAAAATATTGTCAAAATTAGCCGACGGAGTCTAAACGAAAGTTGTAGAGTACGTTCCCGCCTACGCGTGGATATAAAGAACGTCGAAAACAGAGATTGTATGCGAAAGTTATGATTTTTAGAAGTCGGAAAGTAAATTTGCGAGACCTGTTGCGAAATTGATGACGTGGCAAGATCTAGGCCGTCGCTTGCTGATCACGCCTCGCTTCGGATGAACGACACCTGGCCTCGCATTACGCCCAGCGTCCGAGCTCGGAATGCGCCGCGTACGCAAACCCTTCCTCGGTCCAGCTTTGCCCACGTCGCACCATCCGGAGCCTGCCACCTGTTGACCTTATCCGAACTACGCCCCGCGTAGTGTTGCTGAACGCCCAACGTAAAGTCCGAACTTCGGCCTATAAAAGGGGGTCGAGACTGCCATCTTTTTCACACCAAAATTCATTTTCTCTCTAACTTCTTTCTCTCTCTAAGCCCCCTAACCCCCCTAAAGTCTAGATAAACCCCCTAGCACCCGAAGGAAGCCCCGAGGCTCCCGAAGTCACGAGAAAAAGGGTCTTTCGGTTTGGAAACGCTGCTCCAAGCAAAGCCCGGTTTTCTATAAAACCCGGTGTAAGTGAGCTACGCCTACACTATTTTTAATATAGCTTCCAATTAATTATAGTAACATTATTAGGACCTTAAAATAATTATTTGGGCTATTATTATGAGTTATATAGAGTGTTGTTTAACGCTTATATAATAGTAATAATAGCTAGACTATTAATTAGTCGCGGTTAACGTTAGACTAAACCCTAGTGGTATTGATACTAGGTTTTGTCAAGGGAAAATTGTTTTAAGATAACGAAGTGCTGTTCGAGTACTGAGTCACCACCTAATCAAGTGAGTGCATAGTTACTTTCATCTTACACATAGATATGAAGTATTTTATATAAATTACGTGCTGTGTGTGCATATTATCTGTATACTTGCTATGTATGTTGGACGAACGATTTTATACATGTTTTAAATGATTTAAACTGTATATGTATTTTATATCTACAAAATGTGTTGGGTAAAACATGGGTAGATGTAATAGTTGCTGTGTGAAAAAATAAAATAATGAGAGGCCTCTTTATAGATGTTATTGATGATCCAGTCATCTAGCGGAGTATAGATGACGACCACGGACTATTCTAGACAGTCCAATGGAACGCTAGCAGGCTCACAACCTGTAGGTGATTATTTGAACTGTGTGTTCACCAACAGTACTCCATCCCCCACATGGTTGCCTTATTTGACATGAATTGCTGAGGAACCCCCGAAGCATGTGTTGTCACCCCGATGAAAGTCCTTAGACTAGGTCCCTTGTTTTAGATGTTTAAGGGACGTAAAGTGAGGATAACGGGAAGGGGTAACCAGGTTTGTTTGGTTGATGAAAATAATAAACTTATTTATTGTGGGTTGAAAACCCTATGTGCTCACTAGGCTCCTAAGCCTGACCCACTCGGTTTCTTGTATTACAGGTAGTGGCGCATGAGCATAGATGTTTGGATGAGAGATAAGGGATTATAGGCCTGTAAATACGAAATAATGTAGTAAGGCTTATGTTGTACTGTTTATGCTTTTGATCTGTATCGAACATGACATCCCGAGGTTTTTAATGAAATACATTTCTTTGGAAATGCTTTGATAAATCTTTATCATATTTTGTTTTTGGGAACAAATTCCGCAACATTTTTATTAAAAGAGGTACTCTGATTTTTATAAAGCATAAACAAAATCGGTCTTTTCTGGCCGTGAAAATGGGGATGTCACATAGGGTAAAATGACTATTTTACCCCTGGTCAAAGTCAACATCCTGGTCAAAGTGAAAGTCAAGGTCAACTCCCAGTCAACCCAACTCGGCGAGTTCCTGTACTACTCATACTCGTGGTCAACCGAGTCAACTCGTCGAGTCCCTTCACAGACTCGTCGAGTTCTACCTGGCATACAATCGGGACAACCCGACTTCAACTCGTCGAGTCCCTTACTGGACTCGCCTAGTTCCCCTGTTTGTTTGGGCTATCTTAATGGATTAAGCCCCTACACTTCAGATCCAAGCTTCATATTTCACAATAACCCTGAAAATGTCCTTTTAAGGGTAAAGTTTCTGACTTTACCCCTTAATACCACTTCTTAAAGGGTTTAGGTCAAACCCTAATTCCTTGGGACCTAGAACTTGGTCCTTACGCCCTCCATACACCAAACTAAAGCTTACAGCCTCATATCTAAACCCCTAACACTAGTTGGGCACGTAAAGTTCCCACCTTTTCCCCACATACATGGCCTTTTGGGCTAAAAAGGCCAATATGATAATCTATGGCTTGCATGGGGGGCTCCAATGGCATAAAGTTTGCACCTTTATATCATAACAGCCCCTCTAGGTCCTAGATCTGGAAGATTATCCACTTGTGTAATCCATTCTCCAAAGGTTATCATTCTTGGGCCAACACCTTCATAGAAGGGGAAGGAAGAGATCTAATGAACTAGAGGTCAAGATAGAAACTTGATTACTAGAAAATGTAGCCAAAGAAGTGGAGTTTTTGGATCTACTCTCTTCCTCTTGAGCCTTTTAACTCCTTCTTCTTCTTCAAGCTTCAAGAACACAAAAGATTGCTTACAAATGGCTCACACACTCACAAGTTGCTCTAGGGTTTCATGGATTAGGGTTTGGGACAAGGAGGCTGTAAATGAGGCTAAGGGGTGGGGGTTAAGGAGCTTAAATAGGGTGCAAAACCTCGAAATTAGGGTTTCATTCTGGCCGATCTACTTGCCGAGTCGATGGCTCTTGAATCATCGAGTAGATAGCTCAAACCCCGTGCATAATCTGCCTTCTACTCGACGATTTAGGGCCACCAACTCGTCGAGTTCCTCTATTAAAATGAATAAATAATTGAGTTAAATGCATACCAGGAACTAGGCGTTACACCAAGATTATTGGATATGGTAATAAGGTTCAAAGCAAGTTTGATCTCGACTGTCCTCTGTACAGATACTTCATATCTCGGAACAAGCAATCCATTATCACCATCACTGATGCAGACTTTCCCTCGATGAATCCAAACGACATTCTCACTATAGCTGCTCATCTTCGAGATTGCTAATCAAATGAATCAAGCATTGGAGCTTACAACTCCGCTATCAGTTTTCTCAAGGACTGCATTGTTGAATTTTGTAGATCCGACGTGGAGTTTTCTCACCTTTTCGGAATCGAATTTTTTTCGGCCAAAATCACCACTCAGCTTTCTGAAGCCTAGATCTTAGCAGAAGGTCCAATTGAAGAACCAACACTTGGTTATGCCTATCTCAAGAAAAATGCTAATAAAAAAGAATTCTTCTGAGTTCTTGAAAAACACCTCGTTCCTACCAAGATTCTTTAGAAGTTCATTTCAAATGCTACCAAGAGTGATTCCTCCGAACACGTCAAAAATAAATTTATTGAGCATCTCCAATGGTACATCCATGTCCGAAGTTGGCTCCAAAGTGGTTATCTGTTTGTGTTTGATGAAGCCAAGTGATGAGTCGATTTATTGCTAAGGTCACTTAGGGGGAGATTGTTAGAACATGAAAATTGATCCTTAAGCAATCCGAGATGAAACATGTCCGAGGTGAAAGCATTCTGAAGTGAAGTCCATTTTGAAGTCAAAATCAGTCTGAGATGCATCTTTATACTGAAGTATTTTATGTTTGTAATGTGCGTTTATTATTGAAGTGCTATTTTCTATTGTTCTTATTATCTTATAGTATAGTACAAGAGACAAGATCAATAACAACGGTTGTGTCAGTCTATTTATCTTTAGAGGTCTCACAAACACTTTATCAGATTTGTCTTGTAGTTACTCCTTGTCTATTTAAGGAGTAGTCATCTTTGTATCAATGTGTGGAACATGCACATTTTTCACTTACATCAAGAATCATACAGTCAAATCACTCTCTTACATTCTTCTTGTTCTTGAATCACTTTACATTGTTTATACTTATTAATTATTTATACTTTGAGCCCTTTGCTGATTATCTTAATTCCGAGACAAGTATGGTTTAGCAGACTTGACAAGATCTTTATTATTAGCAGACACTAATCTTAAGTTAATTCAAGGTTTGAGTTCTCAAACCTTGTCTGTGTAGTTCTTAGGTTTCATAAGGAAACTTTTGAAGGATGTGTGACACATCCTAAAAGGATTTACGCATATAAATTATCTAAACAAAAGTGTGTAAGCTTGAGAAGTCTATTTATAGATTTAAACAAACATCATGTAACAAGAATCTGTACTTTTGTGAGAAGAGTTTAAGAGTATTGTTTTTCTAGAAGTCCGGATGAGTCTTGAGTACATGTAAAAGCTAGTGGGAGTGTCATTGTCTTCCTGATATTGCATGTTGATGATAATACTGCTCATAGGAAACATTGTCCCTACGTTGCAAAGTGCAAAATCCCGGGGATTGTTTCGCTATGATGGACATATGGAAGAGACATTGATACTTGGTCTTAGGATATAAATGTATAAATCAAAATGTTTAATAGGATTCAGCGAAATAACAATATGTTGAAAGGTTTCAACATTAAATTTTTCAAGAAAATGAATTGTTTATATGCATCTTAGCAAGGACTTGAGTGAATCTCAAGGTCTTTAGTTCTAGTCATGAAAATGATAGAAAAAGACGACTCCTATATGCTTTGGATATATGATAAATCTTGCATGTTATGATTAGTGTTTATTCTGATGTCTCAGATGCTTTGAGCATCATGTGATTGTATCGGAAATTTGCTTGGCTAAATCTTTAGTCAATTTTCAAGAACATCCTGAGGTATTGAAAGATACCAAGAATGGTTGCTTGTATACAATATAGACAATGATTGAAAAGAGTTATAGTAACATGATTTTGAGAAATGACTTTGAGTCATAGTCTAAACGGGTATTTATTTTTAGTTGTAGCATGGAAAGTTTCATGTGGGAGATGGTGGTAGATTCGATAATGTGAGTAAGACTACATTAGTGCAAGTGAAGTATCCAAAGAGAGTATTTGGACTAGAAAACTTCATAGTTGACCTTGGATTAGTTTTGAGTAACAAATTGCCATTATGATATTCTTTGAAAGTGCAGCCGAATCGACTAATGATTCTTGAGATCACAGAACGTCAATACATGAAGGAGAAAAAAATTCACAACATCTAAGAAAAGGTTTGAGGATTGAGATATAGTTGTGAAGTGAGTATCTTCCTTATGATGCATTCACAATAGTGATGACCAAAGGAAAACATGATAAATTTTGACAAGTTTAGTTGTTAAGACGATTACCACAAAACATTTATACAATCAATAAATCTATAATTGTTATGGTTGTTAAATAATAGGGAATTATTTATATTCAAAGAGTATGATGTCATAGAACAATTAGTTTATTATTGTCTTTCATTTTGTGTGTTACTTCCTGAATATTAATTTATTTGAAATTCCACAGTCAGTCATACTTTTGGGAGTGGGTATTGATTTAAGAATGTCATGAAATATTTGTAGATTGTCCATGGTGATTGGACATTGCATAGGGATTATTGCAATATTCATGAGTACTTGAAAAATAGGGACTTTAAGTATTGGTTAAACCCACGCTTAGAGATTACTTCATGGATTTAATCATGTGTAATTCTAAGACGATAATTTCTTCTATTCTTGAAACATAGATATAAAAGTCATAGTTTGCAAGTTTGTTGTACATTGGTTTGCATCAACGCATTCGTAACTGGATGTTATAAAATGTTATTCCATGTATGGCATGGTGAGTAAAAGTTATGATTATATAGTCAAAGTTTATTCGTTCCTTTAATGATATTGATTTATATACATATATCATATCCATACAATATCTTGTAGAATGAAGGAATAGTTGATCACCTATCTTAGGGACAACATTTGGTTTTATCAGAGTTCGTCAGTGGCTGTGGAAAGCACTATTTACTGTTTACTCAAAGTATATACTTGCAATTGTAGTTGATGACTTATCCAAGTGGGAGACTTTTGAATTATGATGTCTAAGGTCTTAACTAAATTGGTATAATCTTAGTGAATAAAAGCAAGGTCCTTTTTGGATTGCACTCATAACCAAAAATAGCTAGAACTGACATTAGGAGAGATATAAAATGATTTGTTAATATATTATATGATTAATATACTAATTATAAATGGTTAATAATTAATTTTGAATTAATTAATTATTAATCTGAAATTAATTCAGGATTAATTGGAATTAATTAGAGGTGCAAGGGTGAATTGTAATTGTTTAATATTTGAACAAAAGAGACAATTCTAAAATCCAAGCATGGATGGTTTTGAGAGCCTTTTTAGGGTTTCTAGAAGTCTCCTGGTTGCTAATAACAAAATGATTTGAATCAGGGATTAAATCTGATATTTAATTGTTTAAATATGGATTTATCTGCAAGTTACCTAAACTATAAATAAGACCCCTTGGCCTTGTATTTACGTTCATATGCCTTCAAGGAAGATGAAATCTGATTTTCATCTTTATCCTCTCTCTCTCTCTCTCTTTCTCTCTCTCTCTCTCTCTCTTTCAAGTTCTAGTGTTCTAGGATTTTGGGTGTGAACCATTAGAGAAATTCACACTATTGGATGTTTTCTTTCCATATAGCATTTCACGAACTAAAAAAACTTGGTTGTTGTATTCAATTATAGCAAAGGTATGTAACCCTAACTATATAATTTTCGATTTTACATAGGTTAGTTTAGGCTTTTCACAGTATGTTGCTATTATGAGAAAAAACATAGATCTCTAGGTTGCATGTGCCCATAATTATTTATGTGAAATTCTATTGTGCAAATCATGTTTGATTAATTATTATTGTAACCTAGAAAACCCATCAGTTTCCAACCCTAAAGCCTCCATAAAAAAAGAACAGGAAAAGAGGCCCTTAACACAACCCTCAACTTGAGCCTAAACACTAACCCATTCATACGCCGCCACCGATGCTTCCAATCTACCAAACGAGATGACACTAAATCCTCAACATCTTCTTCTTCGGTCACAAACTGCCTACTGAAAAAAATTCCTCGCACAAGCTTCTTCTTCGGTTACAACCTACAACGTTTAAATCTTTCCTTCTGATAAAGAAATTATCCCCCACTTGGAATGAACTAGACTATGGTGACATCATAACCATTCAAAATTTCGGGCCAAACTACAAAAAAATCCATCCACAAACAATAATTCAATGCAAAACCAGGGTCGATAAATAATTATCATTCAAAAGATCATTAAGGATTACAAATGAAACATCAAAAAACATAAATGGAAAAGTACCGATGACACCGACGAATGTTGCACCCGACCCAACTTTAGAACTAATAACTCAAATGCAACATCTCGATGTTCAGGTACTTCTAAATTCATCCCTATAATTCCATTTCATGTTAATTGGTCAAGTGGTAGCATTCTTGGGGCTTGGACACAGCGTGTTGGAGGCACCAACATAACGTATCTGAATATTAAAAGGCGCGGGTTTTATTTGGGCAACACGGTGTGTTTCATCTGGAACACGACATGTTGACCGCTGAAAATGAAACCCTAATATTTCAGGTTTTTCTCCCTATTTAAAGGAATGTGGAGGCTAGGGATTGTTCACCCTCAGCTTCCATCATCCCCTCAAGCTCTGAAAATAAACCCTAATCTCTTCCTCTCCTATTTGTAAAGCTAGTTGGTGTTTTGAAGGAAGAATGTGAAAGAAGGAAGCAAAGATCCAGCAAGCAAGCCCCATTCTTCAGTTTGGAACTCTTATAAACCTTTGTAAGTGTCCAAGACCCGATTTTTATCATTCAAAGTTGTTAGATCTTGAGTTTTGTCCCCTTTTCTACTTGTTCTTGGATGTTGCAATGGATGGATCTCATAAAGTTTGCAACTTTATGAATCTCCAGGTCAAGGTGACATAGTAGTGGCTTGGATCTGGTCTTTAACCAAGTTTTGATGCCATGCATAGAGATTAGGTCATAAATCCCCTTTTTGACCTAATATGGGTTCAAGACATGTATTGGGCATGCATGTCTAAAAAGCACCAACCTTTGGGTTGGTTTAGGTGTTAGAACCACTTCTGGAAGGAATGGACTTTGGATATTAAGGATTAAGGGTATCGCGGTTAAGCCCTTGCATTTTCAAGCTTGTAATTTGGGTTTTGGGACCTTTTAGTAGTCCCAATGGATAAAATTGGAAACTTTATCCTTCCTAATCACATTTTTGGTCTAGATATGATCCTTAGAACTCCTGGGGTCGAAAAGGCAACTGAATGTATTAAGCTGTTGGAACTCTGGCGAACACGACGTGTTGGATGAAGTTTCCCGGTCAGTTTGGATGCTCGCGGAGCACGGCGTGGCCAAAGGGGAACACGGCGTGTTGGGTCAACATGGACTGTTGACCTTGACCGTTAACTTTGACCAAGTTGGACTTTGAGGGTATGTTGGATATTTTGGGATTTTGATGGAATTGGTCACTTGGTGGATGTAGGTATTGAGTAAAGAGATGAGATTCGGAGTTGGGCCTTATCAAATCTGTCCAGTTGTGAGGTGAGTTTTCCTCACTGTACTTTCGGGTCAAAGGCACCAAGGCCGACCCATTGGTTTGATAACATGATATTTGTTGATATGTTGAGTATGGAATAGATATGCATGCTAGATTTGATATTCTAGTCTGGTAGATCTGTAGGACTATATGTGATACTGTTTGTTTATCTGTATATGATATTATCTATTATATGTCGACATATTGTGTAGGTTGGTTAGAGGTTGTACTGATTCGTGCTGTAGTCAACAAACCCTGGAGCAAGCCAGATATGAGCTGAGGGCCGGGAGGGCATGCCAAACTCATACCGAGGGCTCATGAGCATTACATATATGAGCTAAGTGTCCTGAAGGGAATGCCAGACTCTTACTGAGGGCTTAGTGATATTCAATCTGAGGCTTAGTGATATTCAGTCTGAGGACTATCTGTGATACTGTTTGTGGGCCAAGGGAAATCCTGACTTATGTCGTGGGCTCAGGGGTAATCCAGCCTGTTAGTTGTGGACCCATTGCATGCTGTTATTGTATATGTACTATTGTTGTGTATTGGTATTTTGTGGGAACTCACTAAGCTTTGGGCTTACAATTTTGGGTTATGTTTCAGGTACCTCAGATGATCGCGGGAAGGCGAAGGCGTGATCGTGCACCTCCGCATGTTTTGTTTTACGGTTTTGGGAATACTCTGATATTAACCCTGTTTTGAAAACTATTTGTAAACAAATGATGATTTTTGGGTTGTTTTAAAAGTTTAAAATTTTCATTAATTTTATGGATGTTACATCAAACCCCATCCCTTGGGACTTTAACTGTCTCATGTCGTCTATCTGGTAACTTCCAAACTAAAGGTGCAGTCCCGACTGTAATGATCCTCCTGACCGCATCCAAAACACACAGAAGTTGGCGCACGATAAACACCCAAATGTGCCAAACCACACCTGCCATAAAGTTTGCGAATCCGTTGATCCCCTAATTGAACGCCAGTCACTCTGTTCTTCTTGACTGATTATACTGATACGTGAACCTGATCATGCTTCCGCTCTTGTTGTTGGGTCTCCAACTCCAACTCTTTGTGCCTGATTGCCTCCATTAAACGAATAGAGTGTCATGATCTGAAGTGCTCACGAACTCCTGAACCTTTTTCCTCAACATGTCACGGTAGCGACTCATCCTCATCTCCTCCATAGCAACATATTTTAGGTAGAGCAATGCTCTCTCCCTCTCTCTAAATTTGATGGTGATCTCAGCCACCGTCTCAGTAGTCTGCTCCAGTGCCAAATACTCTCGAGCCAACTGTTGAATGCCAATCGCCGGTATGAAATCTCTCTTGAATTTCGTAACAAAATTCTCCCACATCATAGACTCGACCACACCTGGTTTCAGGCTCTGGACATCCTTGCACCACCAATCCCTCGCTCCATCCCGCAGCAAACATGATGTAAATCTAACATTGGCCTCTGTCGGACAAAAACTGGCAAGAAAGAAAGTCTCTACATCGGCGATCCGACGAATACTCATTACAAGAAAAACGAGATTTTGCTAGGGAAGGATTCTGTTGCGAAAAGCTGAAATTCCGTTGCAAAAGACGAATAGCGACAGAATTCGCGACGACCGATTTCCGTCCCAAAAAACCCTGTAGCGAGCGTTTGCTAGGGAAACAATCATTTCGTCGCAATTGTGACAACAGAATGAAATCTGTGGTAGATGGTATTCCGTCGTGTATTCCGTAGTAGGATTCCATCACAAATTCCGTTGTAGTTATTCCCTAGCAAAATCCGTGGTGATGATTCCCTAGCAAATTTTGTGGTGGTGAATCCCTAGTAAATTCCGTGGTGGAGATTCCCTAGTAAATTTCGTGGTGGTGATTCCCTAGCAAATTCCGTGGTGATGAATCCCTAGAAAATTATGTGGTGGTGATTCCCTAGAAAATGATGTGGTGATGAATCCCTAGCAAATTCCATGGTTGTGGATCCCTAGCAAATTTGGTGGTGATGAATCCCTAGCATCTTTTGTTTGATGACTTCCTAGCAAATTCCGTGGTGGTAAATGTTGGATTAGGTGTCTAAGCCCATAACTATTTTAGTATGTACTTGACCCGATTATGAGCATGGTCCTTTTGGGTTGCCTTCACCTTAGCAACTGATAGGATGAGTAATGGAGAAAGAGGATAATTGTGATTTATTAATATATTATGTGAATAATATATTAAAAGAGAAATCATATGGTTTAATTAATATTGATCAAGAATTAATTTAGAATTAATTTTGTGGTCAAAAGAGATTAATTAAATCAAGGGGACCGATACTGTAATTATAAGATAGTTACAAAGTTGGGCTTAGGATCCATAAGGAAGCAATAGACGAATTCTATGTGGGAGTCCATATAGAAATCGTCCAAGGGGCCTTCTGGAAGGATCCTTTGGGCTGCTTAAGGACTAAGCAACTGGATTAGTGTTTTGACTGAAACCCTAATTTTGCTCAGCTATATAAGGAACCCTTGGGCATGCCAAAATCGACCACTAGAAACCCTAGAAGGATTCCATAGCCAATTTTGAGCCTCTCCTCTCTCTCTCTTGTTCTTCCTTTGTGCTAGTGGTGTTTGTGATTCCATTAGAGGTGCAACATTTGAGGCACTAAGCTTTCAAAGGTCAATGAGTTCTTGTTATTACTACATAACAAGTTGAGGTAATCATTCTAACTTGTTTATTATGTCAATTTCGAAATAAGCATGCTAGATTAGGGTTTATTGCTTTGGTATTCAATGTTGTATGTTCAAATTAGAAAAACCTAGATCAAAGCAATTAGGGTTGCATGTACACCATAGGAATGATGTTATGCTCATAACCCAACAGTGGTATCAGAGCCTAGGTCGTTTTTCTAGTTGAATAGATGCAAAAGTGAACTGCCAAAGGATCAAAAAGTCGAATTTTTGCTGTCTGCGAAGCCGACTCGGCGAGTCCATCAGTGGACTCGACGAGTTGCATGAACTCGGCGAGTCCAGGGTGCTGTTGACGGGATTTTCGATTTTTTGAGCAAATTTTGTTAAGGATAATTACCAAAACTCGTTTTTCTTGCCTAAAATTGATTTTTTCATGTTTGGTATGGTTATACTTATCAAAATTAATGGATTTGGTTAAATATGGATAATATAGGATTATTATGATTCAAATATTTGACCTAGTAAGTTTGAAAAGTTTCAATTTACACCCTTTAGGTTTTATAGTTTAAATTTGAACTTAAAAGTTTTAGTTTTTGAAATTTAAATAGTTAAACCCTAATATTTTGAAAGGTTTCAAAATTTGTCCTCAAGTTTTGGAATTTAAAATTTAATTAAAAGGTATTAATTTTGAAATATTAAATTCTAGAACCCTACTATTTTGAAAAGTTCAAATTACACCCTTATGATTTTATTAATTTAATTAGGAGTTTAATTAAAAGAGATAATTAATAAATCCATAATTATATGGTTTAAGATTAATCAAATTAAAAGTTTAATTTGTTAATGGATTAAACCACCTAGTATTTTAAAAGTATAAAATACACCCTTATACTATATAAAATTAAAACTTTAATATTATATATGTATAAGTAAATGTCAGTCTTACCGTTAGTAGGCCTCATTCACGAAGCTGGTCTATAAAGGGTGTTTAAGGAAGTGGCCTGTAAAATGACCGCCATTGGGTATCCACTCTTACCTACCGCACCCTTGACTAGTGGAGGGTCGTTAGTCGAACGGGTAGGATAGGACACAACCTTCCATTATAAGTATAACGAAATACGAAGTAACTAAACGCTTTTATAAATTCCCAAATCTTAGTTACTTTAGGAAAAATGTGGAGTTAGTGCTAATCCATGAAATTGCACATTGTAACTTGTTGGTCGTTAGTGGAGCGTGTGTGGTTAACCGGCACACTAATATGGGACCAATGAAGGATGGAAATGGGTAGCTCATAGATTACATAGATCAATGGAGCATGTGTGGTTAACCGGCACATTGATTAGGTGATATACATCTTCGAGAGTACCAAGCTAATTTGCATGGTTATCCACACCTTGTTTGTGATCCTTGACATCCCAGTCGCAAACATGAAGGGCATAATCGAGATTAAACATGCCATTGAAAAGTTCAATGAATCTCAAAAGATCTAGGAGTTTCAATTCATTTAAAACTTAATATTCATTTTCGTTTTTCGTTGTGGAAATTGGTAAGTCGTCATTTACCTACCTTCAAGTATTCTGCAACTGGATTATGGCATCCCTCTTCCGAGTTGTAGAATATTGTGTTGGGTCCTAGCCTTAGTATTTCATTTGGGAGTTATATTAAGGATCCAATCAACTAACTTGAATTTCTCCCGTTTTGTAGATGTCAAATTCTAACAACTGTGGTCTTCCTAAATCCTTTGGAAAAAATTTTCCACATGAAGATGATGTTCCACGATTGGATTGTGGAAATGGAAATCATGCTTCACTTCCTCCACCTCCTCCAGTAATTCTACCTGACCCACGTGTTCGAAGACTTGAAAAGTTCAAGGTCACTCCAGCCCTATTGGCAAGCAAACACGAAGATGGAAAGTCTATATGTGCTCACGTCTTAGAGATGAAGTTACATATTGATAGGCTGGGAATGTTGGGTGTCGATGTCTCAAGGAAACTGGCTGTTGACTTGGTTCTTCGATCACTTCCTGACTCATATAACGATTTCATTAGAGAGTACTATATGATGGACAACGACGTGACCCTCATTGATGTAACCTATTTGTCTATTGCTGCCGAATCAACAATGATTTGACGCACTGGTACAGAAAATTTGACTGGTAGATCAACCTCCCAAACTTCCATGGGCAATGACAATAAGAACATTGGAAGTACAGAAAAGTTTTCTCTGCGTAAGAGCAAGGCTAAATATGAGATTGTCCTATGTGTTGTTCCGAAAGAGACCATTTGTTTCTATTGCCAAGAGAAGGGGCATTGGTTACGAAGCTGTCGTATCTACCTGAGAGATCGCGAAGATGGGAGAGTCAAGATGTATGACTCTGCTTCAGGTAAATCCACTATCTAACTCTATTAAGTTCCTATTTGTAGATTCTTAATACATGATGTGATAAGATTGCATTTTGATGTTTTGTAGGATCAAAGAAAAGAAAGGAAGCTTAAAGGAAGAAGCATGTTGAATCTGATCGCGAAGAGATGAATTTCGATCGCATGGTTCGATGATCGGATTTTTGAGCTGCTACTTAGGAGTTATGATAGACTGCTTAGGAATATTAAGAAACATAGCTTTCATTTGTAATTGATTTGTAAGGACAAGTTTTTCCGCGTTTTTATAAATAAAATAAATTTTGTTTTTTGTCTTATTTATATCCTTGCAATGACTTTTGTGAAAATTGATGTTTGTATGATTAGCAAATTGAAAATGGATGTGATTCTTAGTTATGTTATTTGTGGTAATGTCGGAAATTTGCCAAATAAGGAAATATTTTCATCACCCAAGTTTCAATTGGACAGAAACTTGGAATTATACGACCTGTATTGTGTGATGAATGAGAATCTTCACATTTGGAAAATTAAGACTAATTCCTTGTTCACACAAGTATGTGAGTCAAGTGAAGGACTAAAGGATCTTGTACACATTGTTGTGCATTGGTCAAGTCCACCACAAAAAAGGATAAGACTTTTCGTCATGATTTGCTAAAAGTTTAGTAAATATGGTTATGCTTACAAGATTAAGTATGATTCTGAATCATTGAAAAGGTTTCAATGTAAAGCAGAACGAATAAGAAGAATCAATTAAGCAGAAAGATAAAAGTTTCTCCAATCTGAAAAGAAGGGAGACTACTTAAGTATCGTATTTTATGATTAACTTAGTGATTTTGAAACCGTGTCACAATTGATCCTCTAAGGACACATTGGTGCATTTGTATGACCAAGAAGAGGTATCAGGAATTGTTGGAATCAAAAGGTGAATCATACTTCGTTCCAAAATCAAATATTAGAGTTGAACTCCAAGATTGTAACTTAAGTGACACATCTTAAAGAAGGTTTATAACACACTCATAAAATGTGGACTAGAAATTGTCTTCTTATTCCTGCACATTTGAAATTGGTAAGTTGTGATGTCTTGGATAATACAAAGACCAACTAAGACCAATTGTGTGTTGTGTTTTGTCTTGATAATAATCTGCACTAACTCTTGGATATTTGTTTGTCGAGGAATGTTTCTTGACAAGAGAATCTTATATGTCAAGAGGTCAGTGGGAGTCTTAATGATATTGAAAGGTTTCAAGAACTAATCAAGAATAAAGCTATTATTAATCACTAGCACACAACTTGAGGTTTATAACCTATCGTGATTGACATATTCTTGTTTTTATGCCATTCCAGTTGAGTTGACTATGCATGTGAATTCTATGAGTTCTCATTTGAATGCATAAAGGCAGAAGCACCTTAATCAATGAAAGTTCATTGATCTGTATGGGTGAGCTGCTCAACTACTTGAAAGACATGGTAGACCCTTGTGCTGCCAGATGGCAAGAAGTTAAGATTGAACAAGTTCAGTCCATATGAGCTTGGATTTGTCACAACCTTATCTTGTGATTATAGTTATGACAAATTCACATGGATAGGAACACATACACCATAAAATCTAAGTGTCATAAGGTTTCTCTCCATTTCATGAAAATGATTGTGAGGAAACGCTTTCACTAGGAAGATTTTAAGGAGATAGCGATTGTGTAAATTGCATTCTCAAATTCGATTATGATTACGGCATCCCTCTTCATAGTTCGAATTATGAGATTTGGCAATTAGTTTAACATTTAAGACTTATTGTTATAAGTTCTGAAATATTAGACACACATATGAGCTTTCTAATAAAAGGTGTATGAGCTTAGATAAAGTCTTATCAAAGAATCACGTATCAGAAATATGAACTTTGGTAAGGAAGTCAATAAATATTGATTTCTAGAAGTCCAGCTGTTTTCTAAGTACATGTCAAAGCTAGTGGGAGCATAAGTGTTATGCTGGTAAGGATATAATTATCATGTTAGTGGGAGCATGATTATTATGTTAAATGTTGCAAGTTAGCAATATTAATTATATAAAACAAAAGTTTCATTTTGCAGAGTTGCAGAGGTTGAAAAGTTGTTTTGCTATAATTAAGGAAGAAAATATTATACTTCATTTCAAATCTAAAAGCTTAGATCATGAAATTTTAATCGAGTTTAGTCAAAGGACATATATGAATGTTATGTTGAAAAGATTCAACATAAGGAAATTCTATATATGACAATATTATAGCAAGAGACTGGTAAAGTATCATGTCTTTATGTAAGACATTATGTATCGTATCCCATACGCTTCGAGTATAGGATCGATTACATATGATGTAACATTCAACCGTTCTGTCTATTCCAAATGCCTAGGGCATTAAGAAAGAAAAAGGACCAGAACCGGATATGACTAAAATAATTAAAAAATTGTCAAGTACGATCTAAGGTTCGCCAAAGATTGATCACTTGTGGGTAGTTGGAAGTATAGTAATGGATGGACCATATTGACATTATTATGAATAGATAGGATTCTATTTAGAATGAGTTGTCATATGGAAAATATGGAAATGTTTCCATAATGGGAGTTGGATATTAAGAATCTATGTGTAGGTTAGAAACTTTTATGCAAGAAGGATGTTCAAAGGAATGTACTTTGAATTTTGAGACTTCATGTCTATGGAGTTGTCTCGTAACAATCTCTGATAGTGCGCTTTGTAATATCATTGGCAAAGTCTTTGTGACTTTTGTGCTGTGACATCAGGGCCGGTCCTGACGGTGGGCGACCCGGGCGACCGCCCCGGGCCTACGACTCAAGGGGGCCCAAAAATTCTAGAATATATAGTGTATATATATATATATAACTTTTATTTATCTATATATTTCTTTAGGGCCCAAAATTAGTCAAATGTCCAGTCCAAAATCACATTGACCCAAGTCCCAAACAAATTAATACGACCCAAACAAATTAATAAGGCTGCTAAGCCGCTTGATCTTTATGTCGTTGAAGTTAGGGATGGCAAAAAAACCCGAACCCGACGGGGAATCCCGAAACCCGATTATTTCGGGTCAGGTAACGGGTGGGTCGTTATCGGGTTTTTTATCGGGTTCGGGGCAGGGAGTGGGTTATCCTCGCCCTGACCCGATCCGCCCCGATTATATATATATATGTTAATTGTACGCATTCAAAGATAAAATACTTACTGTGGACAATCTTTTTAGTTATTAACAATCCGGTATGAATGATCATTTTTTATGTTTTGACGTATTACACTAAAGTTAAATCGAATAATTTTTAATATAACGTCGAGTTAATTTTATTAAAGTGATTCATCATATTTTTAATTTAAAAGGGAGGCTAGAACACGTATTTTTTTATAAGACATCGGGGTACCCTAAAACGGAATAAAGATTTCGTTATGAATTTTTGTAAACCCGATAAGATACCCGAAACCCGACGGGAAAACCCGAACCCAACGGGGCGCCTCGATAAGATACCCGAAAGATATCAGGGCGGGTTTGGGAAACCATGCCCCGCCCCGAACCCGCCCCATTGCCATTCCTAGCTGAAGTCGAACGTGATTTTGATTTCCATGAATAATGGATTATCAAATAGGAACCATACCAAGGAAGGTAGCGGGGAATGTGGGAAATCGAGATTAGGGCGCCAGGTAATTGAATCGACGCGATGACGCCTCACGCCCTTAATACTGAATCATCTCGTCGATTTCTCTCACAAATCACAGTCTTTAATCTCTAACGGCTAATTGTCTCGACTCTAGATATATTTGGTTGCCGGTTTCTCAATTCTTAAATCTCAATTCTCACTTTGTCTCTCACAGTCTCATAAAGGCACGCAGCCGGCAGTTCTCTGTTGAAATCTCGTTTCCGGTTTCATTTCTCAATTCTCAAATTGCCGACACAACCACACAGGGACAAGTCGACAAGGACACCAGGTCACCATCAGGTAATCGACTAATCTTTCTAGTTTCTAAACTCTAATCGATTTCAGTTTCTCAATTGATCAATTCTCATTCAATTCGTTTCATTAGATTCAATTAAAGAGGAATTTAAGAATTAGGGAAAGCATAAGGCTGATGTTTGTTTCACTAATTTAGAAAAAATTTGTTTCTGCTTAGTAATTCAGTTTCAATTCTCAAGTCGATTAGGTGGTGTTGGCGTGTTGCTTACTTAGAAAAATTTTGTTTCTGCTTAGAAAAAATTTTAATTGTTCATCTTTTTTGTTTTACTTTTTGGCTTAGTAACTAATGATAAAAGTTAACATACTGTTGGCCTGTTGCTTACTTAATTAGTAAATACATTGTTTGATAACATAGTAATATTGTCATAATTGATGCAAATCATGCAATGTGTTCTACTGTTTTGGTAATTAGTGTCAATATTACGTTTTATTCTTAAGTTTTCCATATAATTTGTTGATAGTTCATCAATTGTTCATCGTTTGTGTTTTACATTGGTTTTTTGGAGTTGCGTTTATAACTTGGTAATTGATTTTTGATAACATTGTAATATGATGTTTTTTGTTATTGATTTTTACAGCTTGCTTTGATATTAGGCTTCAACCGTTCAACATATTTCACAAAGAAATCAAAGAAATCAGGTGTATCCTTTTCTTAAAGTAGTTTTTACTTTATTGTCATTTGTCAATCATAAAATGTTTTCTAAAAAACACTTATCTGGTAGTGAAAAACGAAAAAAACAAAAAATTGTTGAGGCTTCTGTACAAAAAGAGAAAGGGTCTATGGTTAAATTTTTAAAACCAATGAATTCTAATGAAGAAAATATTAATTTAAATGAACATGATACTAACTTAAATGAAAATGTTGCTAGTGTTAATGAAGAAAACATTAATTTAAATGAACATGATAATAATTTGAATGAAGAAAATATTAATTTAAATGAACATGATACTAAGATAAATGAAGAAAATACTAATTTAAATGAATCTATAGATATTTTTGACCCTAGAAATTGGGATTCTCTTGTAATTAAAGCAAGAGATATTTTAATTGAAAAGGGGCCAATAAGAGAAATGAATCTTGTGTTTCCTAAAGATAAATTTTCTAGACATTTTTCTTATGCATTTTATACTAGAAAGTTAAATAATGGTTTGTCATATGATCGAAAATGGTTAGTATACAATAAAAATTTAGATAAAGTTTTTTGTTTTTGTTGTAAAATATTTAAATGTACTAATCAAAAAAGTTTTTTAACAAATGGAGGATATAATGATTGGAAATATCTTAGTGAGAGACTTAAAGAACATGAAAATAGTAATGAACATTTTGTTTGTATGAGTAATTGGAATGAAGCAAAACTAAGATTAGATAAAAACCTTACAATTGATAACGAATTACAACAAGAAATAATAAAAGAAAAAGAACGTTGGAGACAAGTATTAAGAAGAATAATAGCAGCTGTGAAATTCTTATCTAAATATAATTTGGCTTTTCGAGGGTCTAATGAAAAACTTTTTCAAGATAACAATGATAACTTTTTAGGAGTAATCCAAATGATGGTTGAATATGATGGTATAATGCAAGATTATATAAGAAGAATTGAAAATAATGAAACTCATTATCATTATCTTGGCTATAAAATTCAAAATGAACTAATTTCTCTTTTAGGTGACACGGTTAGAAATTCTATCATTAAAATAGTTAAAGAGGCAAAATATTTTTCTATAATTCTTAATTGTACTCCCGATGTGAGTCATCAAGAGCAAATGACTTTGATTGTACGATGTGTGAATTTTTCTTCTAAAAAAATACAAGTTGTTGAATATTTTTTAGAATTTTTAAAAGTAGATGATACTTCTGGTTTGGGACTTTTGAACGAATTATTAGATGCATTGAAATTGTTAGATCTTAATGTGGATGATATAAGGGGTCAAGGTTATGATAATGGGTCTACTATGAAAGGAAACACCAAGGGGTTCAAAAAAGAATGCTTGAAATTAATCCTAGAGCTTTATATATGCCTTGTGCTTGCCATAGTCTTAACCTTACGGTTAGTGATATGTCACTTTCTTATGAAAAAAGCTGTTTCATTTTTTGGAATCGTGCAACGCCTTTATACATTATTTTCTAGTTCTACTAAAAGATGGAAAATATTGTTAGATAATGTTCCAACTTTAACCTTAAAATCATTATCTAATATTCGTTGGGAAAGTAGGATTAAAAGTATAAAAGCAATTAGATTTCAAGCTCCTCAAATAAAAGTTGTTTTGCTAAAATTAAGTAAAGCATGTGATGACCCAAAGTCAAAAAGTGAAGCTAAAAGCTTACTTAAATCTTTTGGGAAATTTGAATTTTTAGTTGGTGTGGTTATTTGGTATGAAGTTTTATTTTCTATAAATATTGTAAGTAAAAAGTTGCAATCTAAATCTATTTGTATTGACACTACTATTAACCAAATAGAAAATATTATGAAGTTTTTTGAAAAATATAGAAATGAAGGTTTTACATCAAGTATAAATATTGCTAAAACTATTGCACTTGATATGGGTGTAGAGCCAACATTTCCATCAAAACGTCGTATTGTTAGAAAAAAGCAATTTGATGAAAGTGATCATGAAGAAGAAACACAATCGGTTGAAGAGTAATTAAAAGTTAATTATTTTTTGGTTGTTGTGGATATGGCAATTGTTTCATTAAAAAATAGATTTGAACAATTAAAAAACTTTGAAAGTATTTTTGGGTTTTTAAATGATTCAAAGAAATTAAAGTCATTAAGTGAAAGTGAACTTAAAGAAAGTTGTATAAAGTTTGCTACTACTTTTTCTAAAGATAATGTTTCTGATGTGGATTCAAGTGAACTTTTTTCAGAATTGAAAGTGTTGAAAATGACTTTACCTAATGATATAATTTCTGCTGTTGAAATTTTGGATTATGTTAAAGTTGTTGATTGTTACCCAAATACTTTTATTGCATATAGCATTTTGTTAACCATTCTTGTCACTGTTGCATCTGCAGAGAGAAGTTTTTCAAAGTTAAAGTTATTGAAGAATTATCTAAGATCGTCGATGTCGCAAGAAAGGTTGAACGGATTGACAATGTTATGTATAGAGAAACACATGTTAGATAAAATTGATTTGGATAACATTATTAATGATTTTGCATCTAGAAAGGCAAGGAGAAATATTTTCCTGTAAATTAGCTGTTTTTGTAATGTTGTGACCATATTTGTGTTTTTTTGATATTAATAGTGAATTTTGTGAATTTTATAACATTCTATTTCGAATTAATTTTTATTATATTTATGACTTTGGGGGGCCCATTTTTTATTTTTGCCCTGGGCCCACAATATCTTTGGACCGGCCCTGTGTGACATTACAAAATGGTCATTGCAGGAAATGTTAGAATCTAACATATTCTAAAAGTGGCAAGAAATTGGTATTCTTACACTTATAGATAAGGATTGGGAATAGTGAAATGAGCATCATTGGAACTATGTTCGATTGATCTATTTCACAAAGTAAGGACCATAGGTAAACATAGTGTGCATGCTTGGAGCATGGGATGACTATTGTTATAATTCAAGTATTAAGTTAATTACTGGAAACATTATACAATGAATAATGTGTAATCGATATGGTGATTAAATAAAAGGTGTTTTATTTATACTCAAAAGTTTTGAGACCATATTGGATTCGATTGTTCTTGTGTTTCACTTCGCATGTTTTGACTTCCAGAATAACTAGGTTATTCAAACATCCACAGTCAATCATACTTTGGAAGTAGGTAATGAGGAAAGACTGACATGAATTCGACCATAGATTGTCTGAAGCGTTTTAGACATAGCAAAAGTCTGCTGCAGTGTTCATGAGTGCTCCTGAAATAAGATTTGAGTATTGGATTAAACCCACGCTCACGTGAATCACTTCATGGATTTTATCACGAGTGGTTATGAGAGGATAATATCTTATATTCTTGAAACGGAGACATGTGATTTGTAGCTTGCAATTCGGTTGCACATTGACATATGGAAACGCACCAGTAACTTGGTGTTATAAAACATATTGTTGTGTGTGATTTGATGAGTAAGTACAAGCGAACATTTGAGTCGAAGTTTATCCGTTCCTTTTACCCTAAGAGGGATAAAAGCGATATGTGTGGGCCCCTTGATGATTTAGTGATGACACCCAAAGCGCTTGGCCAAGCCTGGACTAAGTTGATGTGTTCAATTGTAGTCTGTTGTCAGTCGTCATAAATCGGAAATCGGGAAACAACACATGAACAGAGAGTATGATTAAAATCCATGTCTCAGTTCATACGATATCTAGAATGGAGGAATTTATGATCCCTTATCTAAAGGACGCGTTGCTGATAAGATCAGAGTTCGACAACGGCTTTTGAAAGCTACGATTGCTAATCAGGTTCTGAAGTCGTACTTGCAAAATAGTTATTAGACTTATCCAAGTGGGAGACTGTTGGATTAGGTGTCTAAGCCCATAACTATTTTGGTATGTACTTGACCCGATTATGAGCATGGTCCTTTTGGGTTGCCTTCACCTTAGCAACTGATAGGATGAATAATGGAGAAAGAGGATTAATTGTGATTTATTAATATATTATGTGAATAATATATTAAAAGAGAAATCATATGGTTTAATTAATATTGATCAAGAATTAATTTAGAATTAATTTTGTGGTCAAAAGAGATTAATTAAATCAAGGGGACCGATACTGTAATTATAAGATAGTTACAAAGTTGGGCTTAGGATCCATAAGGAAGCAATGGACGAATTCTATGTGGGAGTCCAAATAGAAATCGTCCAAGGGGCCTTCTGGAAGGATCCTTTGGGCTGCTTAAGGACTAAGCAACTGGATTAGGGTTTTGACTAAAACCCTAATTTTGCTCAGCTATATAAGGAACCCTTGGGCATGCCAAAATCGGCCACTAGAAACCCTAGAAGGATTCCATAACCGATTTTGAGCCTCTCCTCTCTCTCTCTCTCTCTCTCTTGTTCTTCCTTGTTTCTAGTGGTGTTTGTGAATCCATTAGAGGTGCAACATCCGAGGCACTAAGCTTTCAAAGGTCAAGGAGTTCTTGTTATTACTACATAACAAGTTGAGGTAATCATTCTAACTTGTTTATTATGTCAATTTCGAAATAAGCATGCTAGATTAGGGTTTATTGCTCTGATATTCAACGTTCTATGTTCAAATTAGAAAAACCTAGATCAAAGCAATTAGGGTCGCATGTACACCATAGGAATGATGTTATGCTCATAACCCAACAGTAAATCCCTAGAAATTTTCGTGGTGTATATTATATAGCAAATTCCATATAAAAGATTCCATATGGACGGATGGATAATTGATTTATAAATTAAATCCAAATTATTTTGTAGTAATATATGAAAAACAAAAATAACAAAAAAAATCAAATAACATTATATCATAAAATAATACAATAGTTATTTATTACATGGAAAATGGAAAGTGGCTAATCTAAAATAAATACTTTGCAATAAACATATCAACACTTTATGAACTACTAGTGTTGTTGTTTTGTAATTATATTAATAAGATCCATTTCCATTTTAAGTTGTTTTTCAAGTTGCCCGACTCTTGCGTTGTTTTGTTCTTCTTGGGCCTTCATTATTTCTTTAAGCTCTTCGTTTTGCGCTTTTTGTTTAGCAACAAGCTCCCTCATTTCTTTCATTTCATCATTTTTTTTCCGGAATGTAAGATACATTTGTTTTACCGTTAATATTGGGAACCGCCTTTGCAAAAGAGCCTAATCCATAAATTCTTATTTTTTTGGCATGACCACCAACAACAACATAAAATAGTTCGTCATCCACAAATTCAGCACCTTCAGCTTCCAACTCTTCCCGTTTTTCTGTATAGTCCGCCTACAAAATAAAAATAATATAAGTTAAAAGATATCAAAGTTATGAACGACATTATGGACTAGCTACAATATAAAAATTTAATTGCACTGAAATGAATATTACATGAATTTGTCTATCTTTTTCATTTGTGAAAGTGACTCCATCGTGATTCTTCGTGTGTGTATACAGGAACAATTCACTATGGGGTGGATCACGTCCTAATTTCCTCTTCTGCACAAATACCATAAAATGTCAAATATACAGATAAACATAAACATTGATGTAACATTAAAAAAATTACCAATTCAGAAGCTATCTTGAAATGACTTGCGGATCCAGCGTTATGGGTAGGTTGTGCTACTCCATCAGCCACACCGTTACACCTATTTTTCTTGTTCTGCTCGGATTTTAGCTTGTATTAATCTGTATTCCATTTTAATTGCCAGGAGTTCCAGACTTCGTGTGCAATATGAGTTGGTTTAAAGGCGTGTGGGTTTCTTTGTGGGCTCTGCATGTTGTAGAGAGACTGTCCATAACTTTGTGCCGCTTTATTTGCCGAAGCTTGCCTCACCAGCGAGTCTATTGTTTCATCCCAACAACATTTTTCTACACATTAACAATATAAAAATAAGTTTAAATGTAAATGTTTACCAAACAACAATTTATCACATATAGTTAACTACCTGGAAATCCTCCTAATATAGTTCACACATTTATTTGCTTACTTTTCCCCAAGTGTACCCTTGTGGATCTACTCTTGGTAAAAAGGACCGGATAATAAAGTGTGAACAAGGGCCTGGTGGCATGAGCCTGCAAATAATCATGTGATCGGTTTAGTTTTGAATTCATATGTACGTGTACACCAAAAGGTTATACATAGAAAAAAGTTGTAATATATTATTGGCAACTCACGTTTTTTTCCCAACATGAACAGTTAAACGTCCATCTGGTCCACAATCTTCAGAGGAATTGTTTTCACCTTCTACATTTTCCATAGCAGATCCATTCACGGTTAGTTGTGTTGGTGATGGGGTAGATTCTGGGATAGGTGTTGTTGATGGGGTATATTCTGGGGTAGGTGTTGGGATAGATGTATATGTTGAGGATGTGGTAGTTCCATTACTTAAGGAGGATGTGGTAGTTACTGTAGTTGTTGAGGATGGTAGTGTCGATGAAGGTTTTGAGGTTGTGGTAGTAGATATAAGTGTTGATGATGTGGTAGTGGATGTCGGTGTTGAGGATGGTTTTGATGATGTAAGTGTTGAAGTTTTGGTTGTTAACGTAGGTGTTGAGGATTGTATTGTTCCAGTTGCTAAAGTTTTAGATGTATTTGCTGAGGATGGTGTGGATGTTGTAAGTGATGCTGATGAAGTGGTAGTCATGGTTGGTGTTAATGATTTAGGTTTAGGGGTTTGTGTGCTAGATGTTATAGGTGCATTGGATGTGGTTGCTGATATTGGGAAGTCGATTTCTTCATCTTGTAATTGTCTTCTTATGAATTTTGCAGTTGAAGTACTGTTGCGATTCAAAACAAGTGGTGCAATGAATTTAGTTGGCTTCACACCTGATGCTCCTTTTGGTTTCAAGTTCGACATCTTTCTTGCTTAAAAATAAACAAAAAACTATAGTCAATACCAATGTATTAAAGCTGACAGAGAACAATCATACAATAAAAATAAATTATAGATGAAGGCATTACTACGCATGCATACTATTGAATACAATCAAAACCAATGTAGTTGTAATTTAAGATGATAATATACATGAAGATGATCAGAGAACAAGAAATGATGATCACGACAATATTAAATTAAATAAAAATAAATTTTAGATGAGTGACAACCTATATCGCCAAAGTTAGTGCACAAAGCGTAATGAACAAAGATTTCGATCAATTAGCCGCCGGAGATGATTACAAAAAATGTAAACCCTATTGTAAACCCTATTTCTAATCAGTTAACTTACCCTAATATGCAGCCTTAATGTGTGTAGGTTAGAGGGAAAGGAATTTCAAAATATTTTGAAGCTCCACTAATGAAAAATTCGAACTGTACAAAGTAGCGCTAAATATTTAGTAATTCAAATTTTTTAAAATGGTTCCAGCTTGATAGAAAGGGTATATAACGTCAACAAAGAACATAGAGTAACGAGGTGTTCATAGCATAATTTTAATTTAAAATTATAAACGAGAATTAAACAATAATAAACTATACATCTTTATGTTGCTATGTTTGAACCAAAATTTATCTAAAAAAGACGTATGGGTCATGGGTCATGTGGTAGTTGCTTATATATATAATGTGATGGTATAACACCCTTGGATGACATATGGGTCATGGGCTGCTTATATAGTCATGGGTCAATGTGGTAGTTGCTTATAATAGTTTCATGGTAATACTCATTGATGATATATGGGTCATTGGTTAATATGGTATAGTGTCATGGTAATACCCATAGATGACATTTGGGTCGTAGGTCCATGTGGTAGTTGGTAACAGTGTGATGGTAACACCCATGGATGACATATGGGTCATGGGTAAATGTGGTAGTTGCTTATAATAGTGTCATGGTAACACTCATGGATGACATATGGGTCATTGATCAATATGGTATAGTGTCATGGTAACACCCATGGACGACATATGGGTCATGGGTGTGATGGTAATATAAAGTTGCCTCATTATTTCGAGACTAGTATCCCCACACGTAATAGAAAGTTTCCTCGAAATGATGATGGAGGAGGAGATGAGCAACCTGATGATAACAACGAAATTTTAGATATATTTTCATATCCTGGTCGTCATTATGGAAGATTCAGGAATAGAATGTTGTCTGATGAGGAATTGCATGCTGCCCAAACTTACATACTCCTTAATGAAGATAAAATCAAACATTACATCAGGTTAGTAACATATACTTCACTTTTAATTATAATTAATTATCATTTGTAATTGATCTGAATAACATTTACATGCATGATTTTGTTTATTAAATCATAGCTAGTAACTTTAAAAATGTTATTTAAATGGTAATACATAATATTTGAAGAAGATTTGAATGAACTTGTTGGGGATATGGATGAACATGTAACGACCCAATTTTCAAAATAAAATTTTCATTTTTAATTTCCCAAAACACGTTCCATCAATCATGTAATCCCGAATACAACTGTTTTCAAATTCATAACAACACCAATTTTTATTTTAAAACATCAGAGTGTCCCATGATAACGACTGAGAGAGAGTGCACGTCGCGCCATCAAGCCTTGCCCTTGCCCTTGGGCTCAGATGTACCTGAAACAAATCCACAAACTGTAAGTTAATGCTTAGTGAGTTCCCCAGAGCATACCACACACACACAATCCACATATCACATAACATATAGCTATAGAAGCTACATATATATCACATAAGCCATGCATACAACAAATAGGGATGCCTTGGTCTCGTCCCCAGGGTCTTACTCCAGGATGCCATGGGCTCCCCACATGGTCTTACACCTAAGTACCATGGGCTCTCCCATGGTCTTCCATACAACATACCACATATACCACTAACATACTTCCTAGCTCATACCAACTAACGTGCCACATAATACAAATTCATCTAGGATACCACATATCATAAAATGGGTCAGCCTTGGTGCCTTAGACCCATTGGTATGGTGAGGAGACTCATCTCTCGAGTGCTGAGCTGAATAGCTAAGATCAGATGTATCCCACACACTGCTCCTCCTCAACTACCTATAACCAACATGTGATTAACTTGTTATAATCCCATAATTACCCTCAAAGTCAAACGTGGTCAAAGTCAAGGTCAACAGTCCATGTTGACCTCAACTCGTCGAGTGCATCCTAGCAACTCGTCGAGTTCCTCCTTATTTCATCCCACTGAATCCCGCATCAAGCCGCCGAGTCACCCTAGTGACTCGTCGAGTTCATCAAATGTCCAAAAAACTAAGGTCCGTTCAGACCAAAACCCTAATCCTTCACTGCACCTATCCAGAAACTCAAAAATGGGCAAACCCTACCCCGACTCGTCGAGTCAGCGAAGGGACTCGACGAGTTCCTTCATTCTCTCTCAAGTTCGGCCCTTTTCAGTGGGATCTAAGGTCCCAACTCCCATACTCCAGATCCAAAATCTCCTAGTGTAGATACCACATAAAGTTGCAAACTTTACGTGCATGCAAGGCCCTTCAAGGCCATAACATCAAAACTAGGCTTCTTACAAGGTTTTTGTGCATGGAAAGGGGCTAGGCTGCATAAAGTGGGAAACTTTATGTCATTGGGGACCTACAGAGGTCCAGATCTGGAACCATATCCTTGTGATAAGTCCAGATCCGAGTTTGACTCCATTTTGCACCAAAAATGGCCATTTACTTCCAAAAAAAGAGATCTAATCAACTAGAGATCAAGGTGACGACTTTATACCTCAAGATGATGGCCAATACAGAGTAGATTTCGGATCTACTGCTCCTCTCCTTGCTCCTTCCTCTTCAAGCTCTAGAATCCTTCACCAATACCCCAAAATCACTCACAAAAGCTCTTACTCTCACTCAAGAAGGTGCAAGGTCGAACTAGGGTTTTCTCTGGCTAATAGGGTGATAAGGGAGGCCACAAGAGGCAGATTATGTTCCTTAAATAGGGTGCAAACCCTTAAAATTAGGGTTTCTCTTTACAACCCGTACTCGTCGAGTTGGGGCCTTCCGACTCGTCGAGTAGAACCCAAACCCCGGGTCCCCATAACAGTCTCTACTCGACGAGTTGGAGCACCCCAACTCGCCGAGTCCATACACAAAACCCTAAAATTATATAAATTAATCAATACCTGGAATAGGTGTTACAAGTCTCCCCACTTGAACTAGACTTCATCCTCGAAGTCTGCTTGCCCAAACAAATCCAGGTAGTGGTCTCGCCTCTCGTCCTCCGGCTCTCAAGTCCACTCGAAGCCCCTGCGGTGCTGCCATTGCACCTTTACCAGCTTCACTTCCTTGTTCAGAAGAACCTTGGTCTTCCTATCTAAGATTGCAACCGGTCTCTCAATGTAGTTCAGGCTCTCATCCACCTGAATATCATCCAGTGAAACGACTGCGGCCTCGTCTGTGACACACTTTCAAAGTTGTGACACATGGAAGGTGTTGTGAATCTGACTAAGCTCATCCGGCAGATCAAACCGATAGGCCACCTTGTCCACTCGGGCCGAAATCCTCAACGGTCCTATATATCGGGGCCCTAGCTTGCCCCTCTTCCGAAACCTGATGATTCCATTCCATGGTGACACTTTTTGTAGCACAAAGTCCCCCACCTGGAACTCGAGATCCGATCGCCGCAAGTCAGCATAACTTTTCTGACGGCTCTACACGACCCACATCCGGTCGCTCACCTGCTGAATCAATTCGGTAGTCTTGAGCACTACCTCAGTGCTCCCCATGGCCCGGTGTCCAATCTCGCCCCAACAAATCGGGGTCCTGCATCTCCTACCATACAACATCTCAAATGGATGTCGGTCGATACTGCCGTGGTAACTGTTATCGTATGAAAACTCCGCCAATGGGAGGTACGTATCCCAACTCCCTCGAAAATCCAAAACACATGCCCGCAGCATATCCTCAAGTGTTTGGATCGTCCTCTCACTATGGCCGTGAACACTTGGACCGTGAACTCCAATGGTCATACCTCTTTGACCGTAAACTCTATAGGGTGGCCATATACCCTAGTTATGCAATCATATGTGATTGTATCCCATAAATATTAGAGTTTCCTAGCCATTAAGGGTGTTACCCTTCTTTTTTAGTCGTCTATACGCTAAATTCATACACATACATGTCTATATGTGTCTATTAGGATCGTTGTGTGCTCAAGGTTACACCTGACACTCTGCACTCCTCTTCCAACCACACGTCAGAACCACTCACTGCAGGTGAGTTCATACCCTTACGCTTTTTCCGAATTTTTCATGTTTTCAGGGGGGAATACAAGCAAAAGTACAAGGAAACTTGTGCTCAAAATATATTATTTTGCTTAAGATAATTATATTTATAGTATGCTTTGAACATGGAAAACAGTTTTTACCAAACGATTAAGAAATCAACTCGTAGAAACAGTTTTTCAAAACTAGGGAACGAACTTGTGAATCAGGTCGTAAAATGTATCATTTTATAAAGGATTCCTGCAAATCATAAAAGGATTTTCCATATTATTACTTGTAAATTTGTTAGTCTAGTTCGAGACACGTCCTTGGTAACACTCACCACCGAAACAGAGTGCAGGACTAGCACTTATGACCAGAATCTCTTGTAGGGAGAGCGTGACTGTTGTGTATAGATCTATACGGGACTGACAATCCCGCACCTGGCTGCTAGCTACAGTCGGACCGGCAGGTCTACGGGTGACAAAGTCATTAAGGATATCGGCCGTTGCGGGCCATATCCAGTCAGTTATGGTCATGACACTCACGACGTAGATAACAGAGATTTACTTTTGTAATAATGAATCAAATGAACTAACCTCAAAGTAATAACCGATTTAATTACTGGAGGGTATTAATAATAATATCTTCAAGACTTAGTTCATCACGGTTTTCTTTTATTTAGTTTTTTTAAGCTAATGTACCTCTCTGGGTGTAACCAGGGTTTTTGAAAGAAAACTGCTTTTATTAATACGAGTATGGTAGATACTTGCACACCTCAGTTTAAAATGAATAATCAACCATCAACCTTTAGGGAAAATATAGGATTTTCCCGGGATAAACCGGCTATTCAAAACAGATTTGTTTATCATGTAATCAACGGATATTCATATTCATTCCACGACATCTTGGATCGTACATATCTGGGTACGAATCTGGACGTTATGGAAGGAATGGGTTTTCAAACATGATTTTCTTAAGAAAATATAGGATTTTCTTGAGGAACACTTTTCAAAAGGATCAAAGAACATTTTCCACCAAAAACTAAACACATATGAACTCACCAGCTTTATGCTGATATTCTTTCAAAACTGCTTGTATTCTTAGGGAAATTAGTAGACAGGTACTTCCAGGAATATGGAGAAGTCGGAGCGTTAGACTCACGTTTTTCCATTTTACTTTTGATATGAACAAAACTATGTATTAAACAATGTAAACCTTTTTCATATATGTATTCAATGTCTAGTTGTGTTTACTATGCTTGCTATGATACAATTGTTGTGATACTACGCATGACGTCAACCACCCCCGAACGTTTCCGCCGTTCCGGTTTGGGGGTGTGACAGAATGGTATCAGAGCCCTTGTTTATAGCGAACTAAGTATACCGAACCTTTCATGGTATATAACTATAAACATTAAGGGGCCTAAGTGCTCTAAACTAAAAGTATACTTTCAAAAATATAAGTATTTTTATAAAAAGTATACAAGTATACCCGAGTACCAGAATCCGTGTCATAAGTAGAACAAAACAAAAGTATTTGGATGTTGGACATCACGGTTAAACCTGGGCAGTTATGTAATCATGTCTAGGATCAATATAGCCTGATCAACTATATTCATTCGATACATGACCAACATGTGTTTGGGAGTGACTGTAGTGTTGCAGCAAGCCTAAAACTTACCTAGATACCAGAGAAGTTCTAGAGCCAAACATAAGGATTAAAATACTATAGGAGTATTTTAGGATGCTATAACGACTAAACCGGAAACTTACACAAGAATCCATCATTCAAGGATCAATCATGTAGCTATAATACATTGGAAGTATTATTAGATTCGACGCCTATTAACTATTCCTTTACCATCACCTCGCGTAGATAGCATGGCTGGATTCCATCTTCCTGGCGACCCGTACTTTCCCAACCAAGGAAATGCTGGATGGATCGAGCCAGAGCCAGAAGGAAACCATGAAATCCCTTTGGACGATGGCTTTGCCGAACCATTTCCTGAAGAGACTGACTCGGAACCCGAAGTCGAAAACTTACCCCCAGTGGCCCCAATACCAAATCCTAACCCTCGAGTTGAGTTCCAAGGTCCAACGCCTATGTGGGTCGGGAGTTTGAATAGGTGGAGCCACGAGCAATACCAACCCCTCCCATACAACGGAAACCGCAACTTCTACAACTTGAACGAAGGAGGACCCGCAGACAGGGCTCTTCCAATCCTGATACGTCGTGTGGCTCGCAATGTGGAGTTAGGTATGGCAACCCTTCAGCAAACTGTGGAGCTCGAAGCAGATTCAGACACAAGCACGGTTCGCATTCGTCGCCTCGAGATTGCTCATGCGAGAGCTGTAAGGCACAATGAAGCTCTGCAACGAGAATTAGCTACGACCCAAGCCGAAGTCACAGAGCTCCGAGCACGCCAGTCAGGGTACGAGAGACGCCTGTTTGGTGTGGAACGCCAGCTGGCCGAATTAAGGTTTCACTTGAGGAATACCCGTCGCCGATAAAGGAATACTCTACTCGTTCTTCCTTTTTGGTCTAAGGAATAACTTTCATGTTTATGTTCTGAGTAGCCCTTTTCCGTTGACATTTTTTTTCTCTCTCTAGATTCTATTCTGTGAGGATAATTTAGACCTATTCTTAGGTCGAGGGTTCCGAAAAATGTAATCTCAGTTTCAGCTGTGATGGCAACAATCACATTTCGATTAAAGATTATCATTGTCAAAGTATATCTTAGATCGGTAACACACAAATTAAGCAAATTTATCAAAGTCCTGCCTCTCTTTGTCTTTAAAGCATGTATTATAGGAGGTACTCTTACCTAAGACGATCATCCCTTTTCCCCATCAATTTCATATCAGTCTCCATGAAAAGCTTCGATGACCTAATCGGCATGGGACGATCGAGCCTCCCATCGTGCTGATGTCCCTGGATTCGAGAAAGCAATTCGTCTCAACCATTCCTCCGACACGGTCCTCACTAGTTTCAGTGATAAGACTGTTCGAACCTTCGTATCATTTCCTACGCCAAAGCCCAGAAGTGTCGACGAAAGGGATGCTATACAATCCTGGCTCATGTTAAAGACCTCGAGAGCATCTTCGAAGTTTGCAACTTTCCCGATGTCATTCTCAAGGACATTCCAGGGATCCCTCCCGAGCGTGAATTTGAATCCCGAATCGACTTGATTCTCAGAGCTACCATTATAGCTAAACCTCCATATCGTCTAGAGTCGACGAAAATGTGAGAGTTATCCAGCCAGCACAATGAGCTGAACAACAGGGAGTTCGTAAGTCTATTGTATGTGAACTTTATTGCATTCAAATCGTTTCCTATTCTTACTAGGACCACATCATGGGGATGTGGGTCGAATCAATGAGAGTCAGATAGCAAAAACGGGAAATCTTAATGCATAGATAAACATTTAGGATACATCCAGAGACAAACATTGTTGCTCACAAACTTCCTTTCTTGACATGTAGCAGAATCATGCCTCCGAAGAAACATAACCAACCCACCGGTAAGACACCAATCCTCCAGATGGACTCAGCTACGTTCCAAGCTACTGTCACAGCAGCGGTAGCAGCCGCACTAACTGTTCTTAACGCTAACAACACAAATGTGGGCGGAAGGGTTAATGACAATCCAAATCTTGGTGTTAACCAGTCTCAACAACAAGTGACTACTAGAAAGGACACACCTGATCTCCAACCTAACATCCTGAAACGAAAGTTCCAAGGAAGTTGCTCAACCCAAGGACCCACTGAAAGGCAACGAACTGGGCATCTAACACCCCAACCAACCCTGCTGTTCCAACACCAACCATACCCTACTATGGAAATCTCCCGCACCGCAACAAATGCAACTACCATCATCATGGAGACTGTCGAGTGCTGCATTGCACCAGATGCAACAGGAAGGGGCACACCTCTAGCAGATGTAGGACCCTAGTCAAGTTCGTCACTTTGAATGCCAATATTGGGGGTAGTCCAACCTGTTACCTCTGTGGTAGTGTAGGACATTTCAAAAGAAATTGTCCTAAGGCTAAGGATGGCCAGGAAGCTCGCTTTGCAAAGACCCCGAATCAACACGTCACTTCCACTACCGACGCTAGCTTAGTTCAAGCGTGCTGTACATGTGGCGAAATGGGGAATTTCAAGATGGACTGCCCAACAGAGAAGAACAACGAGGAAACAGGAGGAGTCTGACCTCAGGGAATGAGGAAACATCGAAGGACCCTGCCATGTTTTGGTATGTTTTCGAAAACCTCAATAATTGTTCATAACTGTGATTATTTCCTCGTCCAAATTAAATCACGAAATCCTTATAAGTTTTAAAGCTCTAATAAGCAAATCATGATAGCTTGAGTGAATATGCTAGAGTCAGTTGTAGTTATACATGACTTGTATGCACTAAATGATCATAGAAAGATCTAGTAAGAACCATTTCATAAGAGTTCATAGTTTCAAAACATCAGAACCCTCGTGTTAGTAGTACCCATTAACTTCGAATCAAACGCAGAAAACACCAGATACTTTCATCTAGGAATAACAATGTGCTAACAGAACGATCCTCCTGGATTAACATAACGCACGATTCTACGACGTCATCCTGTTAGTCCTACTAAGTCTACGATATGCCAAACCCTTTGGCCTTAAATCGTTCAATCACAAAACTCTCGTCGCTCGTATCGACGAGCTAGATGTGAACTTCGAAAATTCATCCCTTTTCGAAACCCGAAAGTATTCAAGCGAAGAGTATCATCCACAAAAGAATGGACAAAGTAAAAGAACAATCCGGATAATTGTAAATACGTCGTGGGACACTCATTTACCCTTAGTGGAACTTTCTTGCAACAACGGCGACCATACCAGCATCAAGGCTGCGCCGTTCGAAGCCCTATATGGCCATGAGTACAGACCCCTTTGTGTTGGGCTGAGGTGGGCGACACGCAACTAGACAAGAGTCAAGTCCCCGACAACACCCTCACAAGTCCTGAAACAATCCGAGAGACGACTGAAAAGAATCGTCCAAAAAGGGGCTACGCCGATAAGAGACGAAAACCATTGGAGTTCCAGATTGGAGGACGTGTTCTTTACAGATCTCACCCTGGAAAGGCCTGATGCGTTTCTGAAAGCGTAGAAAGCTAAATCCAAGATACGCTGGACCATCTGAGATCCCTGCTAGGATCGGTCCCGTAGCGTACAAACTCCAGGTACCTTGAGCGCTTAGCAACGTTCATCCTGTCTTCCTCGTGTCGAACCGAAGGAAGTGTCTGTCCGATGAGACACCTGCGATTTCCCCTTGACAACCTCGAGTTAGACGAGAGTCTACACTTTGTGTGAGAATCACCTGAACTCACGGATCGAGAAATCAAACGAACGAAACAAAGTCGCATCCCGATAGTGGAGGTTCGCTGGAATGCCAAGCGGGGACCTGAATTCACTTGGGAGCGCAAAGATCAGATGAAACAGAAGCATCCGCATCTCTTTCCAAATTCACGATTTGTATTCTATGTTCGAATTTCGGGACGAAATTCCCTCTAACGGGGGGATGATGTGACAACCCGAAACTTTTCCCGTTATTCTTACCCAGTTTCCGTTAATAAAATTTGGGGTTTTATTTAATTCCGTCAAATTTCTTAATTTGGGAAGGACCTTAAGTTTTAAATAAATAATATGTATTTTATACGATTTGGAATAAACCGGGAATCACGCGAAAAACTTGAAAATTCCTCGAAAATCACCGAGTTCACGGTCAGGACGAGTTTACGACCGTAAACTCGTGTAGACCGTAAACACGTTTACGGTCAGGTGGACCCCCTCCCTTTGACCGAGAACTCTACCCTATATATAGAGTTTTTGGCCTTCATTTCACACTTTAAACACTACAACAGCTTTCTCTCTCTACTCGCTCTCTCTACCTTCATCGAGTTCAAGCTATCTTCAAGAATCCTCAAGAACACAGTTGTGTTTTGGACCGAAAACACCCCCATTTGCCTCCAAATCGTAAGTACCATCCTCCTTTACATCTATCTAGTTACAATCCTTCATTTTGGACTTATGATCATCACTCTTTGCATGAACAAAAGAGTTTACGGTCGTATGAATCTTCATAGACCGTAAACCCTTATAAAGGGTGTTCTTATAGCCTTTACCCTTCCTAAGGCTAAGCATGGTCCCTAGAATTCGATGCCTTTGAGTGAAGCCCTTCAAAAACCATCATTTGTGCAAGATTGATGAGTTTACGGTTGTATCTCCTTAGACCGTACACCCTTCAATGACCGTAAACCCATGGACCGTGAACCCATGGAACCACAAACCCATAGACCGTGAACCCCATGACCGTAAGGTCATTGAACCGTAAACACTAAAACCGTAAACACGAAGACCGTGAACACTTGGACCGTGAACTCCAATGGTCATACCTCTTTGACCGTAAACTCTATAGGGTGGCCATATACCCTAGTTATGCAATCATATGTGATTGTATCCCATAAATCTTAGAGTTTCCTAGCCATTAAGGGTGTTACCCTTCTTTTTTAGTCGTCTATACGCTAAATTCATGCACATACATGTCTATATGTGTCTATTAGGATCGTTGTGTGCTCAAGGTTACACCTGACACTCTGCACTCCTCTTCCAACCACACGTCAGAACCACTCACTGCAGGTGAGTTCATACCCCTACGCTTTTTCCGAATTTTTCATGCTTTCAGGGGGGGGGGAATACAAGCAAAAGTACAAGGAAACTTGTGCTCAAAATATATTATTTTGCTTAAGATAATTATATTTCTAGTATGCTTTTAACATGGAAAACAGTTTTTACCAAACGATTAAGAAATCAACTCGTAGAAACATTTTTTCAAAACTAGGGAACGAACTTGTGAATCAGGTCGTAAAATGTATCATTTTATAAAGGATTCCTGCAAATCATAAAAGGATTTTCCATATTATTACTTGTAAATTTGTTAGTCTAGTTCGAGACACGTCCTTGGTAACACTCACCACCGAAACAGAGTGCAGGACTAGCACTTATGACCAGAATCTCTTGTAGGGAGAGCGTGACTGTTGTGTATAGATCTATACGGGACTGACAATCCAGCACCTGGCTGCTAGCTACAGTCGGACCGGCAGGTCTACGGGTGACAAAGTCATTAAGGATATCGGCCGTTGCGGGCCATATCCAGTCAGTTATGGTCATGACACTCACAACGTAGATAGAAAAGATTTACTTTTGTAATAATGAATCAAGTGAACTAACCTCAAAGTAATAACCGATTTAATTACTGGAGGGTATTAATAATAATATCTTCACGACTTAGTTCATCACGGTTTTCTTTTATTTAATTTTTTTAAGCTAATGTACCTCTCTACGTGTAACCAGGGTTTTTAAAAGAAAACTGCTTTTATTAATACGAGTATGGTAGATACTTGCACACCTCAGTTTAAAATGAATAATCAACCATCAACCTTTAGGGAAAATATAGGATTTTCCCGGGATAAACCGGCTATTCAAAACGGATTTGTTTATCATGTAATCAACGGATATTCATATTCATTCCACGACATCTTGGATCGTACGTATCTGGGTACGAATCTGGACGTCATGGAAGGAATGGGTTTTCAAACATGCTTTTCTTAAGAAAATATAGGATTTTCTTGAGGAACACTTTTCAAAAGGATCAAAGAACATTTTCCACCAAAAACTAAACGCATATGAACTCACCAGCTTTATGCTGATATTCTTTCAAAACTGCTTGTATTCTCAGGGAAATTAGTAGACAGGTACTTCCAGGAATATGGAGAAGTCGGAGCGTTAGAGTCACGTTTTTCCATTTTACTTTTGATATGAACAAAACTATGTATTAAACAATGTAAACCTTTTTCATATATGTATTCAATGTCTGGTTGTGTTTACTATGCTTGCTATGATACAATTGTTATGATACTACGCATGACGTCAACCACTCCCGAACGTTTCCGTCGTTCTGGTTTGGGGGTGTGACACACCGTCATCCTCAAACAAACGTTCCCAATCGGGGAACCTGCCACCTTGCGGCTCAAAGCATTGGCCACTACGTTGGCCTTCCATGGATGATATAGGATCTCACAGTCATAATCTTTTAGCACATCCAACCACCTCCTTTGCCGCATGTTGAGGTTCTGCTGATCCATCAAATACTTCAAACTCTTGTGATCAATATAGATAGTGCACCGTACCCCGTACAGATAGTGCCTCCAAATATTAATGACAAACACCACTGCCCCCAATTCCATGTCGTGATTGGGGTAATTTGCCTCATGAGGCTTCAACTGCCTCGAGAAGTAAGTTATCACATGCCCCCTCTACATCAGTACCGCACCTAACCCCGAGATCGATGCATCACAATACACCACCAAATCATCTAACCCCTCAGGTAGTACTAGAATCGGAGCCTCGCATAACTCCGTCACAGGGTCTCAAAAGCCAACTGCTGATCCGTGCCCCACCGAAATGTCACATTCTTCTTGGTCAAGCGGGTCAATGGCACAACAATCTTGGAGAAATCCTAGATAAATCTCCGATAATAGCCCGCTAAACCCAAGAAACTACGGATCTCGGATGCATTCTTCGGTACTTCCCATCGCATCACTACCTCAACCTTGGCTGGATCAACCGAAATGCCTTCTTGATTGATGATGTGCCCCAAAAACTGAAACTCCCGCAGCCAGAAATCACACTTGGAGAACTTGACATACAACCTCTCCGCCCTTAGGGTCTCCAATACCTCTCTCAGATGCTGCTCATGCTGCTCCTTGGTCTTAGAATAGACCAGGATATCATCAATAAAAACTATCACCGACCGGTCCAACATCGGCCTACACACCCTGTTCATGAGATCCATGAATGTTGTTGGGTCATTGGTGAGCCCAAATGGCATCACCACAAACTCATAGTGCCCATACCGAGTCCTGAAAGCTGTCTTCGGTATATCCTCATCCAGAATCCTCATCTAATGGTATCCCGACCGTAGATCAATCTTGGAAAACCAAGACGCCCCCTGCAGCTGATCGAACAAATCATCGATCCTCAGTAACGGATAACGGTTCTTCACCGTTAATTTGTTTAGTTCTCGATAATCAATGCGCATCCTGTGTGATCCATCCTTCTTTTTCACGAACAGGATCGGAGCTCCCCACGGGGAACTGCACGGTCGGATAAACCCTCGGTCTAGCAGCTCCTGAAGCTATGTAGATAGCTCTTGCATCTCAGGCGGTGCTAGCCGGTACGGTGCCTTCAGTATCGGAGCGTCACCCGACACCAAATCAATGCGAAACTCCACCTGCCTCTCCGGAGGCATTCCTGGTAACTCTTCGGGAAAGACATCCCGAAATTCATGTACGACAGACACACTGCCCACATCTGTCGTGGTCTCAACCCTCGTATCCGAGATATAAGCCAGAAATCCCATACATCCCTGCTGCAGAAATCTCCTAGCCCTCGCAGCCGAACAGAGAGTTGGCCCATGCGAGGCCCTCTCACCATGTATAACAAGTTCTACCCCACTTGGGGTTCGAACCCTCACTAACTGGTGCTCACAATCGATCATTGCCCATTAGCTCCCAACCAATCCATCCCGACAATCACCTTCAGCCCTCGCAACGATATTGGGACTAGATCAACACGAAACCTCTCTCCAAGCACATTCAGGACACAGTCCCGATACACCCCCGTATCACTCACTGTGCGGTCATCTGCAATCTCCACCTCAAGCGGGGAATCCAAAGTTCCCGGCGCCTCCCGAAACTTCTTGCTAAGCGCAAAAGACACGAATGATCGCGTAGCTCCCGAATCGAACAAAACATGAGCCGATATACCATTGACCAAAAAGGTCCCTATACATAAGCACAATATACACATAAGTAGTGTAAATAAATATAGAGTAGAGAAGAGTGAATACATACCAGCCACGACGTCTGGCTCTGCCCGAGCCTCCTCGGTAGTAAACTGAAAGGCGCGACTCCTTACCGCTGGAGCATCCGCCTTAGTAGGGCGGCCATCTGTGATCCTCAGTGTGGCGGGCGCAGGCACCGCCACCGCTCCACCCCCTCCCTGCAACTTCGGACAACCGGCCTGCTTGTGGTCGGTCTGGTTGCAGTGAAAACAAATCAAGCCCTTCTTATGGCAATCCCTGGTCATGTGGCCCGATTGGCCACATGCATAGCATCCCGAGCCTGCCGCCCGACAAGCCCCACTGTGCAGTTTACCGCACTTGGCACACCGGCCACGACCCTGCTGGCCCCTGCTGGAAGGATCCGAGGTCTTAGGCTTTTTAGCCTGACCCACTGCTGTTTGTGCCTACTCAGGCTTCCGCTTGGTGCGGAAGTCCAACTCCATTTCCCGCTCACGGGCCTTCTCCACCATCTCGTTCAGGGTTTTGCACCCTGTAAAGCTCACAAACTCCCGGATATCATCCCTCAGCATGGAATTATATCTCGTCCGCCTCATATCCTTATCTGTAGCGTAATGTGGGATCAACAAAGCTCGTTCCCAAAACTTAGCGGTGATCTCCACCACAGTCTCGGTGGTCTGTTGAAGGTCATTAAACTCCCTCACAAGCCGTTGCACCTCAATAGGTGGTGCAAACTCCGCATCGAATCGCCGAACAAACTTGGCCCATGTCATCTCAGCCACACCGGCTGCTCCCACCTGGCTGGTCACCTCTCCCCACCAATCCCGGGCTCTGTCTCTCAGCATACATGAAGCAAAACCCACCTTTGCCGCATCAGGGCAAGAACTCGTGCGTTGGGCGTTCTCAATATCCGCCACCCAGCGTCGGCTAACAATGGGGTCCCTGACCCTGAAAAACTCTGGCGCCCCGCACGCCTTGAATTCCCGGAACGAGGGAGTTCGGGTCCTGACCTGGTCCGCAACAATCTCGACTCTAAATGACCTGACCCTCTCCTCCATAATCTCCATCATACCTACCTTGACTGTCCCAAAGATAACTGGGGTAGCGTCAAGGATGCCCTTCGTCACTTCGGCTGCAATGAGCTCACGCATCCTCTCATCAATGGGCTCAGTACCACTGCCCGACCCGGATCCAGATCCCGATCCTGATCCTGATCCTGATCCCCCTCCTCCAAATCGTGTCACCACTATGCTGAACTGAAATGTCATGAATCATAATAATCAGGATACATAATTGGAGGATTTGCTCACACCGGCCCTCCTTAGAGCTTACAGATCTAACATTGGTTCGGGTACAGGTCATGTGCTTTTAGTAGTTCGGGCCCAATACTACCTTCCACACCTACCTGTACCTTCCCCAAGGTTCTACCTGCTAACTCTAATTCGTTCCAAAAATAAATCATATCCCACAGACTACCACATATCTCAAATCCCATGCTATCCTAAGATTTGCTCTACTCACATCAATCAGACCAATCATAACGGGTTGCCTTTATGCATGCAAATTATACATAGAAAATGATCAAATAGACTTTCGAATAAGAGATTCTACAATAGGACCACAACCAAACAAGGAGCAATAAATAAGGCCAAATCAATCATTTTAAGGCTATAAGCTCCTAACCGTATACAATTTTATAAAGCATACACTTAGCAAAATCCATACGATTATCATAGCTCAAATATCAGTATAACATGGCTAATCATATCGGGGAACTACTAACTTGGCTCGGTCGATCACGTGCGTTACACTCTCATATTTTCCATCCTTTAAAAGTTTTAACCTTTGTTTTACTTTTGAAAACAATTTTACCATATCCTTAGTTTGAGTTCTGACACACCCGAGAGTGTGCTTGAATCCCTCAAACCAAGGCTCTGATACCAACTTGTAACGACCCAATTTTCAAAAGAAAATTTTCATTTTTAGTTAACCAAAACACGTTCCATCAATCATGTAATCCCGAATACAATTGTTTTCAAATTCATAACAACAACAATTTTTATTTTAAAACATCAGAGTGTACCATGATAACGACTGAGAGAGAGAGAGAGAGAGTGCACGCTGCACCATCAAGCCTTGCCCTTACCCTTGGGCTCAGATGTACCTAAAAAAAATCCACAACCTGTAAGCTAATGCTTAGTGAGTTCCCCAGAGCATACCACACACACATACAATCCACATATCACATATCATATAGCTATAGAAGCTACACATATATCACATAAGCCATGGATACAACAAATAAGGATGCCTTGGGCTCGTCCCCAGGGTCTTACTCCAGGATGCCATGGGCTCCCCACATGGTCTTACACCTAAGTTCCATGGGCTCACCCATGGTCTTCAATAGGAAAGCCATGGGCTCTCCATATCGTCTTACATCCCAGTGCCATGGGCTCTCCCATGGTCTTCCATACAACATACCACATATACCACTAGCATACTTCCTAGCGCATACCAACTAACATGACACATAATACAACTTCACCTAGGATACCACATATCATAAAATGGGCCAGCCTTGGTGCCTTAGACCCATTGGTATGGTGAGGAGACTCACCTCTCGAGTGCTGAGCTCAATAGCTAAGATCAGATGTATCCCAGACACCGCTCCTCCTCAACTGCCTATAACCAACATGTGATTAACTTGTTATAATCCCATAATTATCCTCAAAGTCAACCCTGGTCAACCCTGGTGTAACGACCCAAAAATTAAGGGGTAAAAAATTCATTTTTAATATAGCTAAAACATTGATACCGTTTATTTCAAACATTTCAAACCATCATTAAGTAAAACATTTATCAGAGTTTATCCCAAAATCATTCATTGCAGAAATAATAGGTGTGTGCGCTACGATCAATCCGAGCCCTTCTTTTCCAAATCGATGATACCTGAAACCAATAAACAAAACTGTAAGCACGAAGCTTAGTGAGTTCCCCAGAGCATCCCCCACACAATCCACATAACCACATAATCCATACTAGTTATAACAGCTACATAAACCGTATCAATCACATATACCGTATCAATCACATAGCCATGCATATAAACATATACGGATGTCGTGGGCTCCCCCAGAGTCTTACTCCAGGATGCCATGGGCTCCCCACATGGTCTTACACCTAAGTGCCATGGCCTCCCTGTTGGATTAATGTCTAAGTCCATAACTATATTTGGTATGTACTTGACCCGACCCGACATGGTCCATTTGAGTTGCACTTCACCGGTACAATTTATATGGATAGTCTTTTGAGAATAGTATATTTATGATTTATATTAATATATTATAAGTTCTAATATATTAATATGGAATCATATTATTTAATTAGTATTGATCAAGAATTAATTTAGAATTAATTAAGTGATCAAAAAGAACTAATTAAATATGGACTCTTATATATATGGAATGGGCCAAGTTCATTTAGGCTGGGCTAAGCTTTCATGGATGGTCCATGGAGCTTAAAGATCCTAAAAAGAATTTCAAGAACTAATCAAGATAGTCCATGGGCCAAGTTCAATTGTGTGAAGGGTTTGTCTTGATAAAGAATCCGCACTATCTCTTGAATATTTGGCAAGATAGTCTTATATGTCAAGAGGATAGTGGGAGTCTTAAAGATCCTAAAAAGAATTTCAAGAACTAATCAAGAATAAAACTTGAGGTTCTTCACTAGCACACGACTTGAGGTTTATAACCTATCATGTTGACATATTCTGTGCCCATTCCAGTTAAAGTTGGCTTTGCATAGGAGTTCTGAAAGTTCTCAATTGGTTTCATAACAACTTGGAAGCAATGGCAGACCCTGTACTGCCAGGTGGCAAGAAGTTAAGATTGCATAAGTTCAGTCCATATGAGTTTGGATTTGTCATTATCCTTGTCTTGTGACTATGGTTTTGACGATTCACATGGATAAGAACACATACACCATAAAATCTAAGGGTCATAAGGTTTCTCTCCGATTCATGAAAATGATGGTGAGGAAACACTTCCACCAAGTAGATTTGAAGCAGATGGCAAAAGGTCTAAACAATTGAGACTATGATTACGGCATCCCTTTTCATAGTTCTGAAATTGTTTAGACACACATGCATGCTATCTAAGGAAAGGTGTATGATTTTGATAAAGTTTTATCAAAGCATCTCGTATCAGAAATCTGAACTTTGGTAAGAAAGTCAATAAAGTATTGATTTCTAGAAGTCCAGCTGATTTCTGAGTACATGTCAAAGCTAGTGGGAGCATAAGTGTTATGCTAATAATCATCATGTTAGTGGGAGCATGATAATTATTGTTAGTGTTGCAAGTTAGCAATGTTAATTATAGAAAACAAAAGTTTCAATTCGTGAGGCTGCAGAGATTGAAAAAGTTGTTTTGCTATAATTAAGGGAGAGGATATACTTCATTTCAGTTCTAAAGGCTTAGATTGAGACCTTAATCGTCTTTAGTCAAGAATATATATATGAATTTCATGTTGGATTGGTTCAACTTAAGGAAATTCTATATATTGCGTTCTCAAAATTCGATTATGATTACGGCATCCCTCTTTATAGTCAAATTTTGAAAACATGGCAAATAAAAATATTGTAGCAAAAGACTGGTCTAGAATCATGTCTTCATGTGAGACATCATGAATCGTGTACCATTTGCTTTGGGTACAGGATCGATTGCATGTGCTATAATATTTGTCATTTCTAAATTTTTTCCAAATGCCCAGAGGCATTAAGAAGGGAAAAGGTCTAGAATTGGATATGACTAAAATGATTAAGCAATTGTCGAGGACAATCTGAGGTTTACCAAAAATTGGTTGCTCAGGGACAGTTGGAAGTATAGTGCTAATTTTGGAAGGACCATATTGACATATTCTGAAAAGAGGCATCTCTTATTCAGAAGTGATAGTCAAAATGAGAATATGGAGTTGTCTCCATAGGTGGAAGTTATCTGTGTAAGATTAGAAAACTTAATGCAAGAAGCATGTCCAAAGCAATGTACTTTGAATATGAGACTTAATTTCCATGGAGCTGATCTCCATTGGAATACCTTATAATGACTGTTGACAAGTCTTTGTGACTTTGTACATATTCATTACAGGAGGGTCAGTGCATATAAGTTTAAAATCTAAACAGATTTCGATAAATGATAGGAATTTGAAATTCTCACATTTTTCGATAAGGATTTGGGAGTGTGAAATTAGAATCATTGAAATTATGTTCAATTGGTTTATTTCACAAAGTAAGGATCATAGACAAACATAGAGTGCATACTTGGTGTATGGCAAAGCTATTGTTTAAGAAAAACATAGTGTACATGCTTGGAGCATGGGACAACTAGTGTTTTTAATTCAAGTATAAAGTTGATAAAACCGAAACAATGAATAATGAGTAATCAGTATGGTGATAAATAAAAGTGTTTATTTATATTCATAGGGTTTGATACCATATTTGATTCATTTATTCTTGTGTTTCACTTTGCATGTTTTGACTTCCAGAATAACTAAGTCGCTCTTCCTGAATGATTAAGTTATTCAAACCATCCACAGTCGGTCATTTGTTGGAAGTAGATATGAATCAAGACTGTCATGGGTTGGTTTGTAGAGGTCCAAGTTGGTGGACAAAGTGGTGCTACAACACTCATGAGTGCTCATAAGTTCTGAGTATTGGATTCAACCCGCGCTCATTTGAATCACTTCATGGATTTTATCACGAGTGATCATGAGACGATAATATCTTATATTCTTCAAACCTAGAGATATGAGTTGTTACTATGAGTTGGTTATACATTGATTGCACGAAAACGCATTTGGTAACTCGATGTTATAAAACGTGCCTTTGTGTATGATTCAACAAGTAGTAGAACACGCCATATGAGTCGAAGTTTATCCATTCCTTTTACCTTCGGGATAAAAGCGATATCTGTGGGCCCCTCGATGATTTAGCGATGACACATGTGAGTGCTTGGCCAAGCCAGGACTGATTTGATTTGTTCAATCAGTCAGTCATCATAAATCGAAAATCGGGAAACAACAAATGGACAGAGAGAATGATTATAATCCATGTCTCAGTCCATATGATATCTAGAATGGAGGAATATATGATCCCTTATCTAATAGACAAGTCATTGACAAGGTCAGAGTTCGACAGCGGCTTTAAGAGCTACGATTGCCAGTTAGGTTTTGAAGTCATACTCAATAATAGTTTTAGACTTATCCAAGTGGGAGACTGTTGGATTAATGTCTAAGTCCATAACTATATTTGGTATGTACTTGACCAGACCCGGCATGGTCCATTTGGGTTGCACTTCACCGGCACAATTTATATGGATAGTCTTTTGAGAATAGTATATTTATGATTTATATTAATATATTATAAGTTCTAATATATTAATATGGAATCATATTATTTAATTAGTATTGATCAAGAATTAATTTAGAATTAATTAAGTGATCAAAAAGAACTAATTAAATATGGACTCTTATATATATGGAATGGGCCAAGTTCATTTAGGTTGGGCTAAGCTTTCATGGATGGTCCATGGAGCTTTTAACCCATGGATCCTATGTAAATGAAAGGTCATGGGTATTAGGGTTTACATGGATGTAACCCTAATCCTCCATAATATATAAAGGGGTCATTAGCTCACAAAATTGGACACAAGTGTGTGAAAATAAGAGTGGGCCGATTTTAGTGTGCATACATATTCTCTCAAGTTCTTCCAAGGTGTTTTGGTGATTTGTGATTCCATTTGAGGCTTCCACACTATCGGGGCTAAGCTCTTAAAGCTTGAAGACATCAAGCTACATCAAAAGGTATGTCATCTAACTAGAACTTTGTAGTATAGGTGCTTCATAATATGCTAGTTAGGATGAAACCTTGGAATAGTTAATATTTGCATGTATAATAGAGAAAACATAGATCCAAGGTTTATAGGGTTGCATGTACACCATAGGAGTGTTAGAATACTCAAAACCCAACACTCCCCCCATGATCTTCAATAGGAAAGCCATGGGCTCTCCACATGGTCTTACATCCAAGTGTCATGGGCTCCCCCATGGTCTTCAATAGGAAAGTCATGGGCTCTCCACATGGTCTTACATCCGGTGCCATGGGCTCCCCCATGGTCTTCCATGCAAGTATCACAAAGACAACTAGCATACCACATACCACATAGTCAATAGCATGCCACCTAATCACTAGCATACCATATATACATGCATACCAGACATATCATCAGTGAATCTACAATAAGCACTACAACTAACCGAATGGGTCGGCCTTGGTGCCTTAGACCCATTGGTATGGTGAGGAGACTCACCTGGCACTGCTGAAGTCCCGCAGATAAAAGTCCAGTTGCTGGTTGACAGATTCCGGAACTGTCAACACCAAACAATACCCAATCAATAATTGGGTTCCAAGCCCAAGGTCCGTCACACACTCCAAAGGCCCAAAAGTCAAGTAATGGACCAAAGCCCAACATATGGCCCAATTTTCCAAATTGGGCCCAGACCTCTACATGGTCTTACCCTAAGGCCCATCCATTAATTCTAGTCCAAAATCTTGGTATTCTAATGGCCCGATATCTCATAATCATCAAGGCCCAGTTATGGCCCATCTATGGCCCAATTTTCCAAATTGGGCCCAAACCTCTACATGCACTTATTTTAAGGCCCAACCAATTATTCTAGCATCGGTTACAATATTACAAAGAAAAAACCCAAATAACACCCACATACACACAGCCACCCTAGTGGTGGCCGGCGGTGGCACATGGTGGTAGTCACCACCTCACGGTAGTGGTGGCGGCTCACTTTTGATTCCAGATTACACAACCCACACATAATACACTCTAACATTGGAAACATACCCAAACACACTTCTGTTTGTGAAATAGACCCAGCTACCCACCTGGTGGCCTACGGCGGTGACGACGACTCGGAGTGGCGGGCAGCAGCATCGACTATCGGTGGCAGCAACACTCCACAGCCACACGGAGCGGAGACGACGATGACACATCAACAGAAAGGGGTGGAGAATAGAAAGGTTGTCGGTCTCCAATCGGGATAACAGAAACGATGTCTGCGACCACCCTTCTTAACGGAAACCACGACCGGAGATGATCTGAAAAAGGAACAGTCGCGATGGGCGACGACGGCAGTAGGCGGATGCGATTTAACGGCTCCGAGACGTAGCGGAGGTAGGAGGAGAGGGCTGCTGCAGCGGGGAATGGAGGTGGATCCTCCACTGGAACACGACAGCGGCGCTAGCGACGTTCAAGTGGCAGTGGTTCTCCGACGGTCTCATCTATCATCGGAAATGGGGACGTGTAAGGCTAGCTTCGACGGTAGCAATGGTCCGTCGGCGACCTTTGGTTGATCGGAACAGGAAGGGAGTCGGGTGGCGACAGCTGGACAATGGAGGAGGTGGGGGTGGTGGCTGAGTGTAGTGGTTAGGGTTAGGGTTTGGACGAGGCAATGCAACAGTTAAATACCCGGCTCAATCAAATTCTCCCCATAACGACACCTTTAGTCCCTCAGTCTCCTTTTTCTTTCAATTTCGATCCAGAATTTACCATTTCTAACTTGCTCCCATAAATCCTTTCAGAATAAGTCCAAAAGTTACCAATTACACCCTGCCTTCTAAAATCCCTACAAAATAAGTCCGATATTTACTCTTTAACCCCTGTTTCCATAAATTATTTTATATTAGGTCCAAATGATACCAAATAGCCCCTCCTCTTACAAAACCTTTTCAAAATAAGCCCCTTAATTACACTTTAACCCCCGAAACTAACATCCTGATAATTATTATTTGATTTTTGGGCTATAATAATATAAAGTAATAATAAAAAGTACTTCTCGGGGTTCCGGGTTTATTATTTGATCGTTCTATTTTAAACGGAGTGTTACACCTGGTCAAAGTCAAGGTCAACAGTCAATGTTGACCTCAACTCGTCGAGTAAATCCTAGCAACTCGCCGAGTTCCTCCTTATTTCATTCCACTAAATCCCGCATCAAGTCGCCGAGTCACCCTAGTGACTCGTCGAGTTCATCAAATGTCCAGAAAACTAAGGTCCGTTCAGACCAAAACCCTAATCCTTCACTGCACCTATCCAGAAACTCAGAAACGGGCAAACCCTACCCCGACTCGTCGAGTCAGCTAAGGGACTCGACGAGTTCCTTCATTCTCTCTCAAGTTCGGCCCTTTTCAGTGGGATCTAAGGTCCCAAACTCCAGATCCAAAGTCTCCTAGTGCAGATACCACATAAAGTTGCAAACTTTACGTGGATGCAAGGCCCTTCAAGGCCATAACATCAATACTAGGCTTCTTACTAGGTTTTTGTGCATGGAAAGGGGCTAGGCTGCATAAAGTGGGCAACTTTATGTCATTGGAGACCTAGAGAGGTCCAGATCTGGAACCATATCCTTGTGATAAGTCCAGATCCGAGTTTGACTCCATTTTGCACCAAAAATGGCCATTTACTTCCAAGAAAAGAGATCTAATCAACTAGAGATCAAGTTGACGACTGTATACCACAAGATTATGGCCAATACAGAGTAGATTTCGGATCTAGTGCTCCTCTCCTTGCTCCTTCCTCTTCAAGCTCTAGAATCCTTCACCAATACCCCAAAATCACTCACAAAAGCTCTTACTCTCACTAGAGAAGGTGCAAGGTCGAACTAGGGTTTTCTCTGGCTAACAGGGTGATAAGGGAGGCCACAAGAGGCGGATTATGTTCCTTAAATATAGTGAAAACCCTAAAAATTAGGGTTTCTCTTTATATCCCCTACTCGTCGAGTCGGGGCCTTCCGACTCGTCGAGTAGAATCTAAACCCCGCGTCCCCATAACAGTCTCTACTCGATGAGTTGGAGCACCCCAACTCGCCGAGTCCATGCAAAAAACCCTAAAATTATATAAATTAATCAATACATGGAACAGGTGTTATAGAACAGGAGCTTGCAGCTGAAGTTGAGAAGAACTTTACAGTATGGTTTCAAAACTATGTGGGTGTTAATTTTATATTTTTTATATTTATTATTTTTTGTTATGGTTACAATTAACTCTAATTAAGTGCTTTACCATTTTTCACATAGGCACGTAGGATCCGGATAAACAATAAGTATATATCTGACCTTTCCAAAATGCCATCCAAAAGAGTGAAATTATATAGTGTATACTTTGTCAATGGTTACAAGTTTCACACAGAAACTCATGGTCTGATCAAATCAACAATCAATAGCGGATGTGTGTTAGTAGCCAAGGAGGTGATTATTACGGTAAGGTGGAAGAAATTTTAGAAGTCGGGTACCTTGGTTACCCAATTAAAACCACAGTTTTGTTTAAATGTCATTGGTACGATCTAACACCTAACATAGGAGTTAAGGTTTACAAACAATATAACTTGGTCGAGATAAACGTCAAAAGAAAATACAACAATTTCGAGCCGTTTGTTTTAGCCATGCAAGCCACTTAGGTGTATTACATTCCTTACGCAAGTTTGAAAACAAACAACTCGGACTGGTGGGCTGTATTTAAAGTTAAACCTCGTGGCTGGACTGATGTATGTGAAAATCATCCTCAGAAAGACGTTACTTTCCAAGAAGATGAAGTTGAAACAAATGAAATCATTAGACCAACTACAACCGATACAGACAATTATGATGATCACGACATGTCAAGCAGCGGTTCAGATAATGAAAATAACATTGATGAAGAAAGTGAAATCCATGAGGACGAAAATGATGGTATTCCTGACAGCGAGGGTAGTTATGAGGATAGTACAACGAGCAATGAAGAACAAGAGGAGGAAGAAGAAGAGGAGGAAGAAGATATTGACTAGATGTTTTTATTTCTTTATAGAAGGATGGTTACATTGTCTAATTTTTAGTTTTTGCATGCCAATTGGTAAATGTGATGTTATGTATTAGTGCCCTTCATGAGAATTAAATAAAATAAAATTTAATCATTCTTTGGTACATTGAAAGCATTTACTAAAGGGGACATGTGTTTTTCAGATATTTGTATGTACAATATTTTCATTAAATATCCAATTAAGTAATCATTTATGTTATAATCTAGTTTTTTTTACATTGAAAAAGGTCAAAAATTATTCAATATAACATAAACATAATTACTTTACAAAAAATTAATTCCTAGCAGAATTGGTAACAAAAGTTGCAACATATAATGGCTCAATACTAAAAATTCCAAGAGTTTTGTTGTTGTTGCAAATTTCCATAGCTAAATATCTATGAGTTTGAACTACCCCTTATCAATGTTGCTATGGAATATAATTTCGTAACAAATGTCGTCACAAATTAGCTAGGCTTTTTATTCCATAGCAGAATTCCCTAGCAAATACCTACGGATGGTACTTCCATAGCAAAGCAACTATGGAATTGGTTTCTGTTGAAAAAGTCTGTTGCATAGTAATCACGATAATTAATTCCATAGCAGCAGTACAACGGAAAGTGATTTCGTAACAAATTGCGTTGAAAAATTGCTACAAATGTTTTTTCCATAGAAATATCGGTAGCATAATACCAACGGATATGGAGTCGGTAGCATTTTCCCTAACAAGTCCCATGCTCGCTACCGGAAATAAATTCCGTAGACAATGTGGTAGCAACCTTGCTATGGAACAACATTCCATAGCACGATCCATTACAAATTAACAACGAAAATACGTTCTATAGCGTCCTTCCATAGAAAAATCGCGTTTTTCTTGTAGTGACTGGCGATGGGCTCCCTCCTCCTCATGAACCGAGGAGGCCCACCAACATCAAACTCCTTGAAGGTAACCTCACAAGCCCATGGTCGATTGTCCTCCAACTCGGCTCACAGAACCTTAAGGCGCTCATCCACTATTGAAATCAAATCATCCCCGAGAAAGCTGATTACACTGGGAAAATCCTCATGTGTGAACCTCGAAACCTCTCCAGCGATGATGTCATGGATATCCCTCTCACTCAGGCCTGAATCTCCATCACGAGTAGTCATCATATCGAATATGAAAAATGATAGGAACAAATCAAAATCAATGCACATTGCTAACCCACACTATGCATACCCACCTACAAGTTCCTTGGTATTCCTATAACACTCCCATGACTCAAGTATGGATCATGTGCTTTCAGTAGTACGGGCCTAATATCTTTTAGGTGAGTGTATACTCCTATCGAGCTCTTCACATGAACAAACTGCAAAACATTTAATCCACAACTGTAAGAGTAAATCTTAGTAAGTTACCTAATATACCACATACTCCACCATACATACAATGCATATAAGCAAAGTCTTCGAATCTAGTGTCGATCTGCCAACTCTTATATTTACAAGCATACACCATACATATCATCTTCTGGAACTATGCCACTGGCTCTCAGCCACCACTACTACTGGTTGTTAACCATTAACTGATACCGACTCTCAATCGTGCCGAAACCATCGACTTCTCGCTGGAACCACATCTATATCGGGCCAATGCTAATACTGACAACCGCCTCACGAACATGTAGTCATATATAGTTGAGAGTTGAATAGATGATCCTACTCTAAAACCACAACCAAACAAGGAACATGCAAGAGAGTCAAGACCTAAAGTTCTAAGGCTATCCAACTTAAACTACATACAACCCCTAGAGTATCCACTCAACGATCAACCAATACTATCATTACCCTAGGTAAACATGACACCTAACAATATCCTACAATCAACAGGCAAAACCTACCACTCTTGCATACCATGACACCAAGTGTCCCATACTGCACATACATAACAAGGTATTGTCCAAGTCAAATAGCATCCACGTACTCTAACATTACCATTATCCTAACATACAAAGGATATACAATGTTACACGTGGCATACTAGGAAGACTCACATGAATCGTAGAACTGGAGAAACACCACTACACTCTCAACTCTTTGCACTGATGAATCCCACAAACCAATTACCACCTAATAAAGATCACATCTCAATGGATTCTCCAATTCCTTCAAGTTTACCCCAAGGTCAAACTAGTCATATGTCAACGGTCAACTAAAGTCAACGGTCAACCAGGTTAATGGTCACCATGCTATGGTAAACCCTTGGCCACATCGTGGCCAAGTACGGACAAATCAGTCGAGTTACAGTACACCACCACACCGTGGGCCTTCCTTGGCACACTGTGGTTTTTACTAGAACTATCTTTTCTTTATTAATCCGTTAAGACAACTCCTAATACTTTCCATAAGGATTCTTTGCATCATAAAGGACCATAAAACTCGTAACTTTATAGACATTCATCTCTAATTCATGTCCCCCTCAAAACTTAAGTCAAAATGATGGTAAGGGAGTCAAAACTCCATCCATAACATCAATCAAATGAACCACTTCATATCTAAAACATATGATGCACTAGGGACCTCAGACAGTGATAAAGTTGCAAACTTTATCACTTCCAACCTTCCAAAAGTTACATAGCATTTGGGAACTTAATCATCTTCTTGATCTAAAAGAAAGGAAACATAAAGATAAAGTCTTGGATACTTACATAGGTCTATTGCCAAAGAGAAAGTTTCACAATCATTGGATCTAGCTTTCTTGCATCACCATACCTTGATCCTTCCTCTAAAATGCACCAAAATGGCAAGATTCTCATATAAAACCCAAAGAGAGGCTAGGGTTTCAAATAAGGAGGGTGGAGGCTGAAGAGAATGACCTAACTCCTGAGTTTATGCCTTTAAATACTACATGAACCCTAATCTTCATGGGTTCGGGCTGTAGGGCTCACCACGCCATGGTGAAGGTCCTACCACGTCATGATACCCAATCAGGCGCCTCCTCGATTAAGTGATGTGGCCACGTCATGGTGAATACCTTACCACGCCATGGCATAAGGTGTTTTCCTCAAAACCTTATATTTGAAATCCTTAAGTCTTGATTGGTCAAATCAGGACAACGGGCGTTACAATATTTTTTTTTCAACTTCCAGAAGTATTGAAACTTAAAAGTTATTATAAAATTTAGTTAAACACTTCGAAAATGATTAAGTCTGCATGTTCATAGTATGTTATTTTCCATAGTCCAGTGTGTAGTGATACAGGTAAATTTCTTTCGAATCATCACAATAATTTCTTTTTGCCAATAAACGTTTGAACATTGTGTATAAAAATTAAGTTGAACATTGTATTTATTTAAATGTTAAAAAAACGTTTAAATTTTATATAAACGTCAAGACTTAAGATTATATACTAAAACCCGTTAAAAATATTTGTTATGAGGGGGTAAATTGTTTTTCTTAAGACTTTCCATAGAGGTTAAAAAAATATGTCAAAAGTTTATGATGATAACATTTTTATTAAATAGTGTCATTTTAATATCATCGTTTTATATATTATCAATATGGAACATCATAAAAGGTAGAAAATATGATAATTCTATTAGAAAAACGCTAACATGGTCGACCACATGGTTCCAATAATATTGTAGTTGATGCCTAAACCGATCAAAATAAAGAACATGAGAGAATAAAGATATTAAAGAAAAGGTTTTAGCTTCTTTACTTATAGAATAAAAGAGCTTATTAAGCCTTTTTACCATGACAATGTGAGATAAAATTCTCCTATATTACGTGTTTTTTTGTGTCATCTTTTTTATTCCACATCGTTTAAGACAAAATTTTGAAGTGAAAACAATCAACTATAAGTAATGAAGCTAACACATTTCTTATCTAACATTGCTTAAGAAACAAAACTCATGGGTAAACACACATCTATAAATAAAAAGACTAAAACTTTTTCTCTTATATCTTTGTGCTCGTATGTTCTTGATTTTGATCAGTTTGCGCATAAACTAAAATATTCCAAAAATCATTTATGTTTTACATTATTAGAATTAAATTGCATGAATATCAAGTAACATTATTTTCAAACTATTTTAAAAAATTAGTTAAACACTTAAAAAATGATTAAATTCGTATGTTCATAGTATATCATTTTTCATAGTCCAATGTGTAATGATACATGTAAATTTGTTTCGAATCATCACAATACATATACATAATTTCTTTTTGACAATGAACATTTGAACATTGTTTAAAAATTTTAAGTTGAACGTTGTATTTATATAGATGTTAAAAAATCAAACTTTTATATAAACATCAAGACTTAATACTATATACTAAAACACATTAAAAATATTTGACATGAGGGGGTAAAATAATTTTTTTCTTAAGGCTTCCTATGGAGGTTAAAAAAATAAGTCGAAAGTTTGTGATGATAACATTTTCATTAGATAGTGTCATTTTAATATTATCGTTTATATTCTATCAATATGGAATATCATAAAAAGTATTAAATATGATAATTCTAAAAAAATAATAATAAAAAATAAAAAATAAAATAAACCCTTCTATGGTCGACGTCATGGTTCTAATAATATTGTAGTTGATGTCTAAATCGATCAAAATCAAGAACATGAGAGAATAAATATGTAAGAGATAAGGTTTTAGCATCTTTACATATAGAATAAAAGAGTTTATTAAGTTTTTTACCATGACAATGTGGGATAAAATTCTCCTTTATCACGTGTTTTTTTGTGTCATGTTTTTTATCCCACATCACTTAAGAAAAAATTTTGAAGTCAAAACAATCAACTATAAGTAAAGATGTAACGCTCCGTTCCTGGTACGTATTAATTTATTAAATGTCTTTTATAAAGAGCTACTTGGCGAGTAGTAGCCCTAACTCGTCGAGTAGATGCCAGGTTGGACGCGGGTTTTAAGTGATCTACTCGGCGATTCCGCGCCTGGACTCGACGAGTAGGCCAGTCTGGATGAAACCCTAATCCTTAGGGTTTGTACCCTATTTAAACGTCCTTATAGCCCCATCCCAGCCTCCAACACCCTTAGAGCGTTTCCCCCTCAAAACCCTAGCCTCAATTGGTGAGTTTGAGTGATTCCTTCTTGATTTTGAGTGTTTTGGTGTATTCTTGGAAGTGTAGAAGAAAAGGAAAGAGAGAAGGTGCAAAGGAGAAGAATGAGATCCAGAAGCTAGTTTCCATTTGCTACTTCATCTGGTAATAAAGCCTCTACCTTGTTCATTTTCCTAGTAGATCTTCATATATGCTTGTTTTGCCACTTTTGGGACATTTCAAGGTCCAAACTCGAGATTGGAGCTCCCTTAGGGTAGTGAGCTATAGATCTGGACATCATTGAGCCCCAGGAGCTCAAAGTAGCTACCTTTATGCAAAGCAAGGCCTTGTTCCAAACCCTAAGTTCCCATTTCTAGCTTATTTTGGCGTTTTAGCTTCATACCTCTATGTATGTACGTAAAGTTGGCAACTTTACGCGTTATATTGTCCCTAGAAGCTCAGATCTATGCATTGGATGCACTGGAATCGATTAGAATCAACTGTTTACTGAGGACATGCATAGGACTCGACGAGTTGTTCTTGGACTCGGCGAGTCGGAGCGCAAACTCCTGATTTCTCCGATTTTAGAGTTGTGAGTTGAATCAGCGAGTGGAAGAGGACTCAGTGAGTTAGAACAAGGATCTGGAAGTAGAGGGACTCGGCGAGTCTACGTCCCGACTCGACGAGTCGAGTCGCGAGTTAGAGAAGTGTGAGTCCGGGAACTCGGCGAGTTCATAGTAGGACTCGGCGAGTAGAGTCAACCAGGAAGTTGACTTTGACCAGGAAGTTGACTTTGACCAGGGGTAAAATAGTCATTTTACCCTGAAAACAGTTATCAGTATCTGATTTAGTGTTTATGGGATTGTAGTCGGGGAGTTCCGGAGCAGCAGTCAGCCAGTCAGATTTAGCATCTCAGCAGCCAGCGTTACGAGGTGAGTCTTCCTTCCAGTAGGAACGGGTCTACGGCCACAATGCCGGCCCGTTTAGTCAGCAGTAGTTCCGGACTTCGGTCCGATGAAGTAGTTCAGTGTGTTTGATGTCTTTGTGATTCAAGCATGTCTTTGTGTTATGTGTTCCGGAATTCGGTCCGATGTAGTATGCAGTATATGTGTTTATGCTAGTAGTTATGATTATGCTATGCTATGTTCAGTCAGTTCCGGACTTCGGTCCGATGCAGAAGGCAAGGCCCTGGTTAGTTCCGAACTACGGTTCGATGCAGTTTTCGGACTACGGTCTGATGCAAAGGGCAAGGCCCTGGTTAGTTCCGGAATACGGTCCGATGCAGAGGGCAAGGCCCTGGTTAGTTCCGGACTTCGGTCCGATGCAGTTTCTGGACTTCGGTCCGATGCAGTGGGCAAGGCCCAGTAGTTGCTTTATATATTATTGTATGGTATGTGGTAGTTTGGGGGAGCTCACTAAGCTTTGTGCTTACAGTTTCAGTTTTTGGTTTCAGGTACTTCCGATAGTAAGGGGAAGAGCTCGAGATGATGGCATGGCACACACCACAACTTCAGTTTATCCTGGGAGTTTTATTCGGATATTTTGATATGTTTTGACATCAGTTGATTTGATAAACTTATTATGGCATTTTGAGACGCATGATCCATGGATTTATCTTTTAATATTTGATATTATGGTTTAGTAAAGTTTTCAAACTAAAATTTTTGGGTTGTATTTTTGGGATGTTACAAAAGAGGTTGATATATTTCTTATCTCACATTGCTTAAGAAACAAAACTCATGAGTAAACACATATCTATAAGTAAAGAGATTAAAACTTTTTCTCTTATATCTTTGTGCTCTTATGTTTTTGATTTTGACCGGTTTATGCATAAACTAAAACATTCCAATAACCATTTATGTTTTATATTATTAGAATTAAATTGCATTAAAATCAAGTAAAACATTAGTTTTTAAACTATTTTAAAAAATTAGTTAAACACTTAAAAAATGATTAAATTCGTATGTTATCATTTTCCCTAGTCCAATGTGTAATGATACATATAAATTTCTTTCAAATCATCACAATACATATACATAATTTTCTTTTTGACAATGAACATTTGAACATTATTTATAAAAAAGAATAAGTTGAATGATATATTTATATAGATGTTAAAAAAAATTAAACTTTTATATAAACATCAAGACTTAAAACTATATACTAAAACCCATTAAAAATATTTGACATGAGGGAGTCTTAAGGCTTCCCATAGAGGTTAAAAAAATAAGTCTTTATGATGATAACATTTTCATTAAATAGTGTCATTTTAATATTATTGTTTATATTCTTTCAATATATATGGGACATCATAAAAGGTAGAAAATATGATAATGTAACAAAAAAATCCATGATCCACTGCATGGTTCATGGAATATTGTAGTTGATATGCCTACACCAGTTAAAATCAAGAACATAAGAGAACATAGATATAAGAGAAAATGTTTTAGCCTCTATACTTATAGATATGTATTTTCTATTAGTTTTTTTTCTTAAGCAATATGAGATAAGAAATATGTTAGTCTCTTTACTTATAATTGATTGTTTTCACTTCAACTTTTTTCCTTAAGCGACGTTGGATAAAAAAACATGACACAAATGAACACATAATAAAAATGAATTTGATCCAACATCGTCATGGTAAATAAACTTAATAAACTATTTTATTCTATAAATAAATGTCTCCTTCTAAAGTTAAAATAGTTACATAATTCTTTTGTCATTTTTTATCTTTAGAAAATTTTCCAAATATTAAAGTTCAAGGAAAAAGTATAATTAAGCATTCTATTATTTGATTATAATGATGTTGAGTTTACACAATGAGTTGATTTTAAGTATAAGGTATCCATTTTTAGCAAAATAGTTTGAAAATTAATGTTACTTGATTTTCATGAAATTTCATTTTAATAATATAAAACGTAAATGGTTTCAAGAATGTTGTAGTTGATGCATGAACTAGTCAAAATCAAGAACATAAGAGAACAAAGATAAAAAAGAAAAATTTTCTATCTCTTTACTTATAGATATGTGTTTTTCCATGAGTTTTGTGGTTTAAGCAATGTGAGATATGAAATGTTTTAGCCTCTTACTTATAGTTGATTGTTTTGACTTCAATTTTTTTCTTAAGCAATGTGTGATAAAAAAAAAACATAACACAAAAGGACACACGATAAGACGAGTTTGACCGCACAACGTCATGATAAACAAACTTAATAAGTTCTTTTATTCTATGAATAAAGGTCTCCCTTAAAAGTTAAAATAGTTTCATAATTTATTAATCATTTTTTATCTTTGGAAACTTTTTCAAATATTAAACTTGGATTTTATCTATCAATTTAGTGTACAAATTATTATTGCATTTAATATCAACGACTAATAATTTTCAACAACATATATTTGTTAAAATTATAACTAAATAATTTTAACATGCACAACGTGCGAGATTTCGTGTAGTGTGTGTGTGTGTTTTTGTGTGTATATATATATATATATATATATATATATTTGAATGTAAAATATGAGTTGTGTCCTAAGAGCATTCACCTTAGAGAGTTTAATGAGAGAGTTGAATAAAATTTTAAACTCATAGTTGTCATGAATGTATAAAACTTTACCATTATAAGATGACACATTGATATTTAATGAATTTAAAGTTCAAAGACCATTGAACCATTCAATATAAAAGAGAAATTTTCTAATTTGTTAAATAAATAGTTAAATATATTTCATTAAATTCTATAGAGTTTTGTTTATCCTATGAAAAAAATATAAAGTTGTATAGAAGATAATAATAATATGACAATCTATTAAACTTTATAAACATGAATATATAAAAGGTGACTACAGTTTTTTTTTGACATTATGACTTTGTACTTGATATATTTAATCTAGGATCATATAATTATTTATTGTTCAAGAAAAAAAAACAATTATTTGTGTTTATTATTTTTCATTAGATGAACGCTTATTTATTATTATTATTATTGGCTAGATTAACAAAATTACCTTAAAGTTTTATTTCTTTTGATAAACAATGTTATTTCAAAGGGAGTTAGATTCACACAAATGCAACAAAAATTTTCCATATATAACAATTTATTTATGCATTGAAGTATTATATTGTATAACTGGAATTTCGTTTATAACACAATCAATGGTCAATCTGAAATGAACTCAAAACATTCACCAAGTTATCATTTAACCAGTTTGTTTAGTTTAAATCTTCATAAAAATATTTCAAAAGTTACGGAAACTATTAATTTAAAAGCTTATTATATCTAGAGAGCTCCTGATAGAGAAGATGGTAACCTCAAAGCAGTGGGGAATGTTATGTCCAGTGAGGTAATTTTTTGTCTTACCTAATGACTCATTCAACAGTCAAAAGACAAATTGTGAACGCTCCCTACTATGCATATAATGAAAGAGGAATCAAACATGGATCCAAGTCAAAGTTGCGTCCGGCTGGGAGTTATTTAATTATATGATGAATGACAAAAATTGCATTCAAATCCCAACCACAGGAGAAAACAAAGGAGTGCACCCCACTACCTCATGCGCACGCTACCCCACACCCCTCCAAACCCTAATTCCAAAGACCCTTTCTCTCCTCTCTAGTTTTTCTTTTTCTCGATGGAAGAAGAATGTGAATGAGTCACATGAGCCCTTGTGTACTCAACTTACATATTACGAAATATATAGCAAAGTAGCTCACTCAATCTTTCCTAATTAAAATTGTGACGAAGATAAAGTTTATATATATATATATATATATATATATATATATATATATATATATATAGAGAGAGAGAGAGAGAGATATATATGATCACAAAAACTTTGTTAGATATACCCTCACCCACTAAAACCAATAGCCAAGCCAACAAAAGACACACATAGCTCCCATAGGGTATCTTCAAGATTAAGTAGCAGTTGTTTCTTCTACACCACCACACTAGTACTACCGGTTCTGTGTATCTTTTCAATTTCCACTAATCATCAAGATCACGAGGGACTGGGAAAAGTTTAAAAGAGTCTTTATCTGTGTTATTGAGCATGTCAAACTGGTGGACTGGGCAGGCCAACCTAGGTGGTGTAGAAACACCATCAGGTGGTTCCTTGGCTTTAAAGAAGCCAGATCTGGGAATATCAATGAACGAGAACAACACCGGAAGCGAAGAAGATGAAAGAGACAACAACAGCGATGATCCAAGAGAAGGTGGGATCGAGACTTCAAATAGGCGGCCTAGAGGCCGTCCACCAGGCTCAAAGAACAAGCCAAAGCCCCCGATTTTTGTGACAAGGGACAGCCCCAACGCGCTTCGTAGCCATGTCATGGAGGTTGAGAGTGGAACTGATGTAGCTGAAAGCATAGCTCAATTTAGTAGGAGACGACAAAGAGGGGTTTGTGTTATGAGTGCTAGTGGGACAGTCATGAATGTAACCCTAAGACAGCCCACAGCACCTGGTTCAGTCATGGCCTTACAAGGCCGATTCGAGATTTTGTCACTAACCGGAGCTTTTTTACCTGGTCCTGCTCCGCCTGGCTCAACAGGTCTGACTATATACCTTGCGGGAGGTCAAGGTCAGGTTGTCGGTGGGAGCGTGGTGGGGTCGTTGGTGGCCTCCGGACCTGTGATGGTAATTGCCGCCACATTTTCCAACGCTACATACGAAAGACTCCCTGTAGAGGAAGAAGAGGAAGCAGATAGTGTGGTGCAGGCAGGGATGGGTGGTGGTGGATCACCACCGCCACTTGGGATGGGTGGTGATGGAGGAGGGTTGGGTGATCCGATGCCTGGGTATAACTTGCAGCCCAATTTGATCCCTAATGGTGGTGGACAGATGAACCATGAAGCATTTGGCTGGGCTCATGGCCGGCCTCCATATTAGAGGTAAAAGTTAAAAACGAATAACATCATTATAACTATAATTAAATCTGAATAAGGTCTATGTGATGTTAAAGTAACAATATTTGATGATATTGATCAGGTTGTAATGCATGAGAAAGAAAATTAATCTCAACTCCTGGATTTGTATATTTTGCTTGTATTAGTTACTTGGTCTTATTCTATTTAGGGAATGTCTGTTTATAAATATAGTTGATTTGCTGATTACAATAAAAATATTTATAGAACTTTTTATTTATATGTTTCAATAAATGTTTTAAATTAACATATGATAATAATCACTCTCCTAGGTTTTATAGGATTTAGTCTTTGCAAAGGCTGTATATACATTCCAAAGTTTCCCACTGCTCTGTCAAGAATAACAAAAGCGTAGAGGTTCGCACTTTGTTGGTCATTGCCAACCTCCTCGAATATGTCATAGCCGGCCTTAGAATCGTAAACCTGCTCAAATTCTTGAGTTGGTCGGGTATCAAGTTTTTCTTGCTTTGTTGATCATTGGTTGGACATGGTACTATCGTATGTGATAGATTTCAAGGCTGTAAGTAAGTGTTATAATTCGACAGGCCAAGAAGAAGTAAAAATGAAAGAACAAAAACACCAAAATTTTGGTGGAAACGCTAACGGGTAAACCAAAAGCACGCGACATCGAGAGGGAGATTACAACATGATTTTTTTTCTATTGGTACTACCTTTAACAATAGGGAGGTTATTCTTAATTTTATTTAAGAAAATTGATTCATCCACATAAAATATATGATTCACTGACTTGTATGATAGATATACAAGGGTATGGTACCTTAATTATGTGGATGAATGAATTGATTAAGTGAAATAATCATCTCCCTTAAAAATAATATCTATAATGTAGAGATCTCTCTAGTCAATGTGATTTGTCATTTGTTCTCCCCTAGAACAAAAACCCTTTATGAGACATATAGGACCCTAACTATCACAAAATATAACAAACCAAATTTATCTCTATAGAGATCAATGAACAAACCTTTCAACTAAGCATCTTCTTTGAATGTGTTATAATTCACCACATACTCGACCTCGGTAGTCGAAAAGGATATTGTTAGCCTGCACGGTTGCTTTTCAAACTCAGAACACAATCACTAATGGTGGAAACCATTAGAGTTGTTCTCCTGTCCAAGTCACCAACATAATCTAAATCATAAAAATACAACAACCTATTTTTAGAGTTTTTCAAATTTCAAACGGGAACTCGAAGTACCACATAAGGTATATGATAATCCACTTAATTTCTTTTAAAGTCTCTTTAAAATAACACCACTAGGTACATGAGATAAATCATAACATGAACAAACCATGACATACATAAATGAATCAACTACACTTATTAAACTCTACATGCCTACTTAATATCATCATTTTTCATGTGGACATATATTCAAATTCATTAAGGATGACACGTTTAATCACTTATATCATGAATTTTGAGCATAAAATTATTAATAACCCTATTAATGGATCTAAAAATGTTACAATGAACTTCCTTTGGGAAATCTAGTAGGTACTCTAATCTTCCATGTAACACCCCGTTTCTCACTTTACAGTATAATCTAAAATATACATTTTAGATAGAATATTACTTAAGATAAATAATCTAAACGAAACGAATCCATACATATAAAGAATGTCCAAATCGGACTTCGTCAGAGGAAGTTATGATTTTTCTAAGATTCGGCGCAACAGTATGCGCACAGAAATCAAATTTTAGAACGGTAGATTATTAGGAAAAATAATCTAAACGAGATTTTGAGATCTCGTCAATAAGAATCCGTCGATATAAAGAAAATTGAGAACGGAATCCGTATGTATTAGTTATGCTTTCTGTAGTGATCTCTAACAGACTAAGCCTATCAAAAAATATAAATTTTTGATAGAATGAGAATTAGCTGTTGGGATCTAAACGAAAGTTGTAGATATCGTCGAGAGATTTCTAGGGATATAAATAACGTAAAAAACGGAGCTTGTATGAAGAAGTTACGCTATTCCGACGATCTGGAAAACTGGGCGCGCGGAGTGCCCGTCGCGCACTGATGACGTGGCAGCACCGGAGAGTGCCACGTGGCAATTCGACCGTTCCCCTCCTTCAAAGGTCAAGGTGACATGGCACCTTATGGTTGCGACACGTGGATCCACGAGAATTGGACATGTGGCAGCCTTCTAGAAGGAATGACGCAGAGCAATGCGGCGTCGACACGTGTCAAAAGACCAGAGGAGCCAACAAGGTTGACGTGGCCGACACGTACCATGCCTTGCCCGGTGCGCATTTTCAAGTCCTATAAATAGAGCTCATTCCCGTATATGTTCCTTACATCCAGCCCCTAGAACTTCTCTCTCTCTCTCTCTCTCTCTCTCGATATTCTCCCATGTAGAGCCATTTTCCCTTTGTTTTTGGCCTACAGAGAAGCCCTGCGACGCCCCTGAGTACGCATCTGAGTAGTAGCCTTCGAGTAGGAAAACCCAAGTCAGTATTCTGCACGTTTAGATTCTGGTTTTCATCAAGAATCTCTGTAAGTTAAGCTACACTCTAGTCTTTTCAGTGTAACTTATATTTATAGTCATACGTCGTTGTTATGAACTTATAAATAAGAACTATCAGTAATTCCAAGTTATAATACAGATTGATATACTTACGGGAGAGATGTCTAGAATGGTCACGTTGGCTTGGTTGTTGGATTTCAGAAAAGCTATATGTTGGAATGATCATGCCTCCCAACTGTCCTGCATAGTTGATCCTTACTTAATAGAACTATCGGTATTCATTGGGATTATTGATAGGCCTAGCCTACATTACCGGATTCCCTTAGGATCTAATAAGTTATAGTATTATAGGTTAATACTCGTTAGGCTTGTTGCACGTCAGTAGGATCGTCTGGTTAGTTGCTGATCTTCGAAGTAATTGTCCAGGTGAGTTCTTCAGGTGGTGAGTGTAAATTCTTAAATATGTACATTCAAATAGGAGTCACAAAAGATAGACAATCGAGTGCGGCTACGTATGCATCTAGTAATGTGTCAGTAGTATTTTAGTCATTAGGATAGGCTACGTGTTTAGTTTAGTTATTTCTTTAGTCAATAAGCAAGTCTAATGATAAGCATGTCACCAATATTAGAATGTTGGTTCCAAAGTTTCGAACCGATAAACCCGTAATGATAGCTTTAGTTAACTTCTAGGTTGTTGGAACACCTGGTCGCATTATCGTTATAATCTAGATTTATGTGTGATTTAATGATATAGCTTAAGCCTTTTAGAGGCATTTTCCGAAAAAAAAAATGGATTATGTTAGGACGTCGTAGATAAATTTCCTTAATCAATAGCCTTAAATTCAGTTGACCGTGTTCCTAGCCAAAGAAACCAATCGGCATTTCTCGTTTGAAGGAGATCGTTCATCATAGAGTATAGTCCAAACCGACGAGTTCTCGATTTTGGAAGACTTCATGAGGAGTTCGAGAGTACATTTAAGGTAGATAATAAAGTTGTATGCAACAACGTCTACTAGATCATGTGATGATCTCGAATATCCTCTTAGAACAACATGTAGGAATTAGCTTAAGGAACGCTAGGAACGGGATTTCGGGGACGAAATCTCTGTAAGTAAGGGAGAGTTTTAACACTCCGCTTCTTTCTTTATAGTATAATCTAAAATAGACATTTTTGATAAAAAGATTATTTTAAATAAATAACCTAAACGGAAGTCGTAGTAATCGTAAAAGTGAATCCATACATATAAATAACGTCCAAATCTGACGTCGTTAGAGGAAGTTATGATTTTTCTAAGATTCAGTGCAATAGGAATCCGTCATGCAAACGAGAGTTAAAGATTTCGTCAATAGGAATCCGTCGATATAAAGAACATCGAGAACGAAATCAGTATGTAGGTGTTATGCTTTCTGCAGCGATCTTTAACAGGCTAAGCCTATCAAAAAATATAAAATTTTCATAGAGTTAGAGTTAGCTATTGGGATCTAAACGAAAGTTGTAGATCTCATTGAGAGCTTTTTGGGGATATAAAGAACATCAAAAAGGAGCTCATATGAAGAAGTTATGTCATTCCGAAGATCTGGAAAACCGATCATGCGAAGTGCATGTCGCGCACTGATGACATGTCAACACTGGAGAGTGCCACTTGGCAAGTCGACCATTCCCCTCTTCCAAAGGTCAAGGTGATGTGGCACCACACGGTTGCGACATATGGATCCATGAGAATTGGACACGTAGCAACCTGCTAGAAGGGATGTATGGAGCAATGCGGCGTCGACACGTGTCAAAAGACTAGAGGAGCCAACAAGTATGATGTGCCCGACACGCACCATGCCTTGCCCGGTGCACATTTACAAGTCCTATAAATAGAGCTCATTCTCGTATATGTTCCTTACATCCAGCCCCTAGAACTTCTCTCTCTCTCTCTCTCTCTCTCTCGATATTCTCCCTTGTAGAGCCATTTTCCCATAGTTTTGGACCTGCGACAAAGCCTTGCGATGCCCCTGAGTACGCATCCGAGTAGTAGCCTTCGAGTAGGAGATCCCGAGTCAGTATTCTGCACGTTTAGATTCTGGTTTTCATCAAGAATCTTTGTAAGTTAAGCTACACTCTAGTCTTTTCAGTGTAACTTATATTTATAGTCATACGTCGTTGTTATGAACTTATAAATAAGAAATATCAGTAATTCCAAGTTATAATATTGATTGATCTACTTACGGGAGAGGTGTCTAGAATGGTCACGTTGGCTTAGTTTTTCTATTTCAAACAAGCTATATACCAAAATGATCCTGCCTCCCAACTGTCCTGCCTAGTTGATCATTACTTAATAGAACTATCGGTATTTATTAAGATTATTGATAGGGTAGCCTACATTACTGGATTTCCTTAGGATCTAATAAGTTATACTATTATAGGTTAATACTCGTTAGGCTTGTTGCACGTCAGTAGGATCATCCGGTTAGTTGTTGATCTTCGAAGTAATTTTCCAGGTGAGTTCTTCTCACTATATTGTATACTCCATTATATATCCTCTGTATGTTAGGATATAGTTACCTTGTAGTATACACTTAGGCAATTACACTAGGATAGTTATTTTATTGATTTGTGAATTGTCTTTAGTATGTGTTGATATATTGTGTGGGAGTTAAGGGCGGACCAGCCTTGTGTTGAAGGCCAATAGACTCAGGCGGACTAGTTGTATGCTAAAGGCCAAAGTGTGGTCCAACTATATGTTGTAGGCAAAAAGGGGAGGACTGGCTTCATGCTAAAGGCCAAAGTGCAGTCCAGCTATATGTTGTAGGCAAAAAGGGGCGGACCAGCTTTATGCTGAAGGCCAAAGGGCATACCAGATCTATGTTGAAGGCCATAATGTGTATACATTGTGTATGTATTGTGGAATATTGTATATTGGGGGAACTCACTAAGCCTAGCGCTCACCCAGTTGTTTATAAATGTTTTTCAGGAACTTCATTGGTTCGTGAGAAGGGCAAGGTTCGACTGTACACACGCACATTCACAATCATGTTTCCACAAAATGTAATAAATACTCTGATGTAAATAAATATTTTAAATAAATAAAAATAAAAATTTTGAGTTGAAAATTGGGACGTTAAATTCCAAGATGATTTGATAAATGTATTACTAAAGGATAAATATAAAATACAAGTTGAACATGTGTTTTTGTATTTAAGGTAACACTCTAATTTTTAATGTAATGTTATTTCTAAATCTTTAGTCATTTTTAAAAGGTGTTTCTATGGAATGTTTTCAAAATTATAAAAGATTGGAAAAATTAACTATTTAAAATTTTTCATTTTCATTTATGTTTTAGTTCACATTATGTTTAAATTAATAAGTACATCATATCAATAATTAAAAATATATTAAAATTAACCAATAATGTTCTATTAAAAACAACTTATCTATATTTATGTTAGAAAATAAGTAAATAAATTAGATAAAAAATTAGAATAACGATGAAATTTCATAGACTAAATAAATAACTTAATATGGTTTAAAATAAACAATTAAACGATCAACACCTATATCTTGTTTTATCAACAAAAAATACATATAGGAAATAAAAATTTGACAAACCTCCTATTTACTTATATCTTCTTATTATATATCACTACGAAAAAAGATACCTTTAGCGACGATAAATAACGTCGCTAAAGGGTCGCCGTTATTACTTCGTTGCTAATACTTACATGTCGTCGCTAAAAGCCCCGGTCGTCGCTATTAGTGTCGCCTCTATTGATTTTCCGACCAACGGTCAGAGTTTTTTCCGGCAAAGCTTTCCGGAGGTAAAAGTCGTCGCAATTGGTGCATGTCGCCGCTAGTTCTTTTTTTAAACAACTTATATATGATATTAGTTTATATATTATAAAATGCAGATTTTATAAAAGTACAGAAATCATAATCTACAAATCTACATTACATAAAACATCAAATAAAATAAAACAATACATACCACCTTACATAAAACTTCAAATATACCACATTACATAAACGATATAATAACCAAGAAATATTAGTCAATACTATCCATAAACTATATATCTAATAAATCCAAAATAACATCATCCATAACATAAAATAAGAATTACTAGTCATCTTCGTCTTCCCCGTTGTTATTTTTCCCATCTTTGTTGCCCTCATTGTTGACTTGGTTCTTAAACGAGCGGATAATACCTCCAACTGACGTCACAAACGTCGGGTTTTGGAAAAAGGCTTTAACATCCACATCCTACAAAGTAAGTATATAAGTTAAAATATCAAACTATTTTATTATTATTATTATTTAACAATTAAGTCACAAGCACATGAAGTCATTAACAATTTAACAAACTATCAAACCACCAAATGAATTATGTCTTTAACAAATTAACAAACTATCAAACTACTAGATCAATTAAGTCTTTAACAATTACAAACTACCAAACTACCAAATTCATAACAAATGAACTAACCACTTAACAAAAAAGTATCAAACTACCAAAAATTACTATAAATGCATCAAGTCTTTAACAATATAGCAAAACTACCAAATTCTTTAAGAGTTTAATAAGTACATGTGTTGAGTGCGGTGCTTGTGACTATGAATGTAACTGTCATTATGAGGGAGCACTTATACCCGTTGCAGAAGGAGGTTTAGGCCCGATGCCTCTCATATGCTCCCTTCGAGCCCCTAACACCTTCACAAATATTGATATTCAATCAATGGAGTTCAGATCACCACCGGATTCGGTTATGTGTTGAGTCTGTAAAGCCACCTCACCAACTAAAGCATTATGTATATCACGAAGATTGTCAATATATTTCAAAACTAAAACAAAAAAACAATTTACTTCATTTTTAAGTAATAAAAATGTACATATTGGTCTTTAACTAACGGATCAACAAATTCCCATTGTTTATTCACATTCCGACGGTCAAATGTTTCAAGTCTATTCAAATTCTGTTTAACATTACAAAATACGTTATACTAGAATAAACATTACAAAATATGTTATAACTGAATAAACATTACCGTAACTTACATTTTTAAGACAAGCACTACCATAGATGCACGTCCCTCCATGAATCTTAACTACTTGCTTCTTCTGGCTTTCTTTGTTTTCGCTGGATCGTTTTTTATGCTTATATGTTAAGAAGTGCTCAATAGTATCACTCCAATGCTACGAATATATACCATCGGGGGCTCGAGCCCTTGCTGCCAGCTGCCTCCACATCCCCTTGCAAAACAATAAAATGGTTTTTTGCAATATGTTTGCGACCTCTATACCACCCACATATCCAATTGTTCTGTGATGCCCAAAAAAATTGAAGTCATGGGATCATTTGAAATCGCTCCAAAATCAAAACATGTCTATAAAAAATAGAGAAGTTAAAAATAAATCAAAATTAAACATATTAAAAATAACTTTATAAATAATTTATTACCGAAAGATACAGGAACATGCCATCCCTTTCGGCTTCAGAAACTTCTTTCCATGCGTTCATATCCGAAGCGATATCGTGCCACGTATAATTCCCAACCTCCTGAATGAAGCCTTCACATACTTCCCAATCGACATGTAAGTATTTCTGTCAAATACTATCTTTAGATGTCGTTTGTCATTAGCTTCAAATAACTTATACATTTTTTTGTATACCGCCATGCCTCTTCGTTTTGGAGGTACCGCTACATAAAAAAAATATTAGTCGCGATAATTTTTTTATATATACATACAATATGAAATATAATGAATTAAATAAATCTTAATTACCATTGATCTGGTGATCACCAAAACCTCCACGGAACGAATGTGGTGGTTCGTCACCACCGTCACCTCCATGGCCCATCCCAGCAGCCATAAGATGGAGCAATGCAATCCAAAAAAATGACATACTGGAAAATTTATAACACAATATGAATATATATATACATACAATATGATATGATTACAACAAATACAAACCTTATTTTGCAAGTCAAATATAAAGATTTTTTTAATCATTTTCGCCCTCAGACACTTCAGTGTCTGCTTTCTGCAGACACATCACTATCATAATCGGCATCCTCCTCATCATAATCAGTCTCGTAGTCAGACATATTATTGACGATGCCCGTTGGCGAACCAACTTCAATATAATCTTCAACCGATTGGGAATTTTGAAAGTACTGGCCGAAGTCGATTGAAAGAGTGAAATCAGAAGAAGCATTACTAAGAATGACATCGGTTGAATCATTGTCGACATTTTTAATGTGATCATGGTCGATATCGTTCATTGGTAGATCCCGAACTATGATTAAGATTTTCAACAACCTACCGTTGAACATTATTTTCATCACTTCGAGAAGGTTCTCGGATGTAAAACACTTGTTTGGCCTGAGTAGCAAATATGAGTTGATCTTCGCTGCTCAATTCATGTTGTGGGTGGATACAGTCACCATCAGTTTTTATGTAAGAATTTGGGAATGAATGATGCATTAAAACCCTAGAGTGAGGGAAAATTTAAAAAGGGAGTTATTTTGATTTTTTAAATTGGTTTTCTAGTAATTTAGTATTGTAGTTATTATATTTGTTATCCTAGCAGGTGTGATAATTATGTAAGCACTTTAAGAATTATATTAAGTGTTATATAACCTCCAAGTTGTATGTTGCATCCTAGTTGGCATGTACGACCCAACACGTAAAAGACCGTCAAGAGTTTGACAACCTTTAATAAAAGTTGATTGTTCCGACTTATCAATCCCTATAACAACCGTTAATCTATTGGCCAAGAATTGCCAATAATCATACACCTGATCAAGCTGGTATGGTGATAATCCTTAATGAACTTTGGATCTCGAGATTTCGTGATTAAATAAACGAATGATTACAACCATTAGGAACGAAACTAGACCTATGGAATTGCATCACAAGGTTCACGACATCCCAAAATCTTTTAAAAAAACCAAATGTAAAGTCGTCCAATCCAGGAGCCTTATCCGCCCTACAATCTCAAACCATTTTTTTATTTCCTCGCGGTTAAGAGGCAACTCAATAAAGCGAAGATGTTTAGGAGCAAGGCATTTGTATGTCTTTTCATTTAGTGAAAACTCATGATCTCGTTAGAACTGATAGACTATAACAATGAAGAGAATCTGGAATCGAGTTTTGAGCGACTTCAAAAAATATTTCAAGATATGGGCATACATATTTGGGACCGGCTATTTTTGTGATTATAACGTCTTATAATCAATATTTAAAAAACCGTTTTTTTAGTTGAACCGGTATGATGATCGGTTCCAGTGCAACCGATTTAACCGGTTCGATTGTCGGATCAACCGGTTTCTATAATTTTTATCATTTTTTTAATTGAACCGGTATGATGACTGGTTCATATAATTTTCTTTGTTTTTCCTATTTTCCTATTAATGTTATAAATTAAGAATTTGACGTTCCACAAGTTCAAACATTAAAGTACACATAAAAACAAGTTGTAGATCAATTCAAATACATTAAAAACACATAATTATAAGTTTTACATCAATTCATGTACATCGAAAAGAAAAAATAAAGTATAATACCAAACCAAAATATAGTTTTAGACAAATACAAACGCACCAAAAAACTTCATAACATTTACCATGTATTTTTATTTAGAGAGAGTTCTAGATAGATATGAAAAAAATCACCAAAGTTTGTTACGCAAAATGTTTCATTTTCATGTGTTTTTATACAATTTAACTGTTTCAACCGAGTTTTCGTAAAAATCAACCGCTTCATTCAGGTTAGAAATAAACATAAAATCAATGCTAGTTGAACCGCTCCAATCCTAAGTTCAAGTCCAACCCTTTCGACTAGCCGGTTTAAACATGTTTTTAAAACATTGCTTATAACTGGTTATACAAAATTAATTTTACCTCCGCTTAAATTATTATAAAGCAAGGGAAAGGGGCGGAAGATTGAATGAAACGGAAAAATATCATGGACGACTGCATAATAGACTAATACTAGTAAATAAACTAATAATTAATAATAAAATCCCCGATTAAAAAATTGGGAAAAAAATAGGAAAAAAAATGCGTGGAGGTGGAGCCGGTAATCAACCCCTGACCAAGTGTGCACCATTATTATAGGAAATAGGATAATATTATATTAGTTTTAACTTTTTAATTTATTTAGCATGAAGATCACACTTGGTATTCTTTTGTTTATCATCTGATCATATTTCGACTTTTGACTATGTTTAATGTACAAGAGCCAAGAGGTGTCCGTACAGTTATGACATAAATAATGTGGTGGATGGTCAGATATGCTATTTCCGAGGTTGGATCAAATGATGTTTTTCGTTAAAATATAGTACATTTTAATCCTCGCAGCTCTATATAAAACAAATACTATTTGTTTAATACTATTAAAGATAATTTAGAATAATTAGAAAACATTTATTGTATCTTTTATATATATATATATATATATATATATATATATATATATATATATATATATATATATTAGGTTAAAAACCGTAGAACCCACGAGTATTAATTTTAAATAGAATTAAAAAATTAATTATGTAAAATAACATAGAAACTATAAAAATCGTAATTATTAATCATAATTTGTAAAAAGTTATTTTTATCTAACATTGATATTTTGTTTATAAGTTTCTTATTGTTATTTTAATTAAAATATAAAATTGTTTCTGTATCATAATATATTTGAAAACAATTTCTGAAAACTATAATAATGATAAAATACAAATGAAAACTTATACAATTACCATTCCACATCATGTTCAAAACTTGTATAGTAGATGAACTCTTAACATTTGACAAGATATCGCCATAAATGCCCCCAGGAAATGATTTTCTAGACATGTTTCAGTACCCCTCCATTCTTAACATCAATCTCATATGTATTGAACTCGGATTAATCGGAAACTCCTACAGCGAATCAACTGATGAACGTTCATGTTGTTAATGAAATGAAAATAATATATCAAAAAACTGCTACTACAATCAAGAAACAAGAAAAGATAATATAATTGGTGAATTGGTGAATTGGTCAAACCCTTCATTTATGTAGTCCTTCCAAAGAATCTCTCCATCAATGCTGGAAATGGCATAAAGACATGTGCCACCATAAACAAAAATTAGACTGTCCAGATCAAGCTTCAAATTGGCCTGCAGATGATTACCATGTCACTATCCAATGCATATATTTATACTGTATAGCTTAAAAAGGTAAAAAAAAATGTATATTTCAGATAATAAAATAGAACACTTCAGAAGAAACATGATCGTAGTAGAATTGAGTTGTATAGGTGCAACAAAATATAAGAATGCTTAACAATGTTACTCGCTGGAATTGTTAATAATGCCTTGGAGGACTTTGAGCCTGATAGAAAAGACTCTCACACCATTTGCCCATCAGGAAGGTTCTATGCTCTTAAAATACTCCCCTATGATGATGATGACAGTGTAATGACATCTGAAGAATCAGAGATGATACTTTAGCAATAACAAACATTTAATTACATCATTAATGATAAAACTAAGGGTAGTGCTTGATAACATTCCTAACTTTTTGAAAAATAAGAAATCACCCTCTTTTATTTAACAATGTGGAAAACTATGTAGGTTTTCTTATAGATTTAAGCAAATAAGGTAACACAATATCAACTTTGTCTCTTGTTTTGTCACAATACATTACTGATATCCTTTTTAGCTATAGCCCAATCAGTTATTAGTATTTTTCATAATTATTTCAAGTTTAATAAAGATTGATATATGATCGTCAAGTATTTACTTTTACAGATTATTAACAAACTTCTCTTAGGATAATAAACAAAAATTATAGTGAGCTTATAATAATAATTCATAAGAAAAGAAAGGTCTGTTGCCTGTAAAAAACTATTTTTCTAAGCCATGACTAAATTGTTTCATCTCGTTTCCTTTTTTACCCTTTAATCTATTGTACAAGTTAATCACATGGTAAAAGGATAAGAGCAATAACCAAATAACTATATATCATGTTCAACACTCCAAAAATCCTGGTAAACAAGTCTGCAAAATTGTGGGCTGACTTTTAGTAAAAAAAAAAAAAGAGTACTCACCATACGTAGATAATCATTAGTGAATCAACAAATTTGAAACCCTATAACTATATTATTATCAACTAATTCAGCAGAATTCTGAACAAATTTTGGAGCTTAGGATGATATATGGCTATAAATATGACGAAGTTTGGGATCACTATGATCAAACACTAACAGACATACAGAAGAAGAGTAGTTACTCCGCAGCGAATTCGGAATCAAAAAGACAAATAAAAAATCAAAAATCGAACCTGTTGGCGGAGCAAGCTCTGAAGTGATTGGCGAGCTTCGGTTTCTTAAGCTTGAAATGAAACATGGAAGAGAAGCTATCGGACCTGAAAATGGTGATGAGTCCGAAGATTTCAATCGTTCTCTCTATCTGCTTTTCAATCGAACACTTTTGTGGAGGTGGTGGAGCGGTCGATTATTGTAAAGCCTAAATCCAGAGAAAGTTTGTGACGATTAGGGTTTACATCAAAAGATATGGAGTGATCACTTCCTGATTTAACGGGATTACGCTTGTTGATGAGCGTTTGAAGATTATATAATTTGCTGATTTTACGGGATTGATGAATACACTGAGTTCTAAAACATTTGAACGGGATCGACAGCATGAGGGCAGAACAAGAATTTTACATTGATGATTTGAGCGGGAAAATTAGATGGGAGGATGCTTAGCTATTGCCACGTGGCAAAAAAAGGTATTGTTTTATTAGAATAGAGGATATATATATATATATATATATATATATATATATATATATATATATATATATATATATATATATATAGAGAGAGAGAGAGAGAGAGAGAGAGAGCTAGGTTCAGGTATTCAAAGTAATTATTGTGTTATTGTATGCATCAATGTGGGCCAATCAAAATTAAATAATAAAATAAATAAATAAGGGTAATTTAGTAATTTGTTTAGTAACTTCCAAAAATAATCCCTATAATCATGGTATTGACTTATAACCTAAATAAATAAACCTGTCTTCCTCAATCTCCCACCCGATAAAGCCCTAGCATCCTACAGGGTATTGACGCTTTCAGATCACAAAGAAGGCCAAAGAAAACGAAGCTCACAGGCGGTGCGTAGTCGGTCGATTCGCGAGGAGAGAGTAGTTTTCGGGTCGACGAAACCGAAGAGACTGGGGATATGTGAAGAAACAGCGGAGTTTTGCTCGTCTCTTCCGGCTGCGAGGTGTGATGTCCGGCTTCGCAAGGAGCGGCAGTGGAAAGGCGAAACCTCTACGGCTTTGTGTTCGATGGGAACAACAGAGAAGGAAGAAAACGAGGGGAAAGGGGGTCCGATGGCAGCCATCTGTCGCAGGTGAGGACCTTGGTGGTGTTTGCTCGAAGATCACGATGTTTCCTTGTTTTGGCAATTCCAAATCAACCACAGGTAAAAAAAAAATTGGGATTTTGTTTGTTTGTTTGATAGAAATCGTTGGGGTGTTTGGGTTTGCTGGGAAATCAATGAAAATGAAGGGAATTTGGGTTTGTTGATTCACAGGAAATGAAGAATGAAGAAATTAGTTTTTTTTTTTTGTTCTAGCAGCCTCTAGCTGCGTCAACTTCTGTTTCTTAGAAGTAGTGATTTGGGGGTGGTGTATGTTTTGTGCTTTGATCGACAGAACAAGAAGAAAACACCACACTATAGTGTGTGGTCGTTGCAGAAGACGAAGAAGAAGGTGGAGGTGGGGTTGTCACAGTCGGCTGCTCCATCTAAAGGTAGAGATTTTTTTTTTGTTGTTTTTATGATTCCTTTGTATAATTTAAGTTTGGATGGAAGGTTATAAGAGTGTAAATCAATACTAGTATGGACATTCTTACTTCAAAGTAGAGCTGCATATTTTATTTAGACTCAATTTAGCGTTTCTTGTCTTTTTGGGGTTTTAATACCCCCATCGTGTTAAAACTTAAAAGTAGAGCTGCATATTTTATTTAGATAACATTCTTACTTCAAATTCATATATATTTTGTTCTACTAGAAAAGAACTAACTGCTTTTGCTTTCTTTATGTTTACTCGGCCATACAATATGTTACAGGAGGCCAGGTGTATCCTCCCAGGTGAATTTTTACTTGCATTTGGTATTTGACAATTACAAAATCTTGGAATAATGTTATTCATTTATGTGAAGGCTGATGTGGTATGAACAATTTATGTATGTTGTTCATCCGAAATTGAAAGTTGTTTTGATGCACACCAAGCGCTCGCTAAAATGCTTCAACTGAATGATATTTCTTCGTTTATAGTATTTTATCAGAAAAGAATGTTTTTTATGATAATCATGACATATTCTGTTAGAATTCCCAAAATTAATATAATTATTGGTAAATGAATTCCAATTCTATCATAATGGAATCACGAATTCCAATTACGTTGGAATGGAATATGGATATTTTCTCAATAACTTATTCATTGGATTTGTTTCTACAGAAGCTGATGTTTGAAGAATGGACCACTAAATTTGAGCGACGCCTCTTAGCAACATTATTCTTTTAGAATGTATTAGTGTCTTTGTTAGATTTTGATGTTTTTTTTCCAGATTTGAAAGTTTTTTAGTTTTATTCTTTAACAATAAATGTACTTCTTTAGCAATTGTTATATGTATTCTATAAGAATTAATGTAATTATTGTTTTAATTCTTCAATTGATGGTTCGAGAATTTTGTTATTCTACAAGAAATTTTTAAAGTCATGATCAAGAAATATGTTCAAGAATATTTTTATTATTTTATGGTTCAAGAATATTTTTATTTTTGAACATACTCAAACATATTCTGTCAGAATGTCCGAATTAAAAACCTTATAATTCGTAAAATCGGATTTTTAAAATTAATAGAATCTATGATCCCTTAAAATATGCAAATTTCCTTATTAAATCTATGTTAATTGACTAAAATACCCTTCTAGTTAAATTAGATGGTATTTTCAATTATATTTAATTCAATAATATGTATTAATCACTTTTTTAAAATAAGTAAAATGATTGGCCCATATTTATGCATACAATAACACAATAATTACTTTGAATATAATAACCTAAGCCTATATATATATATATATATATATATATATATATATATATATATATATATATATATATATATATATATATATATTCAGGTTCATTTGAGACCATGCTAATTTTGTGAGACCGTGAGACCAAATCTAAAAATAATTTTAAAATGCAAAATAAAAGGAAAAATCCGAAAATTCTTTTTTTAATTATTATTTTCGTCACTTGAATTAGCTAAAAAAATAAAATAATAAAATAAATAATAAATAATAAATAAAAAAATTACCGTTTTTTTTAAAATACGTGAAATATTTTAATAGATTATTACACTGTAAATATTCTAATGTGATTTTTAGAATGTTAGAATATTCTACTAGATTTGTCAGATATGTAGAATATTCTAATATTCTACTAGAATATGTTAAAAAATATATTTTATTTATTTTATTTTTATTTTTTTGGTATTTTTTTTTTTTGGAAAATATAAATTCCCAAAATAATATTTGGAAAAAAACCGAAAATTTTCAATTATCTTGCATTTTAAAAATGTTTTTTTATCTACCAAATGAGTGGCTACGATTGCGTCTCACGGTCTCACAAAATTAGATGGTCTCACATGAACCTAACCCTGTATATATATATATATATATATATATATATATATATATATATATATATATATATATATATATATATATATATATATATATATATATTGGTTAATATACAAGATACCTATTCAAAGGAAAATACTCTTATATGGTATGGGCAAAAATTACGGTCCAACACTAAAATTCTCCCACCCCCACCTCTTTCTTTTGCCCATGTCGATCATGTCTACATCAGAGGCTTCTCTTCCTCTTGTCACCATACTTCATCTGCTTAGAGTTAAATTCAACTCAACCAACTATGGCGTAATCAGGTATTACCACTTCTTTCTTTTCAAAAGTTGATTGATCATGTCGATTGTACCCTTCTTCCTCCTGCTGCAATCATCGAATCAGAGGGCAAATCTACCCCCAATCCTGACTTCTCTACCTGGAAAGAAACTGATCAAAAAGCTTTCCTCATCTTGCAATCTTCTTTGTCTGAGGAAGCTATGTCTGAGACTATAGGTCTCCAAACAGCCAGAGATGTTTGGACAACTCTTGAGCGTGTGTATTTCCATGATTCTCAAGAACGCATGCAAACCCTTCAAGAACTTCTTCGCCAATTGAAGAAAGGCACCTCTACAGTTGTTGAATTTGGACTCAAGTTCAAAGCTATATGCGACCAATTAAGTGCCATTGGCCATCCTTTTAGTGATAGTGACAAGTGTCACTGGTTTTTACGAGGCCTTGGTTACTCAATTGAAACCTTTTCTACGGCTCAAAGAGTCGTCCGCCCTCGGCCTACTCTAATTGATTTAATGGCTCAAGCTGAAAGCCATGAACTCTTTCTTGCTTCCATGACCAACTCACCACCACCTGCTGCATTTACTGCACAAACTCGTCGTAACAGCCAATCATTCGGTCGTGGTCGGTCTGGAAAATCGAGGAGTGCCTACTCTGTGGCTGTCATCGTGGGAGACGCCCACCACATTGCCAGCTTTGTTGAAAAATGGTCATTATGCAAACACGTGTCCTGATCTTGCTACATATGCCACCAAAGGTTCATCTATTGATGCCAATCTTGCTCAAGCATTTTAGTCTCAATGCAATGTTAACAATCCAGATTGGTTTGTTGATTCTAGAGCCTCTTCACATATGACGAACTCAACTGGTCATTTGGATTCGTCTTCTTCTTATTCATGCAAGGATCAAGTTGTTTTTTGGTAATGGTAATTCTTCTTATATTTCTCATATTCGTACTTCTTCTATCAATAACATTGTCAAGCTTTTAGATGTTCTTGTTGTGCCACATCTTACCAAAAGTTTTCTATCTATTAGAAAATTAACTAATGATTCACTAGTGGATGTTCTCTTTTCTAACAAGTTCTTTAATATTCAGAATCGAGAAACGAAAGAGGTTCTAGCAAAGGGCAGCATTAATCAAGGTTTATATGTGCTTGAGCAAGGACAGAAGGCTTTTTTTATCTGCTTTACGAAATAAATGCCCTAAAGCTTCTTATGAACTTTGGCATACTAGATTAGGACATGCAGCTTTTGATAACATTTATTTGTTGAAAACACGTGGATGTTTGTCTTTTACTTCTATCTTACCAAAACCAGTTGTTTGTTCATCATGTGCATTTGCCAAGAGTAAACGATTACCATTGCATCATAACTTATAACCCTCATCCCATGTGTTGGAATTAATTCACTATGACTTATGGGTACCTGCTCCTATTACGTCTACTAATGGCTACGTTTACTATGCCATTTTTATTGATGATTATTGCAGGTTCAGTTGGTTCTATCCACTCAAGGCCAAATCGGATCTTTATGCTATTTTAAAGACCTTTTTAACCTTTTTACAAACCCAATTCTTTTTCAAGGTTAAAAATTTTCAATCACATGGTGGCACAGAATTCTTGAATCATCACATTAGCACCATTCTCTCAACAAATGGTATGCACCACCGCATTTCATGTCCTTATACGCCTCAAAAAAATGGACGGGCTGAACGTAAACACCGCCATGTAACTGAAACTGGTATTGTTATGTTATTTAACGCTAGTGCACCGACATCACTTTGGGTTGACGCTTTCTCTTCGGCAACATACTTCATCATTCATCTTCCATATAAAGTGCTCGCAAACAAAAGTCCGTTTGAAACTTTATTTGGTGTTTCTTCAAATTATGACATTTTTCGAGCCTATGGTTGTAGGGTATTTCCGTATTTGCGAAACTACTCGGCTCACAAATTTGCCCCAAGAAGTATTCCTTGCATCTTCATTGGCTACATTACTCGGTATAAAGGATATCGGTGCCTTGATCTTTCTACGAATCGCATCTACACCACCCGACATGCTCGATTTGATGAAAACGTGCTTCCATTTTTAGATAAATCATCCTCTGATCTTGCTACATTGGTATTTACCAACTTTGATGAGCCTACACTTCATCAAAATACTTCAACACATGTCACTCCACCACTCCAAGAATCTGCCATCTCCACATCTGTAATGACGTCACCACCCAATGGCTCTCATGCATGTCCTACATGCACAGATCAGTCTCTTCATGACTCACCAACAACTCCTTACAATGATGTTGAACCAGCTTCTCCTTCGACAAACAACATGCCTTCGACAACATCACCACCACAACTTACTCCATCATCGTTGCCACGACCAGCTGCCACCTTTAATCATCTTATGACTACTTGATCCAAAGTTAGCATCTTTAAGCCCAGGCACGTTGCTGACTTATCTTTTCTTGATAGTCATCCTCTTCATTGTGCTCTCCTTTCTACAAAAGAACCTAAAGGTTTTAAATCAGCAGCTAAAAATCCTCATTTGCTCATGGCAATGGAGTCTGAAATAGATGCTTTGAAGGCTAATGACACTTGGGAATTAGTTCCTCGTCCCACTTCTTCTAATGTCGTTGGTTATAAATCGGTCTTTAGAACTAAGTTTCACTCTGATGGTAGTATTGAACGTCTTAAAGCCCGTCTTGTCTCGCAAGGTTTCACTCAGATTTCGGGTCAAGATTACTCTCTCACCTTTAACCCTATTGTCAAAGCAGCTACTGTTCGTATTGTTCTCTCTCTTGCAGTCTTAAATCAGTGGCTGTTGCATCAACTTGTTTTCAAAAATGCCTTTATAAATGGCAATCTTACCAACACGGTCTTCATGGAACAGCCCCTGGTTTTATTGATCAAAGGTTTCCGCTGATAATTGAGCCATATTATTATTGAGAGAGAAAAGTTACAAGTGTTCTAGATGAAAAGTACAAAAACTAAGAACAAGAAAGAGGAGAATAAATACTAGCTAAGACATCAAACCCTAATGGGCTAAAGGATAAAGGGCCTATAAACAAGTGGGCTAACTACATATATGCTAACATCCCCCCTCAAACTAACAATGCCACAACAATAAGCATTGAGAGTTTGTCACACAAAAAACAAAACCGAGATGTCGATAGAGCCTTCGTAAAAATATCCACAAGTTGCAAGGTTGATGAAACAAATGGAAGGAATATGGTTCCGAGCTGTAAGTGATGACGGGTGAAGTGACAATCAATCTCAATGTTCTTCGTCCGCTCATGGAAAACATAATTCTTCGCAATCTTTATCGCAATTTTGTTGTCGCGATGCAGGGGAGTAGGTGAAGAAATGTGAACCCCCATATCCACATAAAGCCACCGTAACCAGATAATCTCACATGTAGTCACAGCCATAGCACGATACTCAGCCTCCGTGGAAGATCTAGAGACAACATCTTGTTTCTTGCTCTTCCATGAAATGAGAGACTCTCCAAGAAACACATAAAATCCTGTGGTGAATTTACGATCATGATGATCGTCATCCCAATCAGCATCACTATAGGCACGTAACTCAAGAGAAGACGTCGAGGGAAACAAGAGGGTCTGAAACTGAGTGCCACGAAGATATCTCAGAATACGGAGAACAAATCCCCAAGGAATAGAGGTATGTGAAGTAACAACCTGACTGACAACATGAACAACATGAGCAATATTCGGACGGGTAACTGTGAGATAAACCAAACTTCCCACAACAGTGCGGTAAAGATTTGGATCGGAAAAAGGAACACCATCAGTAGGAGAGTATCGTGCATTAGTTTCAAGAGGAGTATCTACAGTATGATTTTCATAGAGGCCCTCCCGTGTAAACAAGTCATATGTATATTTAGTTTGAGAAAGAAGATACCCTTTCTTAGACTGAGCTACCTCAATACCCAAGAAATAACGCAACAAGCCCAAATCCTTCATATCAAAATGATAAGCTAGATCATGCTTCAAAGACTCAATACCACCATGGTCATCACTAGTAATAATCATGTCATCCATATATAAGGACAAAAGAATTCGTCCTGCACTTGAGCATCTAACAGACAAAGCCGGATCATGATTACTCTGAACAAATCCAAGAGAGGTAATCATTATGGAGAATTTCTCAAACCAAGCACGAGGAGCTTGCTTGAGACCATACAAAGCTTTACGAAGACGACAAACCTCACCCGGCTGGTGTTGAATTCCTGGGGGAGGAGACATATAAAACTCTTCATGGAGGTCACCATTCAAAAAATCATTTTTGACATCTATTTGAAAGATCTTCCACCGTCGAACAGATGCAACCGCAATCATATACGGACTGTCGTCATCTTTGCCACTGGGGAAAAAGTCTCCTCATAGTCAAAACCGTACTGTTGAGAATACCCTTTTGCTACAAGTCTGGCCTTGTACCGCTCAACAGATCCATAAGATTTTGTTTTTATCTTGTACACCCAACGACAACCAATCGTATGTTTCCCAGGAGGAAGAGAAACCAAATCCCATGTATGAGTCTGATGAAGAGCAGTGAGTTCCTCAGCCACAACATTCTGCCAAAGAGGATCTAATACAACTTCTTTATATGATTCAGGTTCAGAAAAATGGTGGATGCTCTCTATAAATGAAGCAAATGGTCGTGAGTATGTAGAGTAGGCAAAATCTGGAAGCTTGGTGGACTTGATAATACGAGTAGACCTCCTGAGGAATGGTGGAGGTGGGTCTTCAATCTCAACAGTCGAAGGTGCGGACTCAGGAATAGAAGAAGTCGAGGAACTCTCTGAAAAAGGAGGTATGTCCTAAACTGGAGGATCAGGCGGCATAGATAAATCTCGAGCCTCTATATCCTCATCAAAAGGATCAATATGCAGAAGATATGACTTCTTTACATCGTGAGTTGTAGCAGGAATCGAGTAGAGAGGAATATGATCTAAAAAGGTGACATGTCGGGAAACATATAACTTCTGACTCATAGGATCATAGCAACGATATCCTTTCTGTCCAACTCCATACCCCAAGAATACACAAATAGCAGATTTCGGTCCCAACTTGTTCCTCTCAACATGAGGACGAAGAACAAAACAAGTACATCCAAAGACTCGTAGAGCAGAGTAGTCTGGTAAGTGACCATATAGCTTCTCCAAAGGAGACATTCCTGAATTCAATGCAGTAGGGGTACGATTAATCACATAAACAGTAGTTAAGACTGCTTATCCCCAAAAGGCACTAGGAACTTGCGCATACAAGAACAATGATCGAGCTGTCTCAAAAATATGACGGTATTTCCGTTCTGCCACACCTTTTTGTTGAGGATTATCAGTACATGATGACTGGTGTATGGTACCATCAGAAGCAAGTAATTGAGTAAAATTATTAGAGGTATATTCACCCCCTAAGTCACACCTAAAGCACTTTATCACAACTGAATATTGAGTTTTAACAAGAGCTCTAAATTTTCTGTAAATGCCAAGGAAATCAGATATGCGTTTCATAAGATAAACCCAGGTATAGCGACTATAATAATCTATAAAAGATAGATAATAGGTCAACCCACCCTTTATGGATACTAGTTGTAGCACCCGATTCCTGGTACGTATTTAATTTCATTGAAATGTTACGATTTGCTCTGGGACTCGGCGAGTTGGAGGCCCAACTCGTTGAGTAGACTCGACTGTTGGATCGGGGGTTTAAGTGACCTACTCGACGAGTTGGAAGACCGACTCGACGAGTAGGAGCTGTCTAGACAAAACCCTAATATTTAGGGTTTACACCCTATTTAAACACTTTATCTCGTCCCAACCCAGCCTCCATCACCCTTCCAACTCAGAGAAACCCTAGATTGAAACCCTAAACCATTTTTGAGTTATTTGAGCTCTTTTGGTGCCTTTTGTGGCTGTTTGAAGTTGAAGGAGAAGAAGAGAGCTTAGGAGATAAAGAGGAATCTAGTAGATCCCAAGGTTTTGCTTCATTCTCAGTCCATTCAAGGTAAAAAGCTTGAACCTTGGCCATCTATTTCCTAGATCTTGTTTTGGGGCTATTTATCCACCTTTTCTAAGCTTTTGAGAAGCTATGTTCAGTTTTGATTGTATATGTGGGTTGTGCTTCAGATCTAGAACCATTGAGGGTTCCCATGGAATAAAGGTGCCAAATTTATGGTCATAGGAGACCCATGCATCATATAAACCCCATTTTATAGACTTTTGAGCCAAAAACCCCATGCATGGACATCAAGTTCGTAGCTTTACGTATAAAAGGGACCCTAGGAAGTCAGATCTATGATTGGGATGCATTAAGTCCCACTGAAATCGACTGTATAGTTTTGGACAAAGAGGGACTCGGCGAGTCACTTAGGTGACTCGGCGAGTCGGGACGCTTTTTCCCCCAAAGTGTCTCCTGTAAATGGTTTTGGTTGAGTGGAAGGAACACTCAGCCTGATAGCGGTTTGTTTTGGACCTAGAACTCATGGGACTCGACGAGTGGATGAATAGACTCGACGAGTCCAAGGCAATCTCCCAACTTATGAAGACGGACTCGGCGAGTTCAGGAGGAACTCGGCGAGTCATAGAGTCAACATCTTCTTATGAATAAAGATGAACTCGGCGAGTTCGGGAACGAAGTCGACGAGTCGTTTGAAGATTTTCTGATGTGTTGTTGAAGACGAACTCGTCGAGCTCTTGCTAGACTCGACAGGTAGAAGCGGGTTTATGACATTTTGTGATTATGGGGACTCGGCGAGTTGGCGGGCCAACTCGGCGAGTCGAGTCAACCAGATGTTGACTTTGACCATGGATTTGACTTGGACATTGATTGGGTTTGGGTTGACCATTGTAAGGGTTGCGAGTATGAGTATGAGTTGATAACTTGGAAGAGTTGTCGTGTAGGGATTGAGAAGTCGGGGAGAGTCGATTTCCACATCGAGATCAGTGCAGACACTACGCGACATCGAGGTGAGTTACCTTCTAGTAGCGTGGGGAGGGGGGTCTACAGCCACAATGCCGGCCCACCAGTAGGAATTGTATGTTAGATGATTGTCTTTGTGATATTCATCTAGGTTTGATACTACCTGTATGGTTTATGTGCTAGCATGATACGATGTTACGTGATGATGGTAGTAGTAGGGGGAGATAGTCCCCAAGTTACCGTCCGATGGGGCCGAAGGGGTAGTTTAGTACCCAGCTATGTTAGATTATGATTATGTGACTGTATGTGATAGACCGGTCAAGAGGGACGAAGGGGTAAGCCAGCACCCAGATATGCTAGGCAAGGTCATCGGTCGAGAGGGCCGAAGGGATAAGCCAGCACCCAGATATGCTAGGCAAGGTCACCGGTCGAGAGGACTGAAGGGGTAGGCCAGCACCCAGATATGCTAGGCAAGGTCACCGGTCGAGAGGACCGAAGGGGTAGGTCGGGCACCCAGATATGCCTGGCAGTATGTATGTTATGTGTTTGTATGGTATGTGGTATGATGGGGGAACTCACTAAGCTTCGTGCTTACAGTTTTTAGTTTTGTTTCAGGTACCTCTTCAGCAAAGGGGAAGGAGCCGGCGCGGTAGCGGCACATCACACTCACACATGATTCTGCATCGAGTTTTCTGGGATTGTACTCTGATTATTATTACTAGTGATGTTATGGTTTTGAGATATGTTCTTACAGTTTTATAAATTATTATGACATTGGCAAGGGTTTTTGGTAAACTATTTCATGAGTTACTTAATTAAAATGAAAATTTTGGCCTTGAAAATTGGGATGTTACACTAGTGCAGGGATCCAGACATCAGAATGAATAATATCAAAAGGAGCAATAGAACAAGACATACTTTTACTGAAAGGTAAAACAGAGAATTTTGCCAGTTTACAACCACTACAATTAGAAATACCACAAGTGTTCAAATCACCCAAAACACCACTAGAAGCTAGAAAACTCAAATGTGATACATATACATGTCCCAAACGAGAATGCCAAAGATAAAACTGAGAAAATGCAGGACTCAAACGAAAAGAAGACAAATCAATGATGGAGGCAGAAACAGCAGACACTTTGAGAACCTCCAATACATAAAGTTCTCCCACCTTACGGTCGATCCTAATCACCTTCTGAGTGTGGTTGTCATGTATAACACAGACGAAATTAGAAAAGAACACCCAATTACCATACCTACACAACTAGCTGACCGAAACAAGATTCAAAGTGACTTTGGGAATGTAATAAACATCAGGGAGAGACCCAACACCCTCAACTGTCATAAATATATCACTAGCATACATAACAGAGATGGATGACATGGAAGTAAATGATAACAAATAAGGAGACTTGTGATGGGTTGCACCAGAATTTAAAATCCACAAAGTTGAAGGTGTACCTGAGGTACCAGATCAAGTAGGACCAGAATGAGACATAGATGTAGACATGGAAGTAGGATTGGAGGCCAAATACTGTCTGAAACTCTGAAAAACCTTGGGATCCAATGCAGAAGGTGACATGTTGTCAACTGACTCAGTGTCAACTGATGGAGCAGCAACAACAACGAACTGTGGAGGGCGAGGTGTCCATGGAGAAGCACCAGAAGAACGTGGCTGAAACTTCTTCTGACTAGACCTATGTTGTTGTCCTGACTGAATCTGACCAGATTTACCCTTGTTAACTAACAATGGACACTAAGCTTTCCAGTGATTTTTCTGTTTGCAAAAGTCACACTCATCATACGTAACCCTTGGAGGTTGTCGAGACTGATTAGTGGAAACAACAAGCACAACAAGAATGGAAGTAGGAGTTGAGATTGCTTTAGACCCTTGATCCGCATGAGACTTTATAAGAGCCCATTTTGACGATCGGATTGTGCAGAATAATTAGATCTTGAGATTTAACGATAACAAAAATATGAAGAGCACAATGAGATGAGTAATCCGACAATTTTACTAGAAATAAAGAGTTACAATATGAAAATGAAGAACACTTGGTGGGAGAGATCCCGCCACACTCTCTCTAACTAGAGGACTACATTTTGGTGCACACATAATACATAACCACTCCCTCTCTATTTATATAGAGAGGTAACTAACAATACAATAAAGGGAATAAAATAACCTAACATATCACTCATAATTTGTAGAGCATTTCCATGCTCCAACATTCCCTCCCTAAATGCTTGCAAATGATGAGGAATACAAATACAATGATAAAAGGCTAAAATACATAGTAACCTGATGGGTTTTGAGTATAAAAAACAAAAATCTATGTGTGCATGCAACCCTAATTCTGGATCTATGTTTTCTCTAATTGAACATACAACTTTTGAACATAAAATGGAAAACCCTAATACTACTAGTATATTTTCAAAATCTTTCTCTCTCTCTCTCTCTCTCTCTATATATATATATATATATATATATATATATATATATATATATATATATATATATATATATATATATACTAGTCGAATCCCCGCGCGTTGCTCGTGAATATAATTATTTAATTAAAATAATAACATTTAACAAATTCTGATTTAATATTTATACATTTAAAACCAATGTTAATAGCAAAACAAACTCTATAGTTAACATTTTAGTTTTATTAATTTTAATAAATTTATATCATTAGTTATTTCCCCTATTAATTCATGATTTTATAGACCGTTTTATGTTATGTAAATTATATATCAGACATATATTGATTCCTATGTATAAAAAAACAGAGTAGTATGAAAAAATAAATACTACAACTTTTGATGATTTTATAGAACGTTTTAAGTTGTGGAAATTATATATAAAACGTATGTCGATTTGTATATAAAACAAATAACAAATAGTATGAAAAACACTATAGCTTTTAATAAAATAAAAACACTAAAACATTATAACATTTACATCAAACAAAACTTATTAAACACTTATAAATCATTCAAAATGAATATTTAGAAATCAACATACATTTGATATATAAAAACATTGTTATAAAAAATTTGTGTAGAAATAACCATTGATACGACAAAACTTATTTTTTTTTCAACTCTTTCATTTTGAATCACAAATCTTTTCAAACATATGATTTTTAATCAAAACTTACTTATATACTACTAATATAGCTAAAATGTGTAAAATAAATAAGTGGAAAATCAAAAATCATGGCACATTAATAACCTTAAGTTTAAAAAGCTTTTGAATGTAGTGGAAAATATAAAGGCAAATTACATTAAGTTTGAAATCATAATTACATTTAAATAAAAAAAACTATTGAGTTGTAGTGGGAGTTTTAAACTCTTGATTTGTGTCTAATAATGTAATATAAATATTAACAATTAAAAGTTATAAAAACAATATTATAAGTATTTATCATTGAAATAATAATTTTTATACTAAGTTGTAACCAATATTATAATAATTTTAAGTATATGATAAGAAATATATAAAAAATTATGTTTGAATCAAATTGAATTAAGTTTTTGATTTAAAATTATTTTAAACTATATTTATTTTTTAATTAATTTATAAATAATTTATTTGAATATTTTTTATTTCCTATATTATTATTATTATTATTATTATTATTATTATTATTATTATTTCAAATAACAATAATTTATTAATATGATATAATCTATTCTTTAGTTTTATGTTATTTTAAACAATTATTACTTTTTACTAATTAAAAACTACTTATTATAAGTATTTATCATTGAAATAATAATTTTTATATTAAGTTGTAACCAATATTATAATAATTTGAAGTATATGATAAGAAATATATAAAAAATTATGTTTGAATCAAATTGAATTAAGTTTTTGATTTAAAATTATTTTAAACTATATTTATTTTTTAATTAATTTATAAATAATTTATTTGAATATTTTTTATTTCCTATATTATTATTATTATTATTATTATTATTATTATTATTATTATTTCAAATAACAATAATTTATTAATATGATATAATCTATTCTTTAGTTTTATGTTATTTTAAACAATTAATACTTTTTACTAACTAAAAACTACTTATTTGAAAATTTTCTTTATTATATTTGAAAAAAACTATCATACTTTTTTATTGTATTTTCATTTTTTTTTCTTTAAAGCTATGAAATATTGGAAGAGAATGAACGGATGGTAATTTAAATTTCAAAACTATAGTAATTATTATGTACTGCGACCAATCTAAAAAGAAATATGTTAAGAGTGGGTTTGGGAGAATGAGTGTTACACTTGAGGTATATTTTGAACACTTGTATTTAATATTTTATTTATTTTACTTTCCTTTACGATAAAGAATGAATAGGAAAAAAGGAAAGTCACAAATGTAATAAGATAATTTATTTTTATTACTATAAAAACATTTAAAATTTGGTACATCTATATAAGTTTTGGTAGAACATAAAGAATTCATTTTTATAACTCACATAATTATTGGTTTTCAACAATAAAGTCATATCAAATTAAAAATCATTTGTTTTAATTCGTCATTATCACCAACAATCTGGAATAATAATTGTAAACTCCTTTCATCAAAATAAATTATAAAAAACTCCATCGATGTTATTTACAAAACAAGCTATAGAAACTAACGTAGTATATACATAGCATAAAATACATGTTGTATAATGTTCTCTTGTACATAAAATATATTTTCTTAACATAAAAAAAAGAGAGACAACATAAAGATACATACATGTTAACAAAGTTAATTGCTCTAACTTATAAATAGCTTGATGGTTGATTTACCAAAAGCTCAGGAGAAGTAATTATCAATCCCACTTCATCATCTTGTGATTATAGAAACATGCATAACACATAAACTTAAAAAATAATCTCAAGTATACATTTACAAACATACCAAATTTTAAACCTTGGATAATATCTAAAACTTTAAATGCACCCAATTTGAGTTTACATGAATTTATATTTGGAAATGTTGCAATTGCTTTCTTATATCCATGGAACCATTCATATAACTCTTCAAACCCTACAAATATAATCTATCATTTTGTGTTGACATACATGCAATATGTAATCTATAAATTTCTTATATAGGCTAAATATTTCATTTAACTCATCAATTAAATAGCATGATTTGAAGAGTTTTAAGAGTTACAAATCATAATATTTCAATTAATCATAAATTAATTTGTATAAGTTGAATAGTCTTGGGAGTTTCAAATGCATGAGGTTCAAGAAAAAATGCTAGCTTTATAATATATATATATATATATATATATATATATATATATATATATATATATATATATATACTTGTATCTTATTAATTTAATTGAATTTTCTAAATCTTTGATTTTTCATTACCATTTTTAATTATCAATATTGTTTTTTTTTCTTACTCGTGGTTCCCACGAAATTGTAACCTAGTCTACTCTAATAAATAAAGATTTTTTTTGTCGCATGTCACACTCTCATTCACTTTGTCACGTGTCATTTTGTGGTTATTTTAAATTAGTTTTTTTTTCACATATCATTTTATGGTTTTTTCCATTTTATTAAATTTCACATAATATTTAAATATAATAATAAATACATACCCATTTCATTAATTGATTTTCCTTCTAATTTCAAAAATTTCTAAATTAAAGTCTCATTAGTTTCCTTTATTTATTTATCAAAATTAGTAAATTGTTTGTTTAAATGTAAAAGAGAAAAAACACTTTAATTTTAATAATTAAATATTTTTCTTATTTTTTATATAAATTCAAACTTAACAAATGTTTAGAATTTCATATCTTTTTTAAATGAATCCATATAATACATGGGTCTTAAACCTAATGAGTAATACCCAACCCGAACTACATAAACTGATAAACATTTCATCAATTCTACAACACATAAGGTAAACTTCTCTGTCAAAAAAAAAAACACATAAGATAAACTTCATCAACTATGTCCTACACACCTACACAACAAACAAATATTGTAAATTTTTGTTTTGTAACTTCATATTCGATCAAACAAATTCTGTTTCAATATGTTAGATATAAAGTGATCGTGATTTCCTTATAACTACTTAGTTTATAACCAAAATTTTCAAACTTGGCAAAATTGAAAGTGATTGTTAATCCACTTACTTTAAAGAGTCATGGTTAATGGTACTGTCGAAAAAGGAATTTTGAAAAAAAAAAAAAAAAAATTGGTGTTCTGCAAAAAAATTTGATACCAAAATTTGAATTTGTGATAACACTTCTTTGGGCTGGACAAACATGTGGTTATTTTTTACTTGTATTTCCCCCGGAAAGGCCAAATGTGGCATTTTTTATAATAAGTACATCATTTGTTCAGACAAGAAAATACTTGAAACAGAAGATAAAGGGACAAAAAGAAACAATAAACATCCATTAAATACATTGTGTGCATCTGTAACCAGTCCCAAGAATACTACTTACTGCAATGAAAATACATAAGCAAATCCCATCAAAATCTAACCGAGCATACCATTATCATTATAACCAAATACAAATCAAGGGCCAGGGGTAAACTATACAGTGATTCAACCAGTTTCTTGATTAAGTAGTCAATCACGGAATTGATAAATATCTTCATTTGGAGAAGGGTTTTCTCCATGATTCACTCTTCCTGCAATGCAAACACCAAACATACCATTTTACACATCTACCCAACCAAACCTCAAGTGTCCTACTTCCAAACAAAGTTTTTTTTTTTCCCTGATTTATAAAGAAAGTCATGAAAAATATACCTGACAGATTAAAACCAGAAGTGTTTCTTGAATCATTGTTACTCCTCCAGTCAGATAATCGAGGAGAGGGCAAAGGGGTGGTTGCATTTTGGATGATGAATGGATACTTGTCACTGTTTTGATGATTATTCAAGTTGCCAATCATTGCAGAGGAATCAGTTGCCAATGGGAAGGCTGAAGCATCCTCTTTTGTAACAGCAGCAGCAGCAGCAGTGTTCTTACTGCTTATAACAAATGCACCAACAATTACCTTGGAAAACCGAGTAAATGGTGAGCATAAAAATTTAAAACTAGGGAGAAAGCCCAAAATAGAGTTTGATGCAGTTTCTATTAGAGCAAATTGCAGGAAATAGCAATGTAGTTTTCTGATTTTGTTGATATGGGCAATACACTTTTATTTAACATGGAGGAGGTAACAAGTTACCATTTGATTATGTGGCATCCATTTAATGATGATGTGGCGATATAAATGCCAAATAAGCATTCAACTAATACCAAATTAAAAAGAAAAAGAAAAAGATGTAGCTATTCGAACCCAACACCTCCCAAATGCAAAGTGAATGCTTTACAAATTACGCTAGATGCCTCTTTGGTTTGCAAAAAAAAATTATTGACCTTACTCTCCTAAATCTTTAGATTTTGTAAAATTATTTAATTATTTAATTTTTGTACTATCTATTTTTCAAACATATTCAATCCTATTACAAAACTATGTTTAATATGATTATCAATAAGGAAATTTAAATAAACAAAATACAACCCAAAATGACCAAATATAAACTAGATAATAAAAATTAAAGTAAATAAAATATAACCCAAACTAACCTAATAAAACTATATAATGAACAAAAAGTAAGTTTAAAACAATAGCACAACTTTGTTTTGAAAAAAAAAAAAAAAAAGTCTTAATAAGTTTATAAAATAAATATTACAAAAAATAAAACCAAATAAAAAACAGAAAATTTAATAAAAAGTTAAAGTTTCAGGAGATGAAGTCTATACATAAAGTTACAAACACAAAAGGGCGTATAGCCTAATTGGTAAAATATTTACTTAGCATGTAGGAGAAGTGGGTTCGAATCCCTAAAACTTTGTCTATTTTTATCTATTATCTGTTATTTCTTGATGCTTATTTGGCATTTATATTGCCACCGAATCATTTATAGGATGCCACATAATCAAAATAATCAAATGGTAACTAGTTACTAGTTCTCCAGGTAAATATATTGATATAATCTGTAAAAACATTAAAACAATGTAAAAACCCGTAAAAGTTAAAAGTTAAAGTATGTTGCGATTTCCTGCAATTTGCCCTTTCTTTACTTTTAAAGGAACAAAGTTTCACACTTGTTCCATTCAGGTGCCTCAAACTTTTTTTCAGAAGCTGCAACCTTTCAACTTTCAAAAAAAAATTTCCATGGTTGTGAAATTTTGCATATTTTTGTTCCATTGTTATGAAATTTTGTATCTTTTGTTGATGTGGCTCAACTTCTTTTTGATGTGTTTGGTTATTTTTACCACATCAACAAAAAATTGAAACCAAAAGATAGAAAATTCCACAACAATGGACCAAAACTTGGTTGCTAGAGGTGAATGTTACCTGCACGGGGCCCGCAGCTATCAAAGGTCCATCAACACCACCTCCTATGATTTGTCCATCATTACTACACAAACAGATACTTAATCCACCACTCCTGCTTTCAAAATCAGCACGCACATAAGATCCACATAGTGATATAATGTCAAAACGACCCTGAAATAAATAAATAAAACAAATCAAATCACTCGATTACATCAATTTCTTAATTGTGTTATGAAAAAGATGAATGGTTTAACCTCATAAGTAATGTTGCCACCAGATGTGGCTGGCTGATGTAGAGTTGCATTAGAGATCACACCAGATGCTGATATCACACATATCTCTTGCTTGCTTTGTTGCATAAATGACATGATTTTGTAGCTAACATCCTACGAAATTCAATCAAAATGATGAAAATCATAAATCAAAGTGTTGAAACTTGAAATAACCAATGCATACCTCGCCAGCTGTCACTGTTATCATGTAAGGTGTAAAACCTTGCCCAGCATTCCCTGAAATAAAGATAATAAATTTATTTCGACATTCAATTCAAAGTAAGGTTTCAGATCAGTGAGCCAAGAATCCAAATTTCAGAATGTAAACACCTAATTCAATCATGTAATGAAAGGAAATTCATAATATAGTAAAAACAAGAATCAACAAACCCTTGAAGTCTAGAGTGCTTAAAAAAACTCAAGAGCGTCAAACGGATAATGTTTAGATTTACAGAAGATTTTAAAGAGAACCCTACCAAGAGAAGGTTTCTTGGAAGAAGAAGAAGTGGTTGTTGAGGAGCCCCCAACAGTCTGAGATGTGTCTTTTTTGCTAGTTGAGGTTGGAGAAGACAAGGAGGAGAATCTCTTAGCAGCAGCAGCTTGCTCCGGCGTGCTATACTTTCTGGGTCTCCCTCTCTTCCTCCGTACGCCGGTCTGTAATGGAGAAGAGACGGCAGATGGGATAGAGTTGTGAGGATATAGCGTTTGACTGGATCGTGTATCTGTGCTAGTATTTGGTAAGATCCCATTGCCGGTGGCTGCTGGAGGTTGAGAAGGTGGTTGTTGGTGAGGGTGAGGGTGAGGGTGGTGCTGTGGTGGTGGTGGTTGTTGGTGGTGGTAGTAAAAGCCTCGACCATGGTCACCCGGTTCCATTAGATTATTTTGGTTTTGAGGAGATATTTTTTAAAGAAATTATTTTATTTTATTTTCTAAAGATTTCTTTTTTTAGGTTTTTTGAAATTGGCCATCGTGTGGACTGTGGACCTGCGAACGACTGATTCCGAGTTGACTCGCTCCTTGATTCCTCGAGTTCGATAGGGTTAAAATGTCCAAGAAAACAAAACAAAACAGAAAATGACAAGTTATAAATTGTAGTGGATTAATTTTTAATTTTTTTTATAAGACCATCTTCAATTTTTGTAAGATTATTAGTACTCCATAACGTTTTAAATAGTTTTCTTTTGTAGTGAGTTTTCCGGATCTTTTCATTTTGCTTGTTACCTTCTAGGCATCGGTAAGCCTTTTTTTTAAAATAAATAAATAAATAAAACCCCTCACGTTTCCTAGAATTTTTTTTATGACCAAAGTGTTCAAAAAATGTATTTATCTAAGTTTGTGTAACATCTCAAAAATCAGAATAAAACTTTCATTTTTCAAAAACAACCCCAAGACAATAAGTGTTTACAAAAACATTGTTTCAAAAGTATAATTTCATAAATCAGAGTAATCCTAAAAATCCAATAACATAAAATTCAGAGGACGTGCACGATCACGCATTCGCTTCGCCATGATCATCTGAAGTACCTGAAACAATAAATCAAAACTGTAAGTCAAAGTTTAGTGAGTTCTCCCAAGGTATGACAAACATATAATCAAACAGATACTGGGTCCACAACCTCCTGGTTAGATTACCCCTGACCCATAACCTTCCGGTTGGAATGTCCCAACCCACAACCTTTCGGTTGGATTGCCTAATACATACTAGGTCCACAATCTCCTGGTTGGATTACCCCTGGCCCACAACCTTCCGGTTGTAGTGCCCAACCCACAACCTTTCGGTTGGAATGCCCCGGTCTGTTGACTGACAGCACAAAGTAGTACAATCTCAACCCCACCATACCATGTTGATATATACATAACAAATAACAGATATGTATCAACAGATAATCATATAACCAGTCATCAGACAAACATGTAGATCTAACAGTTCACTACAACATAGCAACATCTTATATACCAAGATATATAATCTAGTAGGTCGGGCATTAGTGCCTTCGACCCACAAGTACAATGAGAAAAAACTCACCTCACAGTCTGAAAATGATAATTGAACAAATCACCGCTCCGGATACTAAATCTACAGATCACCTATACAAAAACAGTGACCCAACTCAATTTACCACTCAAAATACTCATAATACCCCTGAGTCAAACTTGGTCAAAGTCAAATTCAAATCCCCATTTGAAAGTCCCATAGCCACTCGTCACGTCGTAACCCTCTAGCGGTCACTTCTTGACCTAATAAGTTAAAATAGCAGAGGAACACCATCCTCACGTCGTGACACCCCAAGTGCTCACGTCGTGAGGACGCTCTGAACAAAAGTGCTTAATAAAATTCTCAACCCTTTTTGGATAAGCAACCAAATCCTCCATAGTATCTTATTTACTCCAAAACATTATAAAAATCATGGCTTTTGGACATGCATGTCCCAAACACTAACTAGGGCACAAAAAGAGGAAATGATACCAAATCTCACGCAAGAGTCATAAAACTCAACCATATTACAGATCTAGCATCTATACTACTCAAGGGACACTGGAGATCCATAAAGTTGGCAACTTTATGGATTCCAACCACTACATCATCTTGTATATGAAGGATAAAGCATAAAAATCTAGATCTAAGCTTACAGACTCATAAAGCAATGAACTTGAAACTCACAAAAGGTCCAGAAGGTGTGAAAATGATTGATGATGAGGCGTGAATGCATAAATGATGGACTAGATTCCCTTCCTCTTCTTCTTCTTGGCTAGATTCACCACAAATAAGCTCAAGATCAAATATGGATGTTAGGGTTTCAAAGGGGAGTGCAAGGAGGTGATGGGGGTTGAGGGTGGGCTAACCATATCCCTCACTTCCTTTAAATATAGAAATAAAACCCCTAAAATTAGGGTTTTCCCCTTAGACCGACATCACGTCGTGAGCCATATGTGCTCACGTAGTAAGCCCAAAGGTGACGCGTGTTTCTAGTATTCCCCTCACGACGTGACAAGCATCCCTCGCGTCGTGAGCCAGGTTAAAATTCCTAATTTTAAACTTGATAAAATGCTCACCTGACCTGAGTGTTACAATTCTCCCCCACTTGAATCAGACTTCGTCCTCGAAGTCCGCTGCTATGAACAACTCAGGGTAGTGCTCCCACATCTCTGCATCTCGGGTTCCCAAGTCCACTCGAAACCCTTCTGATGCTTTCACTAAACTTTGACCAGTGGAACCACCTTGTTTCACAAGGTCTTCGTCTTCCTATCCAAAACCGTCATTGGCCTCTCAACATAGTTCTTGCAATCATCAACCTGAATATCATCCAGAGGAACAACTGCTGAGTCATCAGCCACACACTTCTGAAGTTGAGAAACATGGAAGGTGTTGTGCATATGATCGAGCTCCTCAGGCAAATCCAGCTTGTAAACTACCTTGCCAACCCTGGCAATAACTTGAAATGGCCCAATATATCAGGGCCCCAACTTTCCCTCTTCCTGAAGCGTATTACACCCTTCCAGGTTGATACCTTCAGTAAAACCATGTCGCCGACTTGGAACTCCAACTCAGATCGACGCTTACTGGCATAACTTTTCTGCCGACTTTGAGCTGTCTGTAGTCTATGTCTAATCTGTTGAATATGCTTGTCGTCTGAAGGACTACCTCAGTCCTTCCCATGACTCTATGACCAACCTCTCCCCAACAAACTGGGGTACGACACTTCCGCCCATAGAGAATCTTGAATGGCGGCACACCAAACTGGAGTGATAGTTGTTGTTGTAAGAAAACTCAGGCAGAGGAAGGTAGTGTTGGATAAGGTGTCTAAGTCCATAACTTATTTGGTATATACTTGACCCGACCCGGCATGGTCCATTTGGGTTACACTTCACCCGAACTATTTATATGGATAACATTATGAGAAGAGTATATTTGCGGCTTATTAATATATTATAAGTTATAATATATTAATATGAAATTATATTATTTAATTAGTATTCGTCTTAAATTAATTATGAATTAATTTAGTGATCAAATGGTGACTAATTAAACATGGGCTATTGTATTTATATAGTGTGGGCTAACACTCATTATGGTAATGGGCTAAGCTTATATGGGAGTCCATGGATGATCCATGGAGCTCTTAACCCATGGATCCTTGGAAAGGAAAAGACATGGGTTATTAGGGTTTACCCTAATCATGTGCACTATATAAACAAGCTTGTGATGCATGAAATGACACCCTAGTGTATGTGAAGAAAGGTGGCCGATTTCTAGAGCATAGATATACTCTCTCATAAGTTTTTCAAGTTTGTGGTGATTTGTGATTTCCATTTGAGGCATTCACATTATTGGTGCTTGGCTCTCAAACTCCTAAGGAATCAATTCACAAAAAAAGGTATGTAATTCATCTAGTTCTTTTATGTTTAAAAGTTCCCCATGCCATGCTAGATAAGTTATAAACCTTGGAAAACAAATTTTGGATGTATTTTAGACAAACATAGATCCAAGGTTTATTAGGGTTGCATGTACACTTAGGAAGTGTTAGAATGCTCAAAACCCAACAGTGGTATCAGAGACTAGGCTTGTTTGTTGATACTTGATGCAAAATTGTGTTAAAAATCGAAATTGTTTGCTGTCTGAACAGTGGACTCGCCGAGTCCATGGGGGGACTCGACGAGTCCAAGTGAAAATTCATCCTACTCGTCGAGTAGGTTCGTGCACTCGACGAGTAGAATGAACTGACAGCAGATTTTCGACTTTTGTTGCTGGAAATGGACTAGAAACATTATCCTAAACTGTTTTGGTGTTTTAAAACCTGTTTTAGATGGTGTAATGTTTATGCTAATCCATTTACAATGGCTTATATCAAAATTCCATGATTTTATGTGCTCATATAATTCTTGAAATCTTGATGATCATGTTCATGTTCTTATGAGTTTAGAAAAATGATAGGAATTATTTGCTGAATTGTTTATCATTAATTCTTGATCATTTATGTGTTTTAATGGAGTCCATAATTTGTCCTCAAGTTATGGATATCCAAAGGTCACTTTCTTTTAAACACACATTTAAACACATAAGTTACATAAAAATGAAGAGTCTTCATTTTTATGAACCATTAACTCATAAGTTATGAAATGAAAAGTTTTGAAAAGTTTCAAAACTTGCCCTCAAGTTTTGGAATTTGTAAAGTTACACACACTTTAATATACTTTAATTCCAACCCTTAGAGTTTTAAAAGTTAAAATACAACCCTTATACTATTTATAACATTAATGGTTAATTATTATATATATGTATAAGATCAAGTCGTTTTACCGTTAGTAGGCCTCATTCACGAAGCTGGTCTATAAGGGGGGTATAAGGTTGTTGCCTATAAAATGGCAACTTAATGGGTGTCCATTCTCACCCACCGCTTCCTTGATCGGTGGAGGGTCGTTAGCCGAACGGGTAGGACAATGACTTTAAATTCTCATTAAAAGTATAATGAATATTATAAAGTAACTAAACCTTTTTATAAATTCCCAATCTTAGTTACTTTAGGAAAATGTGAATATGGTGCTAACCCATGAAATTCACACTTTGTACCTTACCAAGTCGTTGGTGGAGCGTGTGTGGTTAACCGGCACACTAACTTGGACTAGTAAGGATCACGAAGGGTGACTTAATGTTTATCATAGATCGGTGGAGCGTGTGTGGTTAACCGGCACATCGATTAGGTGATAATGTTAAGGGTACCAAGTGAGTTTGCATGGTTATTCACACCTTGTTTTGTGATCCTCGACATCCCGGTCACAAAACCTGAAGGGCACAATCGAGATTGAAACATGCCATTGAAAGTTCAATGAATCTCAAAAGATCTAGGAGTTTCAAATCCAATTAAAACTTAATAATTTATTTCGTTTTTTATGGTGGAAATTGGTGAATCGTCATTCACCTACCTTCAAATATTTTATAGCTTGGATTACGGCATCCCTCTTCCAAGTTATAAAATATTGTGTTGGGTCCTAGCGTTAATATTTCATATTGGGTGTTATATTAAGGACTTAAAATCAACTAACTTGAATATCTCCCATTGTAGATGTCTGGTTTAGACAATTGTGATCTTCCCAAATCTCATGGAAATCATACTTCTCTACCTCCACCTCCTCCATTTATTCTCCCTGACCCACAAGCTCGAAGACTTGAAAAATTCAAGGTCACTCAAGCCCTACTAGCAATGAAACATAAGGATGGAAGACCTGTGTGCACTCATGTCTTAGGAATGAAGTCACATTTTGACAGATTGAGAATGTTGGGTGTCGTTGTCCCAAGGAAGTTGGCTATTGACTGGGTTCTTCAGTCACTCCCAGATTCATATAGTGAGTTCATTAAAGACTACTATGTGATAGATCACGACATGACCCTAATAGATCTATCTTATTTGCTTGTTGCTGCTGAGTCAGAAATGATGTGGCGCAATGGTCAAGCAAATATGGGTGGAAGGTCTATTTCTCAAACTTCCATGGACATTGAAAATGGCAACATTGGAAGTCCAGAAAAGCCTTTTCTTCCCAATGGAAAGGAATCGGCCTTGGTCAACCCGGTTGACCAAAAGGCAAAGGGAAAGGCTAAGTCTATGATAATCTCATGTACCATTCCCAAAGAGTCTATATGTTTTTATTGTCATGAGAAGGGACATTGGAAACGAAGTTGCCCTGAATACCTAAAAGATCTGAAAGCAAGTAGAAACAAAAGGTTTGACTCTGCTTCAGGTAAGTCCACTATCTAACTCTGTTAAGTTCCTTATTGATGATTCTTAATACAAAATGTGACTCGGTTAAATTTTGGTGTCTGGCAGGATCAAGCAAAGGGAAGGACACTTAATAAAAGGAGTATGTTGAATCTGATAGCGAATATGGATGGTTCGAAGATCGGATTCTTGAGCTGCTACATAAGAGTTATGATAGATTGCTAGAAGATATGTAATAGCATAGTTTTCATTTAAAGTTGCATTGTAAGGAAAAAGTTTTTCCGCATTTATAAATAAATAAAATTTTGTTTTATTTTATTATATCTCCTTGCAATGGCATTTTATGAAAAAATGATGTTTGTATGGTTCTAGCAATAATGGAAATGTGCATTTGATTCTTTCATTAGTGGTAGTGTCTAAATTTATCAAATAAGGAAAGATTCTCATCACCCAAGGTTTCAATTGGACTGAAACTTGGAATCATGCAGGTTGTATTGCATGATGAATGAGAATTTTCATTTTTGGAAAGTTAAGACTAATTCCCTGACCACATGTATATGTGAGACAGGTGAAAGACTAAAGGATCGGATACACTGGGTGTGTGCAGGTCAAAGTCCACCACAAAGATCGATAAAGACTATTCGTCATGATTTACTAAAGTTTAGTAAAGATGGTTGTACCTACAAGTTGAAGTACAATTCTGAAACATTGGAAAAGTTTCAATGTATGGCAAGACGAATGGGAAGAATCAAATTGGGCAGAAAGATAAAAGTTTCTCAAATCTGAAAAGATGGGAGAGTACTTTAGTATCTTGTTTTATGATCATCTTAATGATTAAGAAACCATGTCACAATTCATCCTCTAAGGACATCTTAGTGAATTTTATGGCTAAGAAGAGGATTCATGAATTGTTGGAATGGTTAAAATCAAGAAGATGAATCATACTTCGTTCCAAAAACAAGTCTTAGAGTCATACTCCAAGATTGTAACTTGAGTGACACATCTTAAAGAAGGTTTATAACACTTGTCAAATGTAAGAGTAAAATGTTTTCTACTCTTGTACATTTGAAATTGGTAAGTTGTGATGTTTTGGATAAAACAAAGACCAACTGACATCAATTGTGTGAAGTGTTTATCTTGATAAGAATCCGCACGGACTCTTGAATGTTTGTTTGGTTGTCAAGGAATGATTCTTGACAAAGAGAAACTTGCATGTCAAGAGGACAGTGGGAGTCTTAAAGGTCTTCAGAGTTTCAAGAGCTAATCAAGGATAAAACCTATAGTTTATCGCTAGCACACGACTTGAGGTTTGTAACCTATCGTGTTGACATAATTCTTGTTCCTGTGCCTATTCCGGTACAGTTGACTATGTATGTGAGTTCTGTGAGTTCTCAATTGTGTGCATAACAACTTGGAAGCAATGGTGGGCCCTTGGGCTACCAAGAGGCAAGAAATCAAGATTGAACAAGTTCAATCCATATGTTTTGAGTTTGTCACTAACCTTGTCTTTTGATTACGGTTTTGACAAATTCATATGGATAGGAACACATACATCATAAAATCTAAGTGTCATAAGGTTTTTTCCGATTCATGAAAATGATGGTGAGGAAACGCTATCACTAAGTAGATTTTAAGTAGATAGCAATTGTGTTGTTTGCATTCTCAAAGTCGTTAGTGGAGCGTGTGTGGTTAACCGACACACTAACATGGACTTGTGAGAAATGGCAAACAGGTCTAAACATTATGATTACGGCATCCCTCTTCATAATTGTTTAGACACACATGTGAGCTATCTAAAGAAAGATGTATGAGTCTGAGAAGCTTATATAAAGTTTTTTCGAAGCATATCGTATCAGAAGTCTGAACTTTGGTGATGAAAGTCAATAAAGTATTGATTTCTAGAAGTCGATTTCTGAGTACATGTCAAAGCTAGTGGGAGCATAATTGTTGTGCTAAATAATTATTATGCTAGTGGGAGCATAATCAATTATGATGAGTATTGTTAATTATAGAAAACAAGAATTTCACTTGGAAAAGGTTGTTTTGCTATAATTAAGGGAGAGAAGATTATACTTCATTTCAATCCTAAAAGTTTAGATTGAGATTTCAATCATCTTTAGTCAAGGATATATATACGAATTTTATGTTGGAATGGTTCAACATAAGGAAATTCTATATATATTGCGTTCTCAAATTCGATTATGATTACGACATCCCTCTTCATAGTCGTTTTTTGAAAACATGGTAAATAAAAAAAAATATTGTAGCAAAATACTGATCTAGTATCAGGTCTTTATGTGAGACATCGTGAATCGTGTCCCATATGCTTCGGGTATAGGATCGGTCACATGTGCTATAATATTCATCCTTTCTAAATTTTCCAAATGCTCAAAGCATTAAGAAGGGAAAAGTCTAGAATTAGATAAGACTAAAATGATTAAGCAATTGTCGAGGACAATCTAAGGTTCACCAAAGATTGGTTGCTCAGGGACAGTTGGAAGTATAGTGTTAAATTTTGGAAGGACCATATGGATATATTCTGAAAAGAGGTAGCTCTTGTTCAGATATGATAATCAAAATGGGAATATGGAAATTTTCCATATTGGGAGTTGGATATTAAGAATCTATGAGAAAGTTAGAAACTTTTATGCAAGAAGGATGTTCAAAGCAATGTACTTTGAATATGAGAGTTCGTTTCCATAGAAGTGACCTCCTTTGGAATACTCTGTAATGACTGTTGACAAGTTTTGTAAACTTTTGTGCATAGTCATTGCAAGAGGATCAATGCATATAAGTTTGGAATCTAACAGATTACAGTAAATGACAAGAATTTGGTATTCTTTCATTTACGGTAAGGATTTGAGACTGTGAAATGAGCATCATTGGAATCATGTTCAATTGATCTACTTCACAAAGTAAAGATCATAGACAAACATAGTGTGCACACTTGGTGTATGGCATGATTATTGTTTAGAAAACATAGTGTACATGCTTGGAGCATGGGACAACTATTGTTTTAATTCAAGTGTTAAGTTGATAAATCGAAACAGAATAATGTGGAATCAATATGGTGATGAATAAAAGGTGTTTTATTTATATTCATAAGTGCTGAGACCATGGGATTCAATTATTCTTGTGTTTCACTTTGCATGTTTTGACTTCCATAATAACTACGTTATTCTTTCCGAATGATTAAGTTATTCAAACCATCCACAGTCGGTCATATGTTGGAAGTAGATATGAATCAAGACTGTCATGAGTTGGTTGTAGAGGTCTAAGATGTTGGACATGGCTACAACACTCATGAGTGCTCATAAGTTATGAGTATTGGATTCAACCCATACTCACTTCATGGAATTTATCTCGAGTGATCGTGAGACGGTAATATCATATAAGTCTTCAAACCTAGAGATATGAGTTGTTACCTATGAGTTGGTTGTACATTAATTGCACGAAAACGCATCAGTAACTTGATGTTATAAAACGTGACTTTGTGTATAATTCAACAAGTAGCAGAAACAAGTATATGAGTCGAAGTTTATCTATTCCTTCTAGTCCTTGGAGGATTAGAAGCGATATCTGGGCCCCTCGATGATTTTGTTTTGACCTATGTACCGGGCCCGGTCAGAACTAAATTGATGTGTTCGATTAAGTTCTTTGTCAAACAAATCGGAAATCGGGAAACAAACTGCTGGACAATAAGTAAGACATTGTTCCATGTATTTGTCCGGCTGATATCATGAGAGCAGAGGATTATATGATCACTTATCTAAAATGGCGCTTCATAGTTCAACAGAGTTTTCGAGAGCTACGATTGCCGATTGGTTCCTGAAGTCATATAGGCAAATATAGTTATTAGACTTATCTAAGTGGGAGACTGTTGGATAAGGTGTCTAAGTCCATAACTTATTTGGTATATACTTGACCCGACCCGGCATGGTCCATTTGGGTTGCACTTCACCCGAACTATTTATATGGATAACATTATGAGAAGAGTATATTTGCAGCTTATTAATATATTATGAGTTATAATATATTAATATGAAATTGTATTATTTAATTAGTATTCGTCTTAAATTAATTATGAATTAATTTAGTGATCAAATGGTGACTAATTAAACATGGGCTATTGTATTTATATAGTGTGGGCTAACACTCATTATGGTAATGGGCTAAGCTTATATGGGAGTCCATGGATGATCCATGGAGCTCTTAACCCATGGATCCTTGGAAAGGAAAAGACATGGGTTATTAGGGTTTACCCTAATCATGTGCACTATATAAACAAGCTTGTGATGCATGAAATGACACCCTAGTGTGTGTGAAGAAAGGTGGCCGATTTCTAGAGCATAGATATACTCTCTCATAAGTTTTCCAAGTTTGTGGTGATTTGTGATTTCCATTTGAGGCATTCACATTTGGTGCTTGGCTCTCAAACTCCTAAGGAATCAATTCACAAACAAAGGTATGTAATTCATCTAGTTCTTTTATGTTTAAAAGTTCCCCATGCCATGCTAGATAAGTTATAAACCTTGGAAAACAAATTTTGCATGTATTTTAGACAAACATAGATCCAAGGTTTATTAGGGTTGCATGTACACTTAGGAAGTGTTAGAATGCTCAAAACCCAACAGGTAGGAGTCCCAACTCCTACCGAAAGCTATGACACAGGCTCTCAACATATCCTCAAGTGTCTAAATGGTCCTTTTGCTCTGGCCGTCAGTCTGTGGATGATAAGCAATGCTAAGATGCAACCTCGTACCCAGTTCCTCGTGGAACTTCTACCAAAAACGAGATGTGAACCAAACATCTCGATTGGATACAATGGAGATTGGAATACGATGCCGAGAAATAATCTCGCACACATACACATCGGCGAATTTATCGGCTGTGGAACTCTCTCGAATAGCTAAGAAGTGGGAACTCTTGGTCTGACGATCAACGATTACCCAAATTGCATCAAACCCCTTAGTTGTCCGAGGTAACTTTGTGAAGAAATCCATAGTAATATGTTCCCATTTCCACATGTGAAACTCCAATGGCCACAACTTACCATGCAGTCTCTGGTGCTCGGCCTTGACCATCTGACAGGTTGTGTACCTCTCGACATACCAGGCTATCTCTCTCTTTATGCACGACCACTAGTAACTAAGTCTCAAATCCCGATACATCTTGGTGGCTCCAGGGTGTATCGAAAACTTGGAATTGTGTGCCTCCTCCAACATAGTCTGTCTAATCCCACCAAAGTCTGGTACCCATACCCGACCACACCAGGTCAATAATCCACGACTGTCGGTAGAAAACCTGTCAATCTCGCCCCTGATTCGCTCTTGCTTCTAGTTCTCTTTCTTGAATCCCTCAGCCTGAACCTCCCTAATCAAATCCAACAACATCGAATCAATCGAAATCCTCATACATAGGATCTCAATAGCAGAACTAGCTGTCTTGCGACTCAAAACATTAGCGACCACATTCGCTTTCCCTGGATGATACAGAATCTCGCAGTCATAATCCTTGACTATGTCAAGCCACATACGTTGTCTCATGTTCAAATTCGGCTGATCCATGAGATATCTCAAACTTTTTTGATCCGTGTAGATAGTACATCGGACCCTATACAAATAATGTCGTCAAATCTTGAGAGAACACCAATGCTCCCAGCTCCAAATCATGATTCAGATAACGAACGTCATGCGACTTCAGCTGCCGAGAAGCATAAGCAATAACCCTCCCTCGCTGCATAAGAACTGCCCCCACGCTGATGATGGATGCATCACAAAATACCACAAAATCTTCAACACCCTCAGGGAGGGTCAACATTGGGGCCTCACATAACTTCTGTCTCAGAGTCTCGAATGCAGCCTGCTGCTCAAGCCCCCAACGGAAATCCACGCCCTTCCTCGTCAGACGAGTGAGGGGTACAACAATCTTGGAGAAGTCTTGAATAAATATCTGATAATACCCTGCTAATACCAAGAAACTCCTGATCTCCGTGGGAGACTTCAGAACCTGCCACTGCATCACAACCTCAATCTTGGCCGGATCGACCACAATTCGTCCAAGTTAACGAGATGCCCTAAGAACTGGACCTCTCGTAACCAAAACTCACACTTCGAGAACTTGGCATACAACCGTTCTCACCTCAAAACTCACACTTCGAGAACTTGGTATACAACTGTTCTCACCTAAAAACTCCCAGAAGCTCTCGAAGGTGCTCCTCATGCTGCTCCCTGGTCTTGAAATACACCAATATATCATCAATGAAAACAATGATTGATCAATCGAGCATCGTCATGCATACCTGATTCATCAAATCCATAAATGTCTTAGACGCATTGGTGAGCCCAAATGGCATAACCACGAACTCGTAATGACCATAATGATTCCAAAACGCGGTCTTCTCCACCTCCTCCTCTCTAACCCTCATCTGATAATACCCCGATCTCAAATCGATCTTAGAGAACCAAGATGCACCCTGCAACTGATTGAATAGTTAATTAATCCGCGAACGTGGGTAACGGTTCTTTACTGTTAACTTGTTCAACTCCGGGTAATCAATGCACATCCGGTGTCAACCATCTTTCTTCTTAACAAAAAAATCGATGCTCCCCACGACGAACTGCTCGACCTAATAAATTATTTGCCTAACAGCTCCTGAAGCTGTGAGGACAACTCTTGTATATCAGGTGGTGCTAATCGGTACAACTCCTTAGCAATTGGAGCCGCACCTAGAACCAAGTCGATCCTGAACTCAACCTTCCTCTCAGGAGGCACACCAGGTAACTCCTTCGGGAACACATCAGCAAACTCTCTAATAATAGGCACATCCGAAACTGAAACTTGCTTCCCAGCTCGAGTATCAATCACATATGCAAGATAACCCATACAACCATGTTGAATATACTGCCGAGCACTGGCAACAGAACAAAAGGCTGACCCAATCCTGGTACGCTCTCCATAAATAAAAATTTCTCCCCCACTTGGGGTTCGAACTACCACCTGCTGACCCTCGCAGTCAATCATAGCCCCAAACCTGCTCAGCCAATCCATCCCTGCTATTACGCACACATCCCCTATGGGGATAGGAATCAGATCAATCGGATAAGGCACCCCATAAATCTCCAAGACATAACCCTGATAAACGATCGATGTAGAAACCTCGTGTTTGTTGGCGATAGAAGCCCGCAACGGACACTCGAACACACCAAGAGTCATATCAACACTCCTACTGAAGGACCGAGATATAAAGGACCGACCCACACCCGAGTCAAAAAGCACAAGAGCAGAAAAAGAGTTCACTAAGAAGGTACCTAATAGTATCACAACATAAGCATACCATAAAATAACTAACAGAATAATTAATGAAAACATACCAGTAACAATGTCCGGCGCCGCCGTGGCTCCTCTGCAGTGAGCTGGAAAGCACAACCTCGAGCCCTCGGGGGCTCCGCCCTACCTTGGTGTCCATTTGTGATCCCCAGAGTGGCTGGCGTTGGAGCCTGCGCCGGCCTAGCCACGGGCAGTGGACATTGGGCCTTCACATGGGCCACCTGATCATAGTGATAACAAATCATGGCGCTCGGTATTAGGTCCTGCTGACGATAATCCTTGGTATAATGCCTATCCTTGCCATATTTGTGGCATCCAGATGATGATCGACAAGCACCTTCATGAACCTTGTCGCACTTGCCACAAGTGCAGCCCATCTGTCCCCTAGATCTTGAATCAACCTGCTTGAACCGCTTTGATGCAGGCTGTGACTGAACAGGGGGCCTGCCTCAACTCCCTCGTCTAAATCTCTATCTAAATCTCCCGCCTCCTCGCGACATCCTAAAGCTCAGCGAGGGTACCATAACACTGGGTGGACACGAACTGCCGAATATCCGTCTTGAGCATGCTCAAGTACCGAGTCATCTGAGCCTACACCGAAGTAGCAAACTCATGGCAGAAAAGAGCCATCTCAGTAAACATCTTGGTGATCTCCGTCACTGTCTCAGTCTTCAGTCTCAGATCCAAGTACTCCTGAGCCAACCTCTCCCTCACCACTAAAGGAATGTATCTCGCATATAACATCTTCGAAAACTACTTCCAAGTAACAACAGCTCTCTGCTCAAGAGTGTAAGTACCAGTCACCAATTTCCACCAATCCTTCGTGCCCAACCGGAGAAGGTTCAGGGCGCACTTGACCTTCTGGTCAGCAGGGCAAGGACACGTGAAGACACGTTATACAACCACCTCATCTCCACAATCGGGTCCCTAACCCCATCAAACTCTGGGGGCTTCGTATTTTCAAAGTCTCGATACTGGAAATGTCTCTCCCCTCGAATCTCTATAGTATAAACAATCACGGTAGTTGCAGCAACAACAACATCAGAAAGAGCAACATTAGAAAGGCCACAAATACACATTGCCACAATCAGATGACGAGACTAGACCCTTGGGGTTTGTGACTTCCTTGCTACGTGTACGGATGTAACATATCAAAAATCACAACCAATTTAAACCTTTCAAAACAACCCATTTACTAATAAAAGTGTTTACAAAACCATTGTTTTCAAAACATTATTCAAAACGAGTCTCCCAAGATCAACAACATAAAAATCAGTATGTGTACGGTCACGCCTTCGCCTTCCCACGATCCTTAGAAGTACCTGAAACCATAACCAAAAACTTTAAGCCAACGCTTAGTGAGTTCCCCCGGAGTACCACCACACAAAACATATATCATAAACAAACAAACATGTTGGGTTCAATCAGTCATCGGACTGGAATACCTACGGGTCCACATCCATCGGGTTGGATTACCCCCTGGCCCAATCAGTGATTGGATTGGAATGCCAATATACAACACGTCCACTTAGTAATCGGACTGGAATACCAATATACATCAGGCCCACTCAGTCATCGGACTGGAATACCCTCGGGTCCACTCAGTCATCAGACTGGAATACCCCCGGTCTGTTGACTCATGCACATAGCAGTAAAGTCTCAACCCAACACAATATGTCGACTTATAACAAATAACAAACATATTCAATAGACGGATAATCATGCAGACATAAATCACAGGTAGTCCTAAAGATCTACCGGTCTAAGCATATCAGCAGCTATGATATAACATCATAGATCTACCCCATACTCATCATATCATCAATCAAGGTATAGAAGGATAATAATCCAATTGGGTAGGCATTGGTGCCTTCAACCCAAATTCATAAAATGTTTACAAATCATAGTTTTCAAATCATTTTCCAAACATCATAGTCTCCCAAAATCATAGGTCATAAACAAGAGGATGTGTACGGTCACGCCTTCGCCTTCCCACAGTCATCCGAAGTACCTGAAACATATCCCAAAACTGTAAGCCAACGCTTAGTGAGTTCCCCCAAAGTACCACCACATAAACATAATAACAAACAACATGCATATAGAGCCTTCAGCCTGACTGGAATGCTATAACGGCCTACAAACTATCTGGAACTCTCACAGAACCTTCAGCATGACTGAAACGCCTCACCAGACCTTCATCCTATCTAAACCGTTCTCTGGGCCTTCGGCCTGACTGGTACGCCTCTCAGGCCTGCAGTCTATCTGGGACGCCCTGGTTCTCTTGGCCTTCAGTCTACACTGGTCCGCCTCAACCCAACCACACACAACATGTCGACATATACATAACAGATAAACATACATATACACAGTCAGTAGACAATCAGACAAATCTCACAGATCACTAAGCATAGCATCATCCTATATACCAGGATACCGATCTAACAAATCACTAAAGCATGATAACATATTATGACATAACAGGATATCTAATCCAATGGGCCGATATTTGTGCCTTCGACCCGTAAGTACAGTGAGGGAAACTCACCTCACAAACTGGACAAAAGCTGATGAGGCCTCGACTCCGAATCTCAGCTCTAAGCGTCACCTATCCAACCAATTGACTAATCACAATCAACATACCAAAATACCCAAAATGCCCTAAGGTCGAACTTGGTCAAACATAGTCAAAGTCAAATTCAAACTGGTCAAACCAACTGAGTCAACTGAGACAACCCAACCTAGTCACCACAGAGTAAGTACGCGGGGCGTACTCCAAAGGTACGTTAGGCGTACTCGCATGTTGACCACCATCGGGGTGGTTGACCTCGTATGCGGGGCGTACTCCCAGAAGCCCAAAAATCTCATTAATTGCTTAATAGCTTAAGCACTCACGTCCATCTTTCAGATCCATGGCTAAAATACCCTCAAGAATCATAAAGTCTCCAACTTTATGACTTTGCATGTCCATTAAGTGCTTAAATCAACTTCTTAATCCATTAAGACCTTCTAAGTGATGCATGGAGCAAAACCAACCATTTGGAACCCATTTTTATGACTCAAGACCTCTCCAAAGGTCTGAAAGGACAACTTAATGGGTCAAGAACATGCTATGTTCATGAATCATCATTTTGGGACCAAAAAGGGACTTGAAAGAGCAAAAACCTAGACCTACAAGATGGAGTGGTAAAGATGCAAGCTTTATACCTTCAAGATGTTGCAAACCAAGTAGAAATCCCAAATCCAAAGTGCACTTAACTCCATGATCTTCACACCACCTTCGTCTTTCTTCAAAACCACTCCAAAACTCTCTTAAAGGCTCAAAATTTGCTCTCTCCTGCTCTACGGTTGCTTGAGGGTCGAAATCACAGAAGGAGGCTAGATAAGAAGAGGATATAAGTCCATAAGGATGCTTAAATATTAACCAAAACCCTAAAATTAGGGTTTGCATGATTTCTATGTACGCCCTGCGTACGAAGTGTACGCCTAGTGTACTAAGGCGCGCCTTAGTATGCTTAGTGTACACACGTACACACATCGTACTCCTCCAGTCCCAAATTTTACCAAAATACCATTATGGGCCCTTTTGCACTCTTTCTTACGCTTAGGGACCAAAATGCAATATAATTCAATTATAGGATCAAATTTAGAAGTACCTCATCATCGGGATGTTACAATTCTCCCCCACTTGATCTAGACTTCATCCTCAAAATCGGTTGCGGCAAATAACTCAGGATAATGCTCTCGCATCTCAGCCTCCGGCTCCCAGGTCCACTCAAAGCCTCTCTGATGCTGCCAATGTACCTTTACCAAAGGTATCTCCTTGTTACGCAGGACCTTCATCGTCCTTTCTAGGATAGCCACCGGTCTCTCAACATAGTTCAGGCGCTCATAGACCTGGATATCATCCAACAGAACCACTATCTCGTTGTCCAACACACACTTCCATAACTGAGAGACATGGAAAGTGTTGTGGATCTGACTGAGCTCGCTCGACAAATCCAAACTATAAGCTACCTTGCCAACCCTGGAAATCACCCAAAAAGGTCCAATAAACTGCGGACCCAATTTCACCCTCTTTCTGAAGCGTATCCCATATTTCCAGGGTGAGGACTTCAGGAGCACCATATCGCCGACCTGAAACTCCAACTCTGAACGGCGTCGGTCGGCATAGCTCTTTTGCCGACTTTGAGCGGCCTGCAGTATCTACCTGATCTGTTGAATAAGCTCTATGGTCTGAAGGACTACTTCGGTCCTTCCCATAACCATGTGACCAACCTCTCCCCAACAAACCGGGGTGCGACATCTTCGACCATACAAGAGCTCAAATGGAGGAGCACCAATACTGGAGTGATAAATGTTGTTGTAGGAGAACTCTGCAATAGGTAGGTAGGAATCCTAACTCCTACCAAAATCAATAACACAGGCCCACAACATATCCTCAAGGATCTGTATAGTCCGTTCACTCTGGTCATCAGTCTGCGGATGATATGTAGTGCTGGAATGTAACCTTGTGCCCGGTTCCTCATGGAACTTCTGCCAGAAACGGGAAGTTCTCACACCCCCAAACCGGAACGGCGGAAACGTTCGGGGGTGGTTGACGTCATGCGTAGTATCACAACAATTGTATCATAGCAAGCATAGTAAACACAACCAGACATTGAATACATATATGAAAAAGGTTTACATTGTTTAATACATAGTTTTGTTCATATCAAAAGTAAAATGGAAAGACGTGACTCTAACGCTCCGACTTCTCCAAATTCCTGGAAGTACCTGTCTACTAATTCCCTGAGAATACAAGCAGTTTTGAAAGAATATCAGCATAAAGCTGGTGAGTTCATAAGCGTTTAGTTTTTGATGGAAAATGTTCTTTGACCCTTTTGAAAAAGTGTTCCTCAAGAAAATCCTATATTTTCTTAATAAAAACATGTTTGAAAACCCATTCCTTCCATGACGTCCAGATTCGTACCAAGATACGTACAATCCAAGGTGTCGTGGAATGAATATGAATATCCGTTGATTACATGATAAACAAATCCGTTTTGAATAGCCGGTTTATCCCGGGAAAATCCTATATTTTCCCTAAAGGTTGATGGTTGATTATTCGTTTTAAACTGAGGTATGCAAGTATCTACCATACTCGTATTAATAAAAGCAGTTTTCTTTTAAAAACCCTGGTTACACTCAGAGAGGTACATTAGCTTTAAAAACTAAATAAAAGAAAACCGTGATGAACTAAGTCCTGAAGATATTATTATTAACACCCTCCAGTAATTAAATTGGTTATTACTTTGAGGTTAGTTCGCTTGATTCATTATTACAAAAGTAAATCTCTGCTATCTACGTTGTGAGGGTCATGACCATAACTGACTGGATATGGCTAGCAACGGCCGATATCCTTAATGACTTCGTCACCTGTAGACCTGTCGGTCCCACTGTAGCTAGCAGCGAGGTGCGGGATAGTCAGTCCCGTATAGATCTATACACAACAGTCATGCTCTCCCTACAAGAGACTCTGGTCACAAGTGCTAGTCCTACACTCTGATTCTGTGGGAGTGTTACCAAGGACGTGTCTCCAACTTAGACTAACAAATTTACAAGTAATAATATAAACAAAAATCCTTTTATGATTAACATGAATTCTTTATAAAATGATACATTTTACTACGTGATTCATAAGTCATTGCTCTAGTTTTGAAAACTGTTTCTACGAGTTGATTTCTTAATCGTTTGGTAAAAACTGTTTTCCATGTTAAAAGCATACTAGAAATATAATTATCTTAAACAAAATAATATATTTTGAGCACAAGTTTCCTTGTACTTTTGCTTGTATTCCCCCCTGAAAGCATGAAAAACTCGGAAAAAGCGTAGGGGTATGAACTCACATGTATTGAGTGATGCAATTGTAAGATCGGTAAAGATGCCAAGTGTCAAGTGAAGGCTTGAGCACACACACACGGATCCAAATAAGCATATAATGACACATATAGGTATATAATTAGTGTTTATAACCACTAATCATGAAATGGAACATCCTTAGGGATTAGGAAACACTTGTAATGAAGTGTTACACCACATAGGGTTGCATATAAGGGAAGTATGGCCTCACATAGGAGTTTACGGTGCAAGTGGCATGACCATAAGGTTTTACGGTCAAAATGGTTCACGGTCCTATGTGTTTACGGTTCCATGGGTTCACGGTCTAATGACCTTATGGTCATAAGGTTTACGGTCATTGAAGGGTGTACGGTTCATGGGTTTACGGTCATTGAAGGGTGTACGGTTCATGGGTTTACGGTCATTGAAGGGTGTACGGTCTAAGGAGATACAACCGTAAACTCATCAATCTTGCACAAATGATGGTTTTCAAGGGCTTCATTCAAAGGTATCGGATTCTAGGGACCATGCTTAGCCTTAGGAAGGGTAAAGGGTATAAGAACACCCTTTATAAGGGTTTACAGTCTATGAAGATTCATAGGACCGTAAACTCTTTTGTTCATGCAAAGAGTGATGATCTTAATGTTGGATTAGTGTCTAAGTCCATAACTATTTTGGTATGTACTTGACCCGATTATGAGCATGGTCCTTTTGGGTTGCCTTCACCATAGCAACTTGTAGGATGAATTAAGGAGAGAAAGGTTTAATTATGATTTATTAATATATTATAAGAATAATATATTAAAGAAAAAATCATATTGTTTAATTAATATTAGTCAAGAATTAATTAAGAATTAATTTAGTGACTAAAAGAGATTAATTAAACTTAGGGGACTGGATGTGTAATTATAAGATAATTGCAATTGGGCTATGGATTACCTAAATAATATAGGTTGGACAAATTCTATGGGAAGCCCATTAGAAATCGTCCAATGGATATGTTAAAGGAGTCCATGGGCTGCTTAGGGCTTAAGCAGCCAGATTAGGGTTTCCTAGTTGTAAACCCTAATAGCCTACATGTATATAAAGGACCCCTATGCCCCAAAAACGTGGTGAATACTTCTTTTAGGGTTTCCAGCCGTTTTTGGTGCCTCCTCTCTCCTCCCTCTTCACCCAAGTTGCTTAGTGGTGTTTGTGACTCCATTAGAGGTGCAACACTTGAGGCACTAAGTTTTATGAAGCCAAGGATTGATTGTTATTGCTATATAACAATCAAAGGTAAGATCTAAACCCTAATTTCAGTTATTGTTCATTAGATCTAGGGTTTATGGCTTTGGATTATCAATTGCATGTTTATTAGACAAACTAGATCCAAAGCTATTAGGGTTTGCATGTACACCATAGGAATGATGTATTGCTCGAAACCTATCAGTGGTATCAGAGCCTAGGGCTGTTTGTTAGTGAATTTGATGCTTGATTGATCGATTTTTGCTTGAAAAACGAAGTTTTTTGCCATCTGCCTTTCTGACTCGGCAAGTCAGTGGATGAACTCGGCGAGTCAGGCCGACTCGGCGAGTCCAGTCCCTGACTCGACGAGTCCATGGATCTGGCAGCCTGTTTTTGCGATTTTCTTGCCTATTTTGATGTGGGATAATTACCAAAACAGTTTTTATCAATAAAATCCGAATTTTATTTATATATGGTGATTATCCTGGCCAAAATGGAAGATAATTGTCAAAATTTAGATAATCTTTTGTTTTATTAGATAAATATTGATTATTTGTAATTTAGATTTGAATTATCTTGTGAAAAAGTTTCAATTTTCCCCTTTAGGTTTTATAGTTTAAATTTGAACTTAAAAGTTTTGTTTTTGAAATTTGAATAGTTAAACCCTAATGTTTTGAAAAGTTTCAAAACTTGCCCTCAAGTTTTGGAATTTAAATTTTTGATTAAAAGTTAATTTTGAAATATTTAAATTCTAATCCCAAATTTTTTTTGAAAAGTTTCAAAACTTGCCCTCAAGTTTTGAAATTTAAAAGTTGATTAAAAGTTTAATTTTGAAATGTTAAATTCTAAAACCCTCGTATTTTGAAAAGTTCAAATTACACCCTTATGGTTTTGTTAATTAATTAAAGTGTATAATTAAAAGAGAGTTAATAAATCCATAAAGTTTTGGTTTACATTTAATTAAATTAAAAGTATAATTTATTAAATTAGACCACCTAGTATTTTAAAAGTGTAAAATACACCCTATACTATGTATATATGACATTAAAAGTCTAATATTATATATGTATAAGTAAACAGTCAGTCTTACCGTTAGTAAGCCTTATTCACGAAGCTGGTCTATAAGGGGTGTTTAAGGAAATTGCCTATAAAATGGCGATTGAATGGGTATCCACTCTTACCCACCGCACTCTTGACTAGTGGAGGGTCGTTAGCCGAACGGGTAGGATAGGACGAAACCTTCCATTATAAGTATAATGAAGTACAAAGTAACTACATGCTTTTACAAATTCCCAAATCATAGTTACTTTAGGAAAAATGTGAAATTGTATACTAATCCATGGAATTACACTTCGTACCCTTGTCAAACGTTAGTGGAGCGTGTGTGGTTAACCGGCACACTAATTTGGGATTGACATTAGTGGCGAAGGGTGGCTCGGTGTTTATCGTAGATCAATGGAGCGTGTGTGGCTAACCGACACATTGATTAGGTGATAGTAGCATTGGGTGCACCACGTGATTCGCACGGTTATTCACACCTTGTTTTTGATCCTCGGCATCCCAGTCGCAAACCTGAAGGGCATAATCGAGATTAAACATGCCATTGAAAAGTTCAATGAATCTCAAAAGATCTAGGAGTTTCAATTCATTTAAAACTTAAACTTCATTTTTGTTTTTCATGGTGGAAATTGGTAAATCGTCATTTACCTACCTTCAATTATTCTGCAACTAGATTACGACATCCCTCTTCTAGGTTGTAGAATGTTGTGTTGGATCCTAGCCTTGATGTTTCATTTGGGTGTTACATCAAGGATTCTTATCAACTAACTTGAATTTTCTCCCGTTTTGTAGATGTCTAAATCTTACAATGGTCTTCCCAAGTCCCTTGGAATAAGCTTTCCAAATGAAGATGACGTTCCACGATACGATCAAGGAAATGAGAGTCATGCTTCACTTTCTCCACCTCCTCCAATTATTCTCCCTAACCCACAAGTTCGAAGGCTTGAAAAGTTCAAGCTCACTCAAGCCCTTTTGGCAAGTAAACACGAAGATGGGAAACCTGTGTGTGCACACATCTTAGAGATGAAGTCACACATTGATAGGTTGAGGATGATGGGTGTCGATATCTCAGAGATGTTGGTTGTTGACTGGGTTCTTCAGTCGCTTCCTGAATCATATAGTGAGTTCGTTAGAGAGTACTAAATGATGGACCACGATGTGACCCTCATTGATCTCACCTATTTGCTTATAGCTGCTGAATCAACAATGATTTGGCGTGCTGGTCAAGCAAATTTGTCTGGTGAATCAAACTCCCAAACTTCAATGGACACTGGCAACATTGGAAGTCCAGAAAGGACTAAGCATGAGATTGTCCCATGTGCTGTGCCAAAGGAGTCCATTTGCTTTTATTGCCTAGAGAAGGGGCATTGGAAACGAAGCTGCCCAAACTACCTGAGAGATCTAAGAGATGGGAGAGTCAAGGAATATGGCTCTACTTCAGGTAAAATCCATTATCTAACTCAGTAAGTTCCTATTTTTGATTCTTAATACATGATGTGATAAGATTACATTTTGATGTCTTGCAGGATCAAAGAAAAGAGAGGAATCTTAAGGAAGAAGCGTGTTGAATCTGATCATGAAGAAATGGATTTCGATCGCATGGACTCGAGGATCAGATTTTTAAGCTGCTACTCTAGAGTTAGGATAGATTGATAAGAAATATGTAATAGCATAGTTTTTCAGTTGAGTTGCATTGTAAGGACAAATTTTTCCGCAATAAAATAAATTTTGATTATGTCTTATTTATTTATCCTTGCAATGGTGTGTATGAAAAATTGATGTTTGAATATTTCTACTATTAGCAATAATGGATTTGATTCTTAATTATGTTATTTGTGGAAATGTCGAGAATTTGCCAAATAAAGGAAGATTCTCATCGCCCAAGTTTCAGTTGGACAGAAACTTGGAGTCATGCAACTTGGTTGCGTGATGAATGAGAAACTTCATATTTGGAAATTAGACTAATTCTTTGACAAAGTGTCAAGAGAAGGACTAGGAGATCAAGTACACTAGGTTTTGTATTGATCAAGTCCACCACAAGAGTGATAAAGATATTCGTCATGATTTACTAAAGTTTAGTAAATATGGTTATACTTATAAGATTAAGTATAATTCTTAGTTGATTGAAAGAGTTTCAATCAATAGCAGAACGAATAAGAAGAATCAAGTAGGCAGAAAGATAAAAGTTTCTCTATTCTAAGAAGAAGGGAGAGTACCTTTTATTGTGTTTTATGATAAGTCTTAATGATTAAGAACCATATCTCAATTGATCCTCTAAGTGAGTCTTAGTGCAATTGCATGTCTAAGAAGAGGAATCGAGAATTGTAAAAATGGTTAAATCAAGAAGTCAATCATACTTCGTTCCAATATCAAGTCTTAGAGTCAAGATTCTGACATGAGTGACAAGTCTTAAGTAGGTTTATAACACTCGACAAATGTGGAATTTGGAAAAGTTTTCTTATTCTTGCACATTTGAAATTGGTAAGTTGTGATGTCTTTGATAAGACAAAGACCAACCAGGACCAATTGTGTGAAGTGTTAAACTTGACAAAAGGCTACACTAACTCTTGAATATTTGTTTGTCAAGAAATGTTTCTTGACAAGAGAATCTTATATGTCAAGGAGTCAGTGGGAGTCTTAATGGTCTTGAAAAGTTTCAAGAACAAATCAAGAGTAAACCTAGTTAATCATCACTAGCGCACGACTTGAGGTTTCTGTGCCACTCCAATTAAGCTAAATATGTATGTGAGTTCTCATTTGAATGCATAAAGACAAAGCACCTTGATCAATGGAAAGTACATTGATATGTAGGGGTGAGTTGCTTGGAAGACATGGTGGGCACTCGTGTTACCATGAGGCAAGAAATCAAGATTGAACAAGTTCAGTCCATATGGTTTTTGGATTTGTTGCAAACTTTCGTTTTGACGAATTCGCATGGATAGGAACACATACATCATAAAATCTAAGTGTCATAAGGTTTCCCTCCTTCATGAAAATGATTGTGAGGAAATGCTTTCACTAAGAGAGATTTTAAGAAGATAGCAATTGTGATAATTGTATTCTCAAATTCGACTATGATTACGACATCCCTTTTCATAGTTCGAATTGTGAGATTTGGCAATTGGTCTGAACATTTGGGACTTAGTAACATAAATTCTGAATTGTTTAGATACACATGTGAGCTATCTAAGGCAAAGATGTATGAGCTTAAAAAGCTTAGATAAAGGATTATCAAAGCATCAAGTGTTAGAAATATGAACTTAGGGAATTCAATAAGCATTGTCTTCTAGAAGTTCAGCTGTTTTCTGAATACATGTCAAAGCTAGTGGGAGCATAAGTGTTGTGCTTGTATTGTAATAATCATCGTGTTAGTGGGAGCATGATTATTATGGCAAGTATTGCAAGTTAGCAATATTAATTATAGAAAACAAAGATTCACTTTGCAAAGTTGCAAGGGTTGAAAAGTTGTTTTGCTATAATTAAGGGAGAGAATATTATACTTCGTTTCAAAATTCTAATGCTTAGATCGAGAAATGTTAATAAATTTAGTCAAGGATACATAGTGCATTCTCAATATTCGATTATGATTACGACATCCCTCTTCATAGTTCGAATAGTGGGAACATGGCACATAAAATATTATGGCAGAAGGATGATAAAGTATCACGTCTTTATGTGAGACATTATGCATCGTGTCCAATATGCTTCGGGATTGCATATGCTATAATATTTGACCATTCTAAAATTTTCAAAATACCTAGGGCATTAAGAGGGAAAAAAGGGAGTAGAATCGGTTTTGACTAAAAATAATTAAACAACTATCAAAGGACGATCTGAGGTTCACTGAGGATTTGTCGCTTGTGAGTAGTTTGAAGTATAGTACTGGATGGACTATATTGACTTTATTTTGAATAGATAAGATTCTATTAAGAATGAGTTGTCATATGGCAAATATGGAAATGTTTCCATTAATGGGAGTTGGATATTAAGAAATATGTCTAGATTAGAAACTTTTATGCGAGAAGGATGTTCAAAGGAATGTACTTTGAATGTGAGACTTCACGTCTATGGAATTGTCTTGTAACAATTTCCGATAGAATACCTTGTAATTTCATTAGCCGGGTCTTGGTAACTTTTGTGCTATGACATTACGAAAGAATCATTGCATAAAATGTTAGAATCTGACATATTCTAAAAGTGGCAAGAATTTGGTATTATTATACTAATAATAAGGATTGGGGATTGTGAAATGAGTTTCATTGGAAAAGTTTTCAATTCATCTATTTCACAAAGTATGGACCATAGGAAACCAAAGTGTGCATGCTTGGAGCATGGGACAATTGTGGTTATAATTCGAGTAATAAGTTGATTTTCTGAAACAGTAAGCAATGAATAATGAGTAATCAATATGGTGTTTAAATAAAAGTGTTTTTATTTACGCTCAAAAGTTTTGGGGCCATATAGGATTAATATTATTATTGCGTTTCACTTTGCATGTTTTGACTTCCAGAATAACTGGGTTATTCGAACCTCCACAGTCGGTCATACGTTGGAAGTAGGTATGAAGGAAGACTGTCATGAATCTGTCTGTAGATTGTCTAAGTGTTTAGACATAGCACCAGTTTGCTGTAGAGTTCATGAGTGCTTTAATAAGATTAGAGTATTGGATCAAACCCATGCTCACTTGAATCACTTCATGGCTTTTATCATGAGTAATTGTGAGACGATAACATTGTATATTCTTGAAACCGAGACGTGTGAGTTGTTATTTGTTGGTCAGTTGCGCATTGATAATAAGAAAACGCTCCAGTAACTTGGTGTTATAAAACTTATTGTTGTGTGTGATTCGATCAGTAAATGCAAGCGAGAATTTGAGTCGAAGTTTATCCATTCCTTTTACCCAAAGTGGGATAAAAGCGATATATGTGGGCCCCTCGATGATTTAGTGATGACACCCTAAGCGCTTGGCCAAGCTGGGACTAAGTTGATGTGTTCAATTGTAGTCTGTTGTCAGTCGTCATAAATTGGAAGTCGGGAAACAGTATAGAGAGAATGATCAAATTCATGTCTTGTGTCTATACGATATCTTGAGAATGGAGGAATATATAATCGTTTATCTAAAGGACACGCGTATCTGATAAGATCAGAGTTGACAGCGGCCTTTGAAAGCTACGATTGCTAATCAGGTTCTGAAGTTATGCAAAATAGTTATTAGACTTATCCAAGTGGGAGACTGTTGGATTAGTGTCTAAGTCCATAACTATTCTGGTATGTACTTGACCCGATTATGAGCATGGTCCTTTTGGGTTGCCTTCACCATAGCAACTTGTAGGATGAATTAAGGAGAGAAAGGTTTAATTATGATTTATTAATATATTATAAGAATAATATATTAAAGGAAAAGTCATATTGTTTAATTAATATTAGTCAAGAATTAATTAAGATATAATTTAGTGACTAAAAGAGATTAATTAAACTTAGGGGACTGGATTTGTAATTATAAGATAATTGCAATTGGGCTATGGATTACCTAAATAATATAGGTTGGACAAATTCTATGGGAAGCCCATTAGAAATCGTCCAAGGGATATGTTAAAGGAGTCCATGGGCTGCTTAGGGCTTAAGCAGCCAGATTAGGGTTTCCTAGTTGTAAACCCTAATAGTCTACATGTATATAAAGGACCCCTATGCCCCAAAAACATGGTGAATACTTCCTTTAGGGTTTCCAGCCGTTTTTGGTGCCTCCTCTCTCCTCCCTCTTCATCCAAGTTGCTTAGTGGTGTTTGTGACTCCATTAGAGGTGCAACACTTGAGGCACTAAGCTTTCTGAAGCCAAGGATTGATTGTTATTGCTATATAACAATCAAAGGTAAGATCTAAACCCTAATTTCAGTTATTGTTTATTAGATCTAGGGTTTATGGCTTTGGATTATCAATTGCATGTTTATTAGACAAACTAGATCCAAAGCTATTAGGGTTTGCATGTACACCATAGGAATGATGTATTGCTCGAAACCTATCACTTAAGTCCAAAATGAAGGATTGTAACTAGATAGATGTAAAGGAGGATGGTACTTACGATTTGGAGGCAAATGGGGGTGTTTTCGGCCCAAAACACTTAAGTGTTCTTGATGTTCTTGAGGATCTTGAAGATCTAGAATCAAAAGATGAGATTTGTGGATGAATTCAAGAGTGAATCAAGAAGAAGAGATGTATTAACTCAAAAAGGGAAGGAAACACTTACATTTTCGGGGATTTGCAAAAAGATCCTATGATATTTGAGAGAGTTTTCGAGATTCTAGGCTTGAAATGGAAGAAATGATCAAAAATGATCATGAAATATATATATATATATATATATATATATATATATATATATATATATATATATATATATATATATATATATATATATATATATATATATATATATATATATATATATATATATATAGGAGGGAGTTTACGGTCACCCTGACCGTAAACTCAAGGGTCCTGACCGTAAACGGGTTTACGGTCTACACGAGTTTACGGTCGTAAACTCGTCCTGACCGTGAACTCGATGATTTTCAAGGAAGTTTCAAGTTTTTCGCGTGATTCCCGGTTTATTCCGAATCGTATAAAATACATATTATTTATTTAAAACTTAAGGTCCTTCCCAAAATAAGAAATTGACAGAAATAAATAAAAACCCAAATTTTATTAACGGAAACTGGGTAAGGATAACGGGAAAAGTTTTGGGTTGTCACATCATCCCCCCGTTAGAGGGAATTTCGTCCCGAAATTCGAACATAGAATACAAATCATGAATTAGGAAAGAGATGCAGATACTTCTGTTTCATATGATATTCGCACTCCCAAGTGAATTCAGGTCCCCGCTTGGCATTCCAGCGAACCTTCACTATCGGGATGCGACTTTGTTTCGTTCGTTTGATTTCTCGATCCGTGAGTTCAGATGATTTTCACACAAAGCGTAGACTCTCGTCTAACTCGAGGTTGTCAAGGGGAAATCGCAGGTGTCTCATCGGACAGACACTTCCTTCGGTTCAATACGAGGAAGACGGGATGAACGTTGCTAAGCGCTCAAGGTAACTGGAGTTTGTACGCTACAGGACCGATCCTAGCAAGGATCTCAGATGGTCCAACGTATCTTGGATTTAGCTTTCTACGCTTTCAGAAACGCATCAGGACTTTCCAGGGTGAGACCTGCAAAGAACACGTCCTCCAATCTGGAACTCCAATGGTTTTCGTCTCTTATCGGCGTAGCCCCTTTTAGACGATCCTTTTCAGTCGTCTCTCGGATGGTTTCAGGACTTGTGAGGGTGCTGTCGGGGACTTGACTCTTGTCTAGTTGCGTGTCGTCCATCTCAGCCCAGCACAAAGGGGTATGTACTTACGGCCATAGAGGGCTTCGAACGGCGCAGGCTTGATGCCGGAAAGGTCGCCGTTGTTGCAAGAAAGTTCCACTAAGGGTAGATGAGTGTCCCACGACGTATTTACAATTGTCCTGATTGTTCTTTTACTTTGTCCATTTCTTTGTGGATGATACTCTTCGCTTGAATACTTTCAGGTTTCGAAAAGAGATGAATTTTCGAAGTTCACATCTAGCTCGTCGATACGAGCGATGAGAGTTTTGTGATTGAACGATTTAAGGCCAAAGGGTTTGGTATATCATAGACTTAGTCGGACTAAACAAGATGACGTCGTAGAATCATACGTTATGTTAATCCCGGAGGATCGTTCTGTTCGAACATTGGCGCCCTGGGTGAAGCCCTGGGTGAATGTCTCTGGTGTTTTCTGTGTTTGATTCGAAATTTGTGGGTACTACTAACACGAGGGTCCAGACGTTTTGAAACTATGAACTCTTATGAAATGGTTCTTACTAGATCTCTCTATGATCGTTTGGTGCATACAAGTCATGTATAACTGCAACTGACTCTAGCATATTCACTTAAGCTATCATGATTTGCTTATTAGAGCTTTAAAACTTATTAAGGATTACGTGATTCAATCCGGACGAGAAAGTAGTCACAATTATGAACAATCATTGGGGTTTTCGGAAACGTACCAAAACACCACGGGTTTCATTGATGTTTCCTCATCCCCTGAGGTTAGACTCCTCCTGTTTCCTCCTTGTTCTTCTCTGTTGGGCAGTCTCCTTTGAAATGTCCCGTTTCGCCACATGCACCGCACACTTGAACTATGCTAGCATCGGTAGTGGAAGTGATGTGGTGGGTCGGGGTCTTTGCGAAGCGAGCTTCCTTGCCATCCTTAGCCCTAGGACAATTTCTTTTGAAATGTCCTACACTACCACAGAGGTAACAGGTTGGACTAGCCCCAACATTGGTATTCAGAGTGACGAACTTGACTAGGGTCCTACATCTGCTGGAGGTGTGCCCCTTCCTGTTGCATCTGGTGCAATGCAGCACTCGACAGACTCCATGATGATGGTAGTTGCATTTGTTGCAGTGCGGAAGGTTTCCACAGTAGGGTATGGTTGGTGTTGGAACAGCAGGGATGACTGGAGTACTGACTGTCCCAATTCGTTGCCTCTCAGTAGGTCTTTGGGTCGAACAACTTTCTTGGAACTTTCGTTTCAGGATGTTAGGTTGGAGATCAGGTGTAACCTTTCTAGTAGGCACTTGTTGTTGAGACTGGTTAACACCAAGATTTGGATTGCCATTAACCCTTCCGCCCACATTTGTGTTGTTAGCGTTAAGAACGGCTAGGGCGGCTGCTACGGCTGCTGTGACAGTGGCTTGGAACGTGGCTGAGTCCATCTGGAGTACTGGTGTCTTACTGGTGGGTTGGTTACGTTCCTTCGGAGGCATGATCTGCTACATGTCAAGAGAAGAAGTTTGTGAGCAACAATGGTTGTCTCTGGATGTATCCTAAATGTTTATCTATGCATTGGGATTTCCCGTTTTGCTATCTGATTCTCATTGATTCGACCCACATCCCCATGATGTGGTCTTAGCAAGAATAGAAAAGATCTGAACACAATAGAATTCACATACAATAAATTTACGAACTCCTGGTTGCTCAGCTCATTGAGCTGGCTAGATAACTTCCCCCATTTTCTCCGGCTCTAGATGATATGAAGGGTTAGCTATAAGGGTAGCTCCGGGGATCAAGTCAACACAGGATTCAACTTGACGCTCGGGAGGAATTCCTGGAATGTCTTTGGGAAAGACATCAGGAAAGTTGCAGACTTCGTAGATGCTCTCGAGGTCTTTAACTTTTTGCGTCTCATCAACAACATGAGCCAGGAATGCATGGCATCCCTTTCGCAGATACTTCTGTGCTTTGGCGCAGGAAATGATACGAAGGGTCGAACAAATTTTATCACCATAACCAGTGATGACTTCGTCAAATGGAAGGATTGAGACGAATCGTCCTCTCGAAGCAAAGGACATCAGCACGATTTGGGGCTCAACCATCTCATGCCGATTAGGACATCGAAGTTTTTCAGGAAGACTGATATGAAATCGATGGGGAAAAGGAATGATCGTCTAAGGTAAAAGTACCTCCTATAATACATGCTTTAAAGACAAACAGCGGCAGGACCTGGATAAATTTGCTTAATTTGCGTGTTACCGGTCTAAGATATACTTTGACAATGATAATCTTTAATCGAAAAGTGATTGTAGCCATCACAGCTGAAACTGAGATTACATATTTCGGAACCCTCGACCTAAAAACAGGCCTAAATTATCCTCACATAATAGAATCTAGAAAAGATGTCTACGGAAAAGGGCTACTCAGAACATAAACATGAAAGTTATTCCTTAGACCAAAAAGGAAGAACGAGTAGAGTATTCCTTTATCAGCGACGGGTACTCCTCAAGTGAAACCTTAATTCGGCCAGCTGGCGTTCCACACCAAGCAGGCGTCTCTCGTACCCTGACTGGCGTGCTTGGAGCTCCGTGACTTTGGCTTGGGTCGTAGCTAATTCTCGTTGCAGAGCTTCATTGTGCCTTGCAGCTCTTGCATGAGCAATCTCGAGGCGACGAACGCGATCTGTGCTGGTGTCCGAATCTGCCTCGAGCTCCACAGTTCGCTGAAGGGTTGCCATACCTAGCTCCACATTGCGAGCCACACGTCGTATCAGGATTGGAAGAGCCCTGTCTGCGGGTCCTCCTTCGTTCAGATTGTAGAAGTTGCGGTTTCCGTTGTATGGGAGGGGTTGGTCTTGCCCGTGGCTCCACTTATTCAAACTCCCGACCCACATAGGCGTTGGACCTTGGAACTCAACTCGAGGGTTAGGATTTGGTATTGGGGCTACTGGGGGTAAGTTCTCGCCTTCGGGTTCCAAGTCAGTCTCTTCAGGAAAGGGTTCGGCAAAGCCATCGTCCAAAGGGATTTCATGGTTCCCTTCTGGCTCTGGCTCGATCCATCCATCATCTCCTTGGTTGGGAAAGTACGAGTCGCCAGGAAGATGGAATCCAACCATGCTATCTACGCGAGGTGATGGTATAGGAATAGTTAATAGGCATCGAATCTAATAATACTTCCAATGTATTATAGCTACATGATTGATCCTTGAATAATGGATTCTTGTGTAAGTTTCCGGATTAGTCATTATAGCATCCTAAAATACTCCTACAGTATTTTAATCCTTATGTTTGGCTCTAGAACTCCTCTGGTATCTAGGTAAGTTTTAGGCTTGCTGCAACACTACAGTCACTCCCAAGCACATGTTGGTCATGTCTCGAATGAATATAGTTGATCAGGCTATATTGACCCTAGACATGATTACATAACTGCCCAGGTTTAACCGCAATGTCCCAACATCCAAATACTTTTGTGTTGTTCTACCTATGACACGAATTCTGGTACCCAGGTATACTTGTATACTTTTTATAAAAATACTTATATTTTTGAAAGTATACTTTTAGTTTACAGCACTTAGGCCCCTTAATGTTTATAGTTGTATACCATGTAAGGTTCGGTATACTGAGTTCGCAATAAACAAGAGCTCTGATACCAATCTGTCACACCCCCAAACCGGAACGGCGGAAACGTTCGGGGGTGGTTGACGTCATGTGTAGTATCACAACAATTGTATCATAGCAAGCATAGTAAACACAACCATACATTGAATACATATATGAAAAAGGTTTACATTGTTTAATACATAGTTTTGTTCATATCAAAAGTAAAATGGAAAGACGTGACTCTAACGCTCCGACTTCTCCAAATTCCTGGAAGTACCTGTCTACTAATTCCCTGAGAATGCAAGCAGATTTGAAAGAATATCAGCATAAAGCTGGTGAGTTCATAAGCGTTTAGTTTTTGGTGGAAAATGTTCTTTGACCCTTTTGAAAAAGTGTTCCTCAAGAAAATCCTATGTTTTCTTAATAAAAACATGTTTGAAAACCCATTCCTTTCATCACGTCCAGATTCGTACCAAGATACGTACAATCCAAGGTGTCGTGGAATGAATATGAATATCCATTGATTACATGATAAACAAATCCGTTTTGAATAGCCGGTTTATCCCGGGAAAATCCTATATTTTCCCTAAAGGTTGATGGTTGATTATTCGTTTTAAACTGAGGTATGCAAGTATCTACCATACTCGTATTAATAAAAGCAGTTTTCTTTTAAAAACCCTGGTTACACTCAGAGAGGTACATTAGCTTTAAAAACTAAATAAAAGAAAACCGTGATGAACTAAGTCCTGAAGATATTATTATTAATACCCTCCAGTAATTAAATCGGTTATTACTTTGAGGTTAGTTCGCTTGATTCATTATTACAAAAGTAAATCTCTACTATCTACGTTGTGAGGGTCATGACCATAACTGACTGGATATGGCCCGCAACGGCCGATATCCTTAATGACTTCGTCACCTGTAGACCTACCGGTCCCACTGTAGCTAGCAGCGAGGTGCGGGATAATCAGTCTCGTATAGATCTATACACAAGAGTCATGCTCTCCCTACAAGAGACTCTGGTCACAAGTGCTAGTCCTACACTCTGATTCTGTGGGAGTGTTACCAAGGACTTGTCTCCAACTTAGACTAACAAATTTACAAGTAATAATATAAACAAAAATCCTTTTATGATTAACATGAATTCTTTATAAAATGATACATTTTACTACGTGATTCATAAGTCATTGCTCTAGTTTTGAAAACTGTTTCTACGAGTTGATTTCTTAATCGTTTGGTAAAAACTGTTTTCCATGTTAAAAGCATACTAGAAATATAATTATCTTAAACAAAATAATATATTTTGAGCACAAGTTTCCTTGTACTTTTGCTTGTATTCCCCCCCTGAAAGCATGAAAAACTCAGAAAAAGCGTAGGGGTATGAACTCACCTGTATTGAGTGATGCGACTGTAAGATCGGTAAAGATGCTAAGTGTCAAGTGAAGGCTTGAGCACACACAAACGAATCCTAATAAGCATATAATGACACATATAGGTATATAATTAGTGTTTATAACCACTAATCATGGAATGGAACATCCTTAGGGACTAGGAAACACTTGTAATGAAGTGTTACACCACATAGGGTTGCATATAAGGGAAGTATGGCCTCACATAGGAGTTTACGGTCCAAGTGGCATGACCATAAGAGTTTACGGTCAAAGTGGTTCACGGTCCTATGTGTTTACGGTTCCATGGGTTCACGGTCTAATGACCTTATGGTCATCAGGTTTACGGTCATTGAAGGGTGTACGGTTCATGGGTTTACGGTCATTGAAGGGTGTACGGTCTAAGGAGATACAATCGTAAACTCATCAATCTTGCACAAATGATGGTTTTCAAGGGCTTCATTCAAAGGGATCGGATTCTAGGGACCATGCTTAGCCTTAGGAAGGGTAAAGGCTATAAGAACACCCTTTATAAGGGTTTACGGTCAATGAAGATTCATAGGACTGTAAACTCTTTTGTTCATGCAAAGAGTGATGATCTTAAGTCCAAAATGAAGGATTGTAACTAGATAGATGTAAAGGAGGATGATACTTACGATTTGGAGGCAAATGGGGGTGTTTTCGGCCCAAAACACTTAAGTGTTCTTGATGTTCTTGAGGGTCTTGAAGATCTAGACTCAAAAGATGAGATTTGTGGATGAATTCAAGAGTGAATCAAGAAGAAGAGATGTATTAACTCAAAAAGGGAAGGAAACACTTACATTTTCGGGGATTTGCAAGAAGATCCTATGATACTTGAGAGCGTTTTCGAGATTCTAGGCTTGAAATGGAAGAAATGATCAAAAATGATCATGAAATATATATATATATATATATATATATATATATATATATATATATATATATATATAGGAGGGAGTTTACGGTCACCCTGACCGTAAACTAAAGGGTCCTGACCGTAAACGGGTTTATGGTCTACACGAGTTTACGGTCATAAACTCGTCCTAACCGTGAACTCGGTGATTTTCGAGGAAGTTTCAAGTTTTTCGCGTGATTCCCGGTTTATTCCGAATCGTATAAAATACATATTATTTATTTAAAACTTAAGGTCCTTCCCAAAATAAGAAATTGACGGAATTAAATAAAAACCCAAATTTTATTAACGGAAACTGGGTAAGGATAACGGGAAAAGTTTTGGGTTGTCACAGAAGTGAACCGAACATCTCGGTCAGAAACAATAGAGACCGGAACCCCATGACAATCAATAATCTCCTGGACATACACATCAGCTAACTTTTCAGCCGAAGAGCTCTCCCGGATGGCCAAAAAGTGGGCACTCTTGGTCAATCGATCTACAATGATCCATATTGCATCAAAAACCCTTTGCCGTCTTCGACAACTTAGTGATAAAATCCATGGTGATCTATTCCCATTTCCACATGGGAACCTCCAGAGGCTGCAGCTTGCCATCGGCCTCCGATGCTTGGCCTTGACCATCCTGCATATCAAGCACCTCTCGACATACCAGGATATCTCCCTCTTCATACACGACCACCACTAACTCAATCTTAAATCCCGATACATCTTGGTGGCTCCTGGGTGTATAGAAATGCGATACTCATGAGCCTCCTCCAACACTGTTTTCCTGATCCCACCAGAAACTGGAACCCAAACCCGACCACACCGGGTCAATAACCCTCAACTATTAATGACGAACCTGTCGATCTCACCCCTGATCCTTTCCTGTTTCCAGTTCTCCTTCCGAACTCCCTCTGCATGTGTCTCTTTGATCAATCCCAAAAGCAGAGAATCAACGGATATCCTGATACACACCTCCCTGACCGAAGACCCAACCGACTTGCGGCTCAAAGCATCCGCTACCACATTCGCTTTACACAGATGATAAAGGATCTCACAATCATAATCCTTGACCACGTCCAGCCACCGGTGCTGCCTCATGTTTAGGTTTGGCTGATCCATAAGATATCTCAAACTCTTGTGATCCGTGTACACATTACAACAGACCCCATAAAGATAATGTATCCAAATCTTGAGGTCATGTGTGGGATATCGAGTCTCATGCGGCTTCAGCTGCCGTGAAACATAAGCGATCACTCGTCCACTTTACATAAGGACCGCCCCTAAACCGGTGATGGATGCATCACAGAATACCACAAAATCCTCAACTCCCTCTGGAAGGGTCTGTTGGATTAATGTCTAAGTCCATAACTATATTTGGTATGTACTTGACCCGACCCGGCATGGTCCATTTGGGTTGCACTTCACCGACACAATTTATATGGATAGTCTTTTGAGAATAGTATATTTATGATTTATATTAATATATTATAAGTTCTAATATATTAATATGGAATCATATTATTTAATTAGTATTGATCAAGAATTAATTTAGAATTAATTAAGTGATCAAAAAGAACTAATTAAATATGGACTCTTATATAAATGGAATGGGCCAAGTTCATTTAGGTTGGGCTAAGCTTTCATGGATGGTCCATGGAGCTTTTAACCCATGGATCCTATGTAAATGAAAGGTCATGGGTATTAGGGTTTACATGGATGTAACCCTAATCCTCCATAATATATAAAGGGGTCCTTGGCTCACAAAATTGGCACAAGTGTGTGAAAATAAGAGTGGGCCGATTTTAGTGTGCATACATATTCTCTCAAGTTCTTCCAAGGTGTTTTGGTGTTTTGTGATTTCATAAAACAAGTATTTAACTCCATAAGTTATGGAATCCAAAAGTTTTCAAGAGTTACAAAACTTGCCCTCAAGTTTTGGAATTTGGAAAAAGTTTTTTTATGATAAAAAAAAAAGAATTGAATTCTAAAACTCTTGGGTTCATAACTTAAACAGTTAATTAAATGGTTTTAATTTTGAATTTAATAATTGGAATTATGATGTTTTTATTGAATAATTCAATTAACTCTTATGGACTTTATAAATAGATAATTAAAGTGTTTAATTAAAAGAGAACTAATAATTCCATAATGACATGGTTTAAATTTAATTAAATTAAGAGTATAGTTTAATTAATAGATTAAACCACCAAGTATTTTAAATGTCTAAAATACACCCTTATACTATTATAATATTAAAAGTTTAATATATTATATGTATAAGAGCAAGTCGTCTTACCATTAGTAGGCCTCATTCACGAAGCCGGTCTATAAGGAGAGTATAAGGTTACTGCCTATAAAATGGCAGTTTAATGGGTGTCCACTCTCACCCACCGTTTCCTTGACTGGTGGAGGGTCGTTAGCCGAACAGGTAGGACAAGGACTATAATTCTCCCTTCATTAAAAGTATTAATGATATAAACTAAGTAACTAAACTTTTTATAAATTCCCAATCTTAGTTACTTAGGAAAATGTGAATAAGGTGCTAATCCATGAAATTACACTTTGCACTTTGTTTAAGCTGTTAGTGGAGCGTGTGTGGTTAACCGGCACACTAACCTGGACTTAACAAGGTAGGCAAAGGGTAACTTAATGTTTATCATAGTATCGTTGGAGCGTGTGTGGTTAACCGACACATCGATTGAGGGGTAAATATTAAGGGTACCAAGTATATTTGCATGGTTACTTCACACCTTGTTTTGTGATCCTCAGCATCCCAGTCACAAAACCTGAAGGGCACACTCGAGATTGAAACATGCCATTGAAAAGTTCAATGAATCTCAAAAGAATCTAGGAGTTTCAAAACCAATTAAAACCTAACAATACATTTCGTTTATCTTGGTGGAAATTGGTGAATCGTCATTCACCTACCTTCAAATATTTTATAGCTTGGATTACGGCATCCCTCTTCCAAGTTATAAAATAGTTTGTTGGGTCCTAGCCTTAATATATCATATTAGGTGTTATATTAAGGACTTAAATCAACTTTACGTGAATTTCTCCAATTGTTGATGTCTGGTTTAGACAACAATGATCTTCCCAAACCAAGCTTTCCTAATGAATATGACTTCCCGAGTTTGGCTCATGGAAGTCATACTTCTCTTCCTCCACCTCCTCCAATTATTCTCCCTAACCCACAAGTTCAAGGTCACTCAATCCCTAATGGCAAGCAAGGTCTATGTGTGATCACATCTTAGAGATGAAGTCACATATTGACAAGCCGGGAGAGTTGGGTGTCAAAGTCTTGAGAAAGTTGGATGTTCAATCACTTTCTAAGTCACATAGTGAGTTCCTTTGGGACTACTATGAAACAGACTATGACATGAACCTTAATGATCATATCTATTTGCTTGGTGCTGCTGAATCAGCAATGATTTGGAACGATAGTAAAGCAAATTTGATTAGAAGATCAACTTCCCAAAAACTTTATGGACAGTGACAATGGTGACACTGGAAATCCAGAAAAAACATTCTCTTCCCAATGGAAAGGGATTGACCATAGTCAACCCGGTTGACCAAATGGTAAAGAGAAAGGCTAAGTCTGAGATAGTCCCATTACCAAAGGGTCCATATGTTTATTTTGCCAAAGGAAGGGGCGTTGATTGCAAAGCTCCCAAATTTACCTAAGGATGTTAAAGTCAATAAGTTGACTCTACATCAGGTAGAGCCCATTATCTAACTCTGTTAAGTTCTATTCTGAGATCCTCATTACATGATGTGACTGGGTCACATGTTGATGTTTTAAGAATCAAAGAATAGTGGGAGTCTTAAAGATCCTAAAAAGAATTTCAAGAACTATTCAAGAATAAAACCTGAGGTTCTTCACTAGCACACGACTTGAGGTTTATAACCTATCGTGTTGACATATTCTGTGCCCATTCCAGTTAAAGTTGGCTTTGCATAGGAGTTCTGAAAGTTCTCAATTGGTTGCATAACAACTTGGAAGCAATGGCAGGCCCTGTACTGCCAGGTGGCAAGAAGTTAAGATTGCATAAGTTCAGTCCATATGAGTTTGGATTTGTCATTATCCTTGTCTTGTGACTATGGTTTTGACGATTCACATGGATAAGAACACATACACCATAAAATCTAAGGGTCATAAGGTTTCTCTCCGATTCATGAAAATGATGGTGAGGAAACACTTCCACCAAGTAGATTTGAAGCAGATGGCAAAAGGTCTAAACAATTGAGACTATGATTACGGCATCCCTTTTCATAGTTCTGAAATTGTTTAGGCACACATGCATGCTATCTAAGGAAAGGTGTATGATTTTGATAAAGTTTTATCAAAGCATCTCGTATCAGAAATCTGAACTTTGGTAAGAAAGTCAATGAAGTATTGATTTCTAGAAGTCCAGCTGATTTCTGAGTACATGTCAAAGCTAGTGGGAGCATAAGTGTTATGCTAATAATCATCATGTTAGTGGGAGCATGATAATTATTGTTAGTGTTGCAAGTTAGCAATGTTAATTATAGAAAACAAAAGTTTCAATTCGTGAGGCTGCAGGGATTGAAAAAGTTGTTTTGCTATAATTAAGGGAGAGGATATACTTCATTTCAGTTCTAAAGGCTTAGATTGAGACCGTAATCATCTTTAGTCAAGAATATATATATGAATTTCATGTTGGATTGGTTCAACTTAAGGAAATTCTATATATTGCGTTCTCAAAATTCGATTTTGATTACGGCATCCCTCTTCATAGTCAAATTTTGAAAACATGGCAAATAAAAATATTGTAGCAAAAGACTGGTCTAGAATCATGTCTTTATGTGAGACATCATGAATCGTGTCCCATTTGCTTTGGGTACAGGATCGATTGCATATGCTATAATATTTGTCATTTCTAAATTTTTCCAAATGCCCAGAGGCATTAAGAAGGGAAAAGGTCTAGAATTGGATATGACTAAAATGATTAAGCAATTGTCGAGGACAATCTGAGGTTTACCAAAGATTGGTTGCTCAGGGACAGTTGGAAGTATAGTGCTAATTTTGGAAGGACCATATTGACATATTCTGAAAAGAGGCATCTCTTATTCAGAAGTGATAGTCAAAATGAGAATATGGAGTTGTCTCCATAGGTGGAAGTTATCTGTGTAAGATTAGAAAACTTAATGCAAGAAGCATGTCCAAAGCAATGTACTTTGAATATGAGACTTAGTTTCCATGGAGTTGATCTCCATTGGAATACCTTATAATGACTGTTGACAAGTCTTTGTGACTTTGTACATATTCATTACTGGAGGGTCAGTGCATATAAGTTTAAAATCTAAACAGATTTCGATAAATGATAGGAATTTGAAATTCTCACATTTTTCGATAAGGATTTGGGAGTGTGAAATTAGAATCATTGAAATTATGTTCAATTGGTTTATTTCACAAAGTAAGGATCATAGACAAACATAGAGTGCATACTTGGTGTATGGCAAAGATATTGTTTAAGAAAAACATAGTGTACATGCTTGGAGCATGGGACAACTAGTGTTTTTAATTTAAGTATAAAGTTGATAAAACCGAAACAATGAATAATGAGTAATCAGTATGGTGATAAATAAAAGGGTTTATTTATATTCATAGGGTTTGATACCATATTTGATTCATTTATTCTTGTGTTTCACTTTGCATGTTTTGACTTCCAGAATAACTAAGTCGCTCTTCCTGAATGATTAAGTTATTCAAACCATCCACAGTCGGTCATATGTTGGAAGTAGATATGAATCAAGACTGTCATGGGTTGGTTTGTAGAGGTCTAAGTTGGTGGACAAAGTGGTGTTACAACACTCATGAGTGCTCATAAGTTCTGAGTATTGGATTCAATCCGCGCTCATTTGAATCACTTCGTGGATTTTATCACGAGTGATCATGAGACGATAATATCTTATATTCTTAAAACCTAGAGATATGAGTTGTTACTATGAGTTGGTTATACATTGATTGCACGAAAACGCATTGGTAACTCGATGTTATAAAACGTGCCTTTGTGTATGATTCAACAAGTAGTAGAACAAGCCATATGAGTCGAAGTTTATCCATTCCTTTTACCTTCGGGATAAAAGCGATATCTGTGGGCCCCTCGATGATTTAGCGATGACACATGTGAGTGCTTGGCCAAGCCAGGACTGATTTGATTTGTTCAATCAGTCAGTCATCATAAATCGAAAATCGGGAAACAACAAATGGACAGAGAGAATGATTATAATCCATGTCTCAGTCCATATGATATCTAGAATGGAGGAATATATGACCCCTTATCTAATGGACAAGTCATTGACAAGGTCAGAGTTCGACAGCGGCTTTAAGAGCTACGATTGCCAGTTAGGTTTTGAAGTCATACTCAATAATAGTTTTAGACTTATCCAAGTGGGAGACTGATGGATTAATGTCTAAGTCCATAACTATATTTGGTATGTACTTGACCCGACCCGGCATGGTCCATTTGGGTTGCACTTCACCGGCACAATTTATATGGATAGTCTTTTGAGAATAGTATATTTATGATTTATATTAATATATTATAAGTTATAATATATTAATATGGAATCATATTATTTAATTAGTATTGATCAAGAATTAATTTAGAATTAATTAAGTGATCAAAAAGAACTAATTAAATATGGACTCTTATATATATGGAATGGGCCAAGTTTATTTAGGTTGGGCTAAGCTTTCATGGATGGTCCATGGAGCTTTTAACCCATGGATCCTATGTAAATGAAAGGTCATGGGTATTAGGGTTTACATGGATGTAACCCTAATCCTCCATAATATATAAAGGGGTCCTTGGCTCACAAAATTGGCACAAGTGTGTGAAAATAAGAGTGGGCCGATTTTAGTGTGCATACATATTCTCTCAAGTTCTTCCAAGGTGTTTTGGTGATTTGTGATTCCATTTGAGGCTTCCACACTATTGGGGCTAAGCTCTTAAAGCTTGAAGACATCAAGCTACATCAAAAGGTATGTCATCTAACTAGAACTTTGTAGTATAGGTGCTTCATAATATGCTAGTTAGGATGAAACCTTGGAATAGTTAATATTTGCATGTATAATAGAGAAAACATAGATCCAAGGTTTATAGGGTTGCATGTACACCATAGGAGTGTTAGAATGCTCAAAACCCAACAGGGTCAATACCGGGGCCTCACATAACCTCTGCCGAAGAGTCTCAAACGCCGACTGCTGCTCAGGGACCCATCAGAAATCCGCCCCTTCCTCGTCAGACGAGTGAGGGGTACCGCAATCTTGGACAAGTCCTGAATAAATCTCCGATAGTACCCTGCCAAACCCAAGAAACTCCAAATCTCTGAGTGAGATTTCAGAACCTCCCACTACATCACCGCCTCGATCTTGGCCGGATCAACCAAAATCCCATCCTAGTTAACGAAGTGCCCAAGGAACTGGACCTCTCGTAACCAAAACTCACACTTTGAGAACTTAGCATAAAGTTGTTCCCTCCTCAAAACCCCCAGAAGCTCTCGAAGGTGCTCATCATGTGCTCTCTGGTCTTGGAATACACCAAGATATCATCAATAAACATAATGACAAATCGGTCGAGCATCGGCCTGCATACCCGGATCATCAAATCCATGAAGACAGCAGACACATTGGTGAGCCCAAATGGCATCACCACGAACTCGTAATGCCCATAACGAGTCCAGAACGCGGTCTTCTCCATGTCCTCCTCTCTCACTCTCAGCTGATGATACCCAGACCTCAGATTTATCTTGGAGAACCAAGATGCACCCTGAAACTAATCAAAGAGGTCATCAATCCGCAGAAGGGGATAATAGTTCTTCACCGTTAACTTGTTCAACTCCTGGTAATCAATGTACATCCGGTGTGAACCATCCTTCTTCTTGACGAACAATATCGACACTCGAGAACCACCCGGTCTGATGAACTGCTTACCTAGCAGCTCCTGAAGCTGAGATGACAACTCCTGCATGTGAGGCGGTGCCAAACGATATGGCACCTTGGCAATTGGGACCGCACCTAACACAAGATCAATCCTGAACTCAACCTGCCTCTCAGGAGGCACACTAGGTAACTCCTCCAGGAAAACATCAGCAAACTCCCTGATAACTATTACCTCTGAAACTAAAGTCTGCTCCCCAACCCGAGTATCCACCAAATAAGACAGATAACCCGCACACCTATGTTGAATATACTGCCGAGCCCTGATTGCCGAACAAAACCCTAAACCAACCCTGGTACCCTCTCCATAGATAACCAGTTCTCCCCCACATAGGGTTTGAACTACCACTCGATGTCCCTCACAATCAATCATGGAACCAAACCTGCTCAGCCAGTCCATATCCACTATCACGCAGACATCCCCCATGTGGATAGGGATCAAAATCAATCGGATAAGGCACCCCGAATATCTCCAATACACAACACTGATACACTACGGATGTAGAAACCTCGTGTTCGTTGGCGATAGAAACCCGCAACGAACAATCTAACTCCCCAATAGGCGTATCAAACTCCCTACTGAAAGATCAAGATTAAATGGACGAACTCACGCCCGAGTCAAATAACACAAGAGTAGGCAAAGAGTTCACTAAGAACATACCTATTAGGAGCATATACATGAGCATAACATAAAACATAATCAACATAACAATAAATAGAAACATACCAGTCACGAAATCTGGAGCTGCTCTGGCCTCCTCCGCAGTGAGCTGAAAAGCACGAAGTTGAGCCCTCGAGGGCTCCGCTCTCCCCTGGCGCCCATCGGTGATCCTCAAAGTAGCTGGTGTTTGGGCCTGAGCCGACTTGGTAGCAAGAAATGGACAGTTGACCTTCATATGGCCAACCTGATCACAGTGATAGCAAATCCTAGTACTCAGAACTGGGGCCGGCTGGTGACAATCCCTCGCATAGTGTCCCTCCTTGCCACATTTGTGGCATACACCGACAGATCGACAAGCCCCCTCATGAACCTTGTCACACTTCGCACAAGTGCGACCTCTTTGACTCCCAGATCTAGTATCAACGTCCTTGAAAAGCTTCGTCGCTGGCAGCGACTGCGCCGAGGCCTGTCTCTGCTCCCTCGTCAGGAGCTCCATCTCAATCTCTCGCCGCCTGGCGGCCTCCTGCAAATCCAACAATGAAACATAACTCTACTTGGAAACAAACTGTCGGATGTCCATCTTGAGCATGCTCAAGTAACGGGTCATCTGAGCTTGCTCTGAAGCAGCAAACACAGGACAAAACATGGCCCTCTCTGTAAACATCTTGGTGATCTCCGTCACCGACTCAGTCCCCTGTCTCAACTCCAAGTACTCTTGGGTCAACCTCTCACGCTCTAGTAACAGAACATATCTAGAACGGAAAATCTCCAAGAACTAGTCCCAAGTCACAGCAACCCTCTGCTTAGAAGAATACGAGCTAGTAACAAGTCTCCACCAATCCTTTGCTTCGACCGCAAAAGGTTCAAAGCGCACTTGACCTTATGGTCAACTGGGCAAGATCAAGTGAATAAACATCCCTCGATGTTAGACAACCACCTCATGGCTATGATCAGATCCTGAACTCCATCAAATTTCAAGTCCCGATACTGGATGGCTCTCCCAGTACCAATCCCAGCAGCAGCAACGGCTATGTTGGCTGCAGCAGCAGCAGCCTCAGACAGTGCAGTGTAACGCTCATCAAAGTACTCCACCATGGCGGTCTTAATAGACCCAAACATCTCCGATAACTACGCCCAAAAGAGGGAAACAACCTCCTCCTGCATGATCTCCCTAACCTGCTCCTTAGTCAAAGCTGACCTATCCTGGCCACCAGCTCCCGATCCTGATCCGGATCATGCGTTAAATCATCTCGTCATCACCATACTGAAAATAAACCAGAGAGATATCAGATAAAACGCATATCATACCAGGGGAACCAACTCCCAACAAATCCCTAGGGGTTGTGACTTCCCTGCTACGCGTACATGTCATGTGCTTCCAATAGTACATGCCCATAGTACCTTCCACACCTACCCGTATTTGTCTCAGAGGATCATCACAACAACCCTAACAATACACACTAGCATACGCATACACTCTATCCTTACTTCCTAGAGGAAGGCTAAAAAGTACGTGAATGGTCGGCAGACCCCACACGACTCATCCATGAAACTTCCACCAACTCTGAAGCACTCGTGTATGCTAATCATACATAACACTAGATCCTATATATAGTCGAATACCTGATTCAACCCTAAGCCCTTCATCAAACAAGAACAAGAAATAAGGCTAAATCAAACATTCTCAGGCTATAAAATCTTAGTTATATACAATTTTGATGCATACACGAAGCAACTACAGTAATGATGTCAATTTCATATCAGGAAAAACCCTAGGCTATCAGGCATCATATAATCAGGAAATTCTATCATGCAATTCCTGAAGATCCATAGCCTATCACTAGCAGGTTGTTCTAACATATCACAATATCACATAACGGTTTGGTAATTTGGGGTCTACTTACTGGCTCCGGCTGATCGTACACATCGCATCCTCTTTGATGATTTTGAAAACAGTTTGAAAATCATTTTTAAAACCTTTTTCCTTTGTTTGAGACTGGATTCACACGATGGATCCTCCAATTCACTCAAACCAAGACTCTGATACCAACTTGTAACATCCATAAAAATCACAATAAATTTAAACTTTTAAAATCAACCCAAATTCAAAAAATATCTACAAATCATAGTTTTCAAATCATTTTCCAAACATCAGAGTCTCCTAAAATCATAAGTCATAAACAAGAGGATGTTTACGGTCACGCATTCGCCTTCCCGCGGTCATCCGAAGTACTTGAAACATAACCCAAAACTGTAAGCCAATGCTTAGTGAGTTCCCTAAAGTACCACCACATAAACATAATAACAAACAACATGCATCCAGAGCCTTCAGCCTGACTGGAACGCCACACTGGCCTATAGACTATCTGGAATGCTCATAGAACCTTCAGCATGACTGGAACGCCTCACCGGGCCTTCAACCTATCTAGACCGTTCTCTGGGCTTTCAGCCTGACTGGTACGCCTCACAGGCACGCAGTCTATCCGAACACCCTGTTCTCTTGGCCTTCAGTCTACACTGGTCCGCCATAACCCAACCACACACAACATGTCAACATATACATAACAGATAAACATACATATAAACAGTCAACAAACAATCAGACAGATCTTATAGATCACTAAGCATAACATCATCCTATATACCAAGATACCGATCTAACTGATCACTACAACATGATAACATACTATCACATAATAGGATATCTAATCTAATGGCCCGACCTTGATGCCTTCGAACCGTAAGTACATTGAGGGAAACTCACCTCATAAATTGGACAAAAGCTAATGAGGCCTCGAATTCGAATCTCAGCTCTAAGCGTCACCTATCCAACCAATTGACCACTCACAATCAAAATACCAAAATACCCAAAATTCCATAAGGTCGAACTTGGTCAAAGTCAAAGTTAAACTGGTCAAACCAACTGAGTTAATTGATTCAACCTAGCCGAGTCAACTCAGCCGAGTCACCACAGAGTGAGTACGCGGGGCGTACTCCAAAGGTACGTTGGGCGTACTCACATGTTGACCACCATCAGGATGGTTGACTCATACGCAAGGCGTACTCCAGGTACACGGGGCGTACTCCCAGAAGCCCAAAAATCACATTAAGTGCTTAATGGCTTAAGCACTCACGTCCATCTTTTAGATCCATGGCTAAAATACCCTCAAGAGTCATAAAGTTTCCAATTTTATGACTTTGCATGTCCATTAATTGCTTAACTTAACTTCTTAATCCATTAAGACCTTCTAAGTGATGCATAGAGCAAAACCAACCATTTGGAACCCATTTTTATGACTCAAGACCTCTCTAAAGGTCTGAAAGGACAACTTAATGGGTCAAGAACATGCTATGTTCATGAATCCTCATTTTGGACCAAAAAGGGACTTAAAGGAGCAAAAACCTAGATCTACAAGATGGAGTGGTAAAGATGTAAGCTTTATACCTTCAAGATGTTGCAAACCAAGTAGAAATCCGAGATCCAAAGTGAACTCAACTCCAAGATCTTCACATTACCTTCTTCTTTCTTCAAAACCACTCGAAAACTCTCTTAAAGGCTCAAAATTTCCTCTCTCTTGCTCTAGGGCTGCTTAAGGGTCAAAATCACAGAAGGAGGCTAGATAAGAAGAGGATATGAGTCTGTAAGGATGCTTAAATATGAGCCAAAACCCTAAAATTAGGGTTTATATGCTTTCCTCGTACGCCCTGCATACGAAGCGTACGCCCAGTGTACTAAGGCACGCCTTAGTACGCTTAGCATACACACGTACGCACCGCGTACTCCTCCAGTCCCAACTTTTACTAAAATGCCACGATGGGCCCTTTTGCACTCTTTCTTACACTTAGGGACCAAAATGCAATATAATTCAATTATAGGATCAAATTTAGAAGCACCGCATCATCAGGATGTTACACTAAATGTCAAAACATTATCCATTAATAATATTTTACCCAAAATGCCCTTGGTCAAACTTAGTCGACGGTCAGAAGTCAAGTCAATACATAGTCGAGTCAACCCAACCGAGCCAACTTGACCGAGTCGACACAGCCGAGTATGATGGGCGTACTCTTCTGTACACAGGTCCTACTCGGTTTTTGACCAGATTACGGGACGCTGACCGCGTTCGTGCAGCGTATCTCTTGGTATGATCAGCATGCGCGCCGGTTCAACCCTTTTCCCATTAAGAGCTTAATACTAAAAATCTTCACGTCCAAAGTCAGATCCAAAGCCAAAATACTCTCAAAAGTCATAAGGTTTCCAACTTTATGACTTTGCATGTCCATTAAGTTCTTAAAATCCAAAATCTCAACATCTTAATGCATTAGGACCTTCTATAGCATGCATGGAGCAAAACTAACCATCAAGAGCACATTTTTATGACTTAAGATCCCTCCTAAGGTCTGAAAGGACGACTTATTGGGTGAAAAACATGCCATGCTCAAGAATCACCATATTTGGGACAAAAAGTGTCTTAAAGGAAGAAATGTCTAGATCTACAAGATGGAGTGATCAAGTTGTGAACTTTATACCTCCTGGAGGTTGCTAACAAGAAGATAATATCAGATCCAAGATGCTTCCAAGCTCCAAGCTCTTCTCACCACCTTCTTCTTCTTCAAGGACACCTCCAAACACTCCAAAGGGCTCAAAATGCACTTTTCTCACTTAGGGTTTTCTTGGGGTCGTTTTTTCACAGAAGGATGCTGATGAAGTAATGAGAAATGAGGCTATAACGGTGTTTATATATGGACCAAACCCTAAAAATTAGGGTTTGCACTTTCTTCATGTACGCCCCGTGTACGAGGTGTATGCCTAGCGTACACAACATACACTCGGCATACGAATCTTGGTCAAAATTACTATATTGCCACAATAGGCCAATCTAGCAACCTTCCTCAAACCCAAGGGTCAAAGTGCAATATTATCCAAACATAGGGTTGAAATTGAAATTACCTTGACATCGGGATGTTACAACGGGTCATGTGTTTTTAGTAGTACGGGCCCATACTATCTTCTACACCTACCTGTATTTGTCTCATGGATCATTACAACCACCCAAAATAATTACAACCACGACTTTTACTATACATTCACAATCCATAGTGTCCAGATCCTAAGCTTTCCAGCTTAATCACCATCCATATCAATAAACATCCCAACCATAAAACCTTCTCAATTAAATTTTCCAATTCAAATAATCAAACCGATCCTATAATTCCTCAACTGATTGAACCACACTTTTTGAGTGCTATCAGAACCGAGGTCAGACTGAATCCTTTCCAATCGTACCGACACGACCCCGCCGAAAAGGGGTTCCGCATAGATCCCAATTCCTTCCAGGAAACTGGTCAATGTTACTCTGACACCCTATTTATGGGTCCAAATACTCTTTGCTCTACACTTGAAGAAAGATTGATCCACACATAGCACCGTCAACTGATACTACTTGATAATTTCTCGAACAACCTGATCCTCTGAACCAAAACCCATGCAAAAGTGCAACTATTACACCCTAAAATAGATTAATAACTCAATAATAGCTCTACCCCTACTAATTATAGCGATCGATTAGAAAAGCCAACCACTCCTTCAATTTATATTCAACCTGAGCAATACACCCCTTTTAACTCTATTCCGTTGTCCCAGAAGGGATTACCGGCTACAACGGGATCTTGTCTAGAAGCTTCCAATACAAGGACTGCATGCGCAACTTCGAGAGCAGGAATCTAACGTCAAATCACCCTGCACCCGTTTTTTATCAATCCCTCAATCCTCACCACCATAACAGACCTTAACAGTCTCGAATACCAGAAATTCAACGAACTTACACTGCAACTTCCTTCAACCCATCACACTAAACCCATCAAAATCAATCTGGATGTTGATGCTTCAAACAGAACACTCAATCCTCCCCTACTAGGGCTTGCTCCTTCATTGGACGACGTCTTCCATGTCGAAGCCTAAAACCGGTTCATCCAAACACTCTCTAAACATAGCTCTCGATATGCACAATGGCATGCAAAAGTTCTTGAATATTAATCGACAATCACAAGGAAATCTTGCACCTTAGATGGATACACCCGAAGCTTTCCAAACAATACAACTTTGATGAAAGGTTTAGCATGTACAGGTCTTAAAGTTATTCCATGGGCATGTGACTTTTTTCCGCCATTGATGAAGCTTCAGTGAAGAACTCCAACAGACCGCACTGATAGAGAATCTAAACATGATAGATATAGACGAAGAAGATTGGTAACAAAGTAAAGAAGTTGGTGGAAAAGTTGGAAAAAGAATCCAAAAAAACAGAGAAGGGGGGGGGGGAGGTTCCATGAAAGGAGTCAATATGATGCGACATTCAATTTAACAATCTGGCCTAAATATCACCGGGTTACCAAGTCATTTCTTCAACAAGGACGTTTTAAACCAATGACAATCTACTTCATTACCTTAAAGTGCAAAAATAATAATTGATTGACCTTTTAAAACAAATGTGAAAACTTTGTGGGGTTAAAATGACATTAACCGTTTGAAAAGTTGTATGAGCAATTACCTGATTATTCCTCTTTACAGGTTTTTGGGTGTACCTGCTTTGTTTTACAACCTTGGTTGGAACGAAACAAGTTGTCTCTAAAGTCAACTCTATGTGTATTCGTGGGATATGGCATTGGTCAAAAAGGATATTGTTGCTATAACCCGATGAGTCGGAAATTGTATGTCTCTCAACATGTAACTTTTTTGGAACATATACCGTTTTATAACATTCCTGTCCAGTCTCACGACATGACTCTGTCATAACTTTAGACTATTGATCCCCTTAGCATTGATAATGATGACACTACTGATGCTCCCACAACTGTTAATGTTCCTGCAACTCCATACACACCTCCTGCTCCTGATGCTCCTCTTATAATTGCTCCCACATGGATGTCTACTCATACAAGTAAGACCACCAAGCTCCCAAAACTTTACATATTCCTCTTACTCGCCAACATTTTCATCCTTTATTGCCAATATAGATCGTCTAACTGAACCAACATCATACCAAGTGGCTATCTCAGATCCTCTTTGGCAGAATGTTATGGTTGAGGAGCTAAAAACTTTTTATCAAAATCATAAGTGGGATATGGTTTCGCTCCCACCAGGAAAACATATGATTGGTTGTCGATGAGTATATAAGATCAAAACCAAATTTGATGGGTCAATTGAACGTTATAAGGCCAAGCTTTTTGCAAAAGGATACTCGCAAAAGTATGGTATGGATTATGAGGAGACTTTTGCTTCAGTTGCAAAAATGACTACCATTCGCACTCTGATTGCTATTTCTTCTATTCATCAGTGGAAGATCTTCCAAATGGATGTTAAGAATGCATTCTTGAATGGTGACCTTCATGAGGAGTTGTACATGTCTCCTCCCCCAGGTATTACTCACCATGTAGGTGAAGTTTGTCGGCTTCGGAAAGCTATGTATGGTCTCAAACAACCCCCTCATGATTGGTTTGAGAAATTATCTATGGTAATTACTTCGCTTGGCTTCAGTACTAGTAATCATGATTCAACTCTATTTATTGTATGTACGAGTACAGGACGAATTATCCTATCCTTATATGATGATGAAATGATTAAAACTGGTGATGATCATGATGGCATAGAGTCCTTGAAACGTGATTTGGCTCATCTCTTTGTTATGAAAGACTTAGGCTTACTGCGTTATTTCTTAGGGATTAAGGTTGCTTAATCTTCAAAAGGGTATCTCTTGTTACATACAAAGTATATTTCATTATTCTGACCTCTTTGAACGTGTACGTCTCTCTGATAACAAAACCGTTGATACCCCTGGAGACTAATGCTCAGTATTCTCCAACTGACAGTGTTCCCTTGTCCCATCTGAGCCTATATCGAACCATCATGGGGACTCTGGTTTATCTTATCGCCACTCGGCCGGACATAACTCATGCAGTTCATGTTGTTAGCCAGTTTGTCACTGCTCCTTCCACAATTCATTGGGGAGCTATTCTTTGTATCTTGAGATATCTCCAGGGCACTCAGTTCTGAAGCCTTGTGTTCCCTTCCATTTCCTCTCTCGAGTTATGTGCCTATAGTGATGCTGTAACGACCCAAATTTTACAAAGAAATTTTTCATTTTTAATTAGTCAACCATTTTCATAAAACATAAAGATTCCAATAATTGTTTTCAAAACCATCAACATTACAACATTATTATTTTCAAAACATCAAAGTGTCCCCCAAATCAGATCGGAAAAGAGAGATAGAGTGCACGCCGCATCATCACGCCTTGCCTTTACCCTTGGACTCCGATGTACCTGAAACAAATCCTCAAACGGTAAGCTGAAAGCTTAGTGAGTCCCCCAGAGCATACCCCACACAAAACACATATCATATTAGCTATAGAGATACCTCTACCACATATCACATGTCCATTAGCCATGAAGCTATCTCTACCGTTAGCCACAAAGGCTATCTCTACCATCAGCCATAAAGGCTGTCTCTACCATTGGCTATAAGGCCGTCTCTACCATTAGCCATACGGCTATCTCTACCATTAGCCACAAGGGCTATCTCTACCACATATCATGCACAAATACATATCACACCTCTACATAACAAGTAAACCAACTATCGCAAAATGGGCCGGCCTTGGTGCCTTAGACCCATTGGTATGGTGAGAAGACTCACCTCTCAAACGCTGAACTGGCAAACTGGATTTAGGTATGCATGTGCTTCTCTTCCCAAACTGTTATAATCAATGAGTAAATATCTCAACATAGTCCCATAAATACGCCCAGGGTCAACCCTGGTCAAAGTCAAAGTCTATAGTCAAGGTCAACAGTCCATATTGACCTCGACTCGTCGAGTACAATCATTCACTCGTCGGGCTCCTTGCTTAACTCGTCGACTCGCCGAGTCACCCGAGGGACTCATCGAGTTCCTTGGTGTTTACGGCCGTAAACCGCCAACCGTACACCTTTGGCCGTAAACCCTTGGCCGAACACCCTTGACCGTACACCCCTGGCCGAACACCCTTGTGATGGGTTTTGAGCATTCTAACACTTCCTAAGTGTACATGCAACCCTAATAACCTTGGATCTATGTTTGTCTAATTATCATGCAAAGTTGAATTCCAAGGTTATATTCCTATCTAGCATACATGGGGAACAAATTTTAACTTGCATGAAAGATAGAATAACTTACCTTGTTGTTGCTTATGATCCTTGAAACCTTGTGAGCCTAGCACCCCAAGTGTGATGCCTCAAATGCTTCACACAACACCAAATGCTTTTGGAATGACTTTAGAGAGAATACACACTTCTAAAATCGGCCTAGCCCTCTTGTTTCTTATGTGTGTCCGATTTTGGTGGAGAATGGGTTTCTTATATAGTGTTGACACATCTAGGGTTACACCATGTAAACCCTAATGTGTCATGACTCTTCATTTCCATGACCCATGGGTTTGTAACTCCCATGGAGCATCCATGGAGCATCCTATGGGTGGAACCCAACTTGATAATCCATGGAGCCTCTTAGCCCACTATATAAGATATGGAAGATTTACATAATCTACCCATATATTTAATTAGTTATCTTTTGATCACTTAATTAATTCTAAATTAATTCTTGATCAAACTAATTAAATAATATTATTAATATATTAGAACTTATAATATATTAATAAACCATAAGTGTTATTTCTCTCATTTTAGTTTATCCAATTGCATGGTGCCATGCAACCCAAATGGACCATGCCGGGTCGGGTCAAGTACATACCAGAAATAGTTATGGACTTAGACACCTTATCCAACAGTCTCCCACTTGGATAAGTCTAATAACTATAACTACAATACTTCAGGAACCGATCGGCAATCGTAGCTCTTTCAAGGTCTCTCGGAACTGAGAAGATGATGATACGCCATTTAAGATAAGTGATCATATAATCCTCTGTTCTAGATATCAGCCGGACAAATACATGGAACAATGTCTTACTTATTGTCCAGCAGTTTGTTTCCCGATTTCCGATTTGTTTGACATAGAACTCAATTGAACACATCAACTTAGTTCTGACCGGGCCCGGTACATAGGTGAAAACAAAATCATCAAGGGGCCCAGATATCAGCTTCTAATCCAAGAAGGAACAGATAAACTTCGACTCATATGTTTGTTCTACTACTCATTGAATTATACACAAGAGCACGTTTTATAACATCGAGTTACCAATGCGTTAACGTACAATCAATGCATAACCAACTCATAAGTAACAAATCATATCTCTAGGTTTGAAGACTTATATGATATTACCGTCTCACGATCACTCGAGATAAATTCCATGAAGTGATTCCAGTGAGCGTGGGTTGAGTCCAATGCTCAGAACTTATGAGCACTCATGAGTGTTGTAGCCATGTCCAACAACTTAGACCTCTGCAACCAATCATGACAATCTTGATTCATACCTACTTCCGACATATGACCGACTGTGGAGGTTCGAATAATATGATATACCAAACATAATTATTCTGGAAGTCAAAACATGCAAAATAAATATAGTAAACGATCGACAAGAGATAACAACACTTTACTCATAAATAAAACACCTTTTATTCATCATCTAATGTCAATTACACTTTACAAGTTTCAAGGTTATCTAACTACTAAATCTAATATCATCCTTCAGCCCTATGCTTCGAGCATGCTGGAGATGCTTAACCCGAGTCAGTCCCTTCGTGAGGGGATCTGCTGGATTCTCATCCGATGATACCCTCTTTGCCACGAGGAGTCCTTCTTCTATTCGATGTCTGATGAAATGGTATTTTCTGTCGATGTGTCTGGATCTCCCGTGATCCCTTGGTTCCTTGGCTAAGGCAACTGCACTTTCACTATCACAGAAAATTTCCATTGGCTCTTTAATAGCTGGTACAACTCCAAGGTCTCCAATGAAGTTCTTCAGCCATATCGCCTCCTTTGCTGCCTCGCTAGCTGCTATATACTCTGATTCGCAAGTTGAATCAGCCACTGTCTCTTGCTTGGAACTCTTCCAAGAAATTGCTCCTCCATTTAAGGTAAAGACCCAGCCTGACTGAGAGCGGAAATTATCCCTATCAGTCTGAAAGCTAGCATCACTATACCCTACAACTCTCAAGTCTTCACTCCCACCGAGGGTAAGGACCCAGTCCTTAGTCCTCCGTAGGTACTTGAGGATATTCTTTACCGCAGTCCAGTGTGCCTTGCCAGGGTTCCCCTGATGACTGCTAACCATGCTCAAAGCAAAGGCTACATCAGGTCGAGTACACGTCATAGCATACATGATCGATCCTACAGCCGAAGCATAAGGTATTCGACTCATTTCTGCTATCTCAGCCTCAGTACTAGGGCTTTGTGTCTTACTCAATCTGGCGTTACTCTGGATGGGTAACTCTTCTTTCTTGGAGTCCTGCATGCCGAATCTCTTCAGCACCTTATCCAAGTAGGTACTCTGACTAAGTCCAATTAGTCTTTTACTCCGGTCTCTCAAGATCCTTATCCCTAGAATATAGGCAGCTTCTCCTAGGTCCTTCATAGAGAAACACTTCCCAAGCCAGGACTTAACTTCCTGCAGAGTTGGGATGTCATTTCCTATGAGTAGTATGTCATCCACATACAATACCAAAAAGCTAACTATACTCCCACTAGCCTTGACATATACACAAGATTCATCTTCACTCCTAGAAAAGCCAAATTCTTTGACTTTCTCATCAATGCAAAGATTCCATCTGCGAGGTGCTTGCTTTAACCCATAAATGGATTTCTCGAGCTTATCATGAGTCTCGCGTCTCACGAAAGCCTCGCAACCCCAAATCTTAATGTGGTCTAGTTTGGGTACTTTACCAGTCCACATCTCATGAGGAGTTTTGGCAACTTTCTTTGTGGGAACTAGATTAAGGATATGGGCGGCAGTATCTAAGGCATACCCCCAAAATGAGATTGGTAGCGAAGCTCGACTCATCATGGAACGAACCATATCCAACAAGGTTCGATTACGCCTCTCAGCTACACCATTCAACTGCGGTGTCCTGGGAGGTGTCAATTGTGAGACAATCCCACATTCCCTAAGATAGTCGAGGAACTCTGAACTAAGATACTCACCACCTCGATCGGATCGAAGCATCTTAATGTTCCTGCCCAATTTATTCTCGACTTCCTGTTTAAACTCTTTAAACCTCTCAAAAGTCTCTGACTTATGCTTGATTAAGTAGACATATCCATATCTACTGTAATCATCAGTAAAAGTCAAATAATAACGATTAGCATCCCTTGTGGCATGTTTGAAGGGCCCACACACATCCGTGTGTATAAGATCCAACAAACCTTTACCCCTCTCACAAGAACCTGTGAAGGGTGACTTTGTCATTTTTCCAAGTAAGCATAATTCGCAACTATCATCTGACTTTAGGTCAAATGACTCCAATACTCCATCCTTTTGGAGTTGGCCTATGCGTTTCTTGCTTATATGTCCAAGACGACAATGCCATAATGATGCTTTATCCAAGTTATTATCATTAACAGAATCAATACACAATACATTATTTCCTAAGTTATCAACCACATATACAGTTTCATACACACCATCACAAGGTAAAGCTTTAAAATAAAGAACATTATTAAAGAAAGCATTAATCGAACCAACTTCATTATCAAATGAAAATGTGAAACCTTGTTTATACAATGCATGAAAGGAAATAATATTTCTTGCCATTTCTGGCGAATAACAACATTTATTCAAATCTAAACTAAACCCACTACTTAGCGATAAAGTATAAACTCCAATCTTGGTGACAGGTAAAGCTTTCCTATTCCCCATGATTAAGTTTATTCTTCCATGCTCCACATTCTCACTTCTTCTTAGTCCCTGCAAATCAGAACAGATATGAATACCACAACCGGTATCAAGGACCCAAGAGTTAGAATGGGGTGAGTTATTAGATAAGATAGTGTAAATACCTGCATGGTTGGGTTTAACTTTCCCATCCTTCACATCTTGCTGGTACTTTGGGCAGTTCCGCTTCCAATGTGACTTTTCATGGCAATAAAAGCATTCAGCCTCTTTAGGGTCAGAAGAAAGAGTGACAAAACCTTTCTTGGTTCCACTTGAAGAAGAGCCATCAAGGGTCCTAGCCTTGGTACCCTTCGAAGAGCTCTTCCTCTTCTTCCCTCTACCTTTCCCGATTGCCAAAACCGGGGTGGAGTTTGGAGTAGGAGTGTTAACAACCGACTTACCCTTAAGACCTGTTTCTGCGGTCTTGAGGAGTCCCTGAAGTTTGCTGAGTGTGACCTCTTCCTTATTCATGTGATATGTCATGCGGAATTGATCATAGCACGATGGTAAGGAGTGCAAAATGATATCTATTGCAAGCTCCTCAGGGAAGTTCACATTAAGCTTCAGCAACCGATCCACATACCTTTGCATTTTCTGCATGTGGCTCGTGACGGATTCCCCGTCCTTCATCATGGTTGTTATGATAGAGCATATGATTTCATACCTCTCTTGTCGTGCACTTTGATGGTATCTTTCCATCAGATCTTGGTGCATTTCAAAAGGGTAGAAGTCCTCATAGGACTTTTGGAGTTCCGCTGTCATGGTGGCCAACATGATGCATGCCACTTTTGTAGCATCCCTTTCATGTGCCCGGAAGTCAGCGATCTCCTGGGGAGTTGCAGTGGTCTCATCAATCTCCTTAAGCTCCTTTTCAAGGACATATTCTTTGTCCTCGTAGCGGGTAATCATCCTGATGTTTCTGATCCATTCATTGAAGTTGGATCCATCAAAAGTGACTTTCCCACACAAGTTCATAAGGGTAAAGGAGCCATTAGGATTAGAGCCAGAAGCAGCATTGTTTGAAGACATCTGAAAGAAGAGAACAAGATTAGTTTAGATATTAAGAGAGTCCTTAATAAAACACCCAAATGTAATATTAAGGCTAGGATCCAATCACAATATATTATAACTTAGAAGAGGTATGCCGTAATCCAAGCTATAACATTTTTGAAAGGTAGGTGAATGACGATTCACCAATTTCCACCATGAAAAACGAAATATAAATATTAGGTTTTTAATTGGTTCTTAGAAATTCCTAGATTCTTTTGAGATTCAATGAACTTTTCAAAGACATGTTTCAATCTCGAGTGTGCCCTCCAAGTGTTGTGACTGGGATACCGAGGATCACAAAACGAGGTGTGAAGTAACCATGCAAATCACTTGGTACCCTCAAGGTTTATCACTCAATCGATGTGCCGGTAAACCACACACGCTCCACCGATGCTATGGTAAACCTTAAGTCACCCTTTACTTACCTTGTTAAGTCCAAGTTAGTGTGTCGGTTAACCACACACGCTCCACCAACGACTTAAACAAAGTGTAAAGTGTAATTTCATGGATTAGCACCTTATTCACATTTTCCTAAAGTAACTAAGATTAGGAATTTAATAAAAGCATTTAGTTACTTTATAATATTCATCATAATTTTAATGAGAATTTATAAGTCCTTGTCTTACCCGTTCGGCTAACGACCCTCCACAGATCAAGGAAGCGGTGGGTGAGAGTGGACACCCATTAAGTTGCCATTTTATAGGCAACAACCTTATACCCCCCTTATAGACCAGCTTCGTGAATGAGGCGTACTAGCGGTAAGACGACTTGTTGTTATACATATATATATTAGTAACTTATAATATTATAAAGTATAAGGGTTGAATTTTAACTTTTTAAAATTCTAAGGGTTGGAAATAAAGTTTTAATCAAGACTTTACATGTTCCAAAACTTGAGGGCAAGTTTTGTAAACTTCCAAAACTTTTCATTTCTTATAACTTATGAATTAATTGAGTAATAAAAATGAAGACTCTTCATTTTTATAACTCTTGTGTTCTTTTAATGGCTTTAATAAAAGTGAGACTTTTGGTTTCCATAACTTGAGGACAAGTTATGGACTCCATTAAAACACATTATGATCATGAATTGAACTACCATGAAGGTTACAAACAATTCCTATGATCATCTAATCTTCATAAGTTCAAGAACATGAATATGAACACTTTCAAGAATCAAAAATTACACTTAAAAAAACTTGTAATTTTAATAATTGCCATTGTAAATGGATTAGCATAAACATTACACCATCTAAAACAAGCTTTAAAACATCAAAACAGTTCAGGGTAATGTTTCTAGTCCATTTCCAGCAACAAATGTGCAAACTTTCATACGAGCAGAAAACAGAAAAACGATTTTTTTTCAAGCTGTTTGCACACACAAAAAAAACAACAAACGAACCTGTCTCTGATACCACTGATGGGTTTTGAGCATTCTAACACTTCCTAAGTGTACATGCAACCCTAATAACCTTGGATCTATGTTTGTCTAATTATCATGTAAAGTTGAATTTCAAGGTTATATTCCTATCTAACATACATGGGGAACAAATTTTAACTTGCATGAAAGATAGAATAACTTACCTTGTTGTTGCTTATGATCCTTGAAACCTTGTGAGCCTAGCACCCCAAGTGTGATGCCTCAAATGCTTCACACAACACCAAATGCTTTTGGAATGACTTTAGAGAGAATACACACTTCTAAAATCGGCCTAGCCCTCTTGTTTCTTATGTGTGTCCGATTTTGGTGGAGAATGGGTTTCTTATATAGTGTTGACACATCTAGGGTTACACCATGTAAACCCTAATGTGTCATGACTCTTCATTTCCATGACCCATGGGTTTGTAACTCCCATGGAGCATCCATGGAGCATCCTATGGGTGGAACCCAACTTGATAATCCATGGAGCCTCTTAGCCCACTATATAAGATATGGAAGATTTACATAATCTACCCATATATTTAATTAGTTATCTTTTGATCACTTAATTAATTCTAAATTAATTCTTGATCAAACTAATTAAATAATATTATTAATATATTAGAACTTATAATATATTAATAAACCATAAGTGTTATTTCTCTCATTTTAGTTTATCCAATTGCATGGTGCCATGCAACCCAAATGGACCATGCCGGGTCGGGTCAAGTACATACCAGAAATAGTTATGGACTTAGACACCTTATCCAACACCTTGGTCGTAAACCCTTGGCCGTAAACGAGAAAACCCTCTAGACTCGCCGAGTCACTTGCACGACTCGTCGAGTCCCCCAAAGTTCATCATGATTATGGTCCTTTCAAGTGGGACTTAAGGTCCCAAACTTTAGATCCATCATCTCCTATTGTAGATTTCACGTAAAGTTACAAACTTTACGTGCATGTAGGGCCTTTCATAACCGTAAACACCAAAACTAATCCTCCAACAAGGTTTTCATTCATGAGGAGGGAATAAGCTTATAAAGCATGCAACTTTATGATATTTGGGACCTAGTGAGCTTCAGATCTGGAACCATACCCTTGTGATAGGTCCAGATCTAGGCTTGCTTCCATTTCCTCAAAGTTTGGTCATGAACTACCAATTAGAATATAGGCTTAAGGTAACAGATTCATACCTCAATTTGATGCCCAAGACGAACTAGATTCTAGATCCAGTGTTTTCCCCTTGATTATTCTTCTCCAAGCTTGGATTCCTTCACAAATTCCCAAAGTCAAGATCTCAAATGCACACACTTCACACACCAGGGAGTTTGTGGCCGTACACAGTCTCTTATGATGTTAAGGGAGGCTACAAGAGTGTTTAATGAGGCTTATATAGGGGCAAACCCCAAAATTAGGGTTTTTCATTAAACAACCCTGACTCGTCGAGTCAGCCTTCTGACTCGCCGAGTCACTTCCGATTCGTGCCCCTGAAATACGACCCTACTCGACGAGTTGAGCTCCCAACTCGCCGAGTCCATGCTCAAATCCTTTCCAATTCAAACCAGGTGTTACAAGCCTCCCCCACTTGAACTATACTTCGTCCTCGAAGTCTGCTGACTCAAACAAATTAGGGTAATGATCTCTCATCTCCTCTTCCGGTTCCCAAGTCCATTCGGAGCCCTTCCGATGTTGCCATTGCACTTTCACCAGTGTTACTTCCTTATTCTGTAGAGCCTTCGTCTTCCTATCCAAGATGGCAACGGGCTTTTCGATGTAGTTCAAGCTCTCATCCACCTGGGTATCACCCAATAAGACAATTGCAGCCTCGTCTGTGACACACTTCCGAAGTTGCGACACATGGAACGTGTTGTGAATCTGGCTAAGCTCCTCTGGCACATTCAAGCGATATGCTACTTTGCCCACCCGGGCCGTGATCCTGAACGGGCCTATATACCGAGGCCCCAACTTGCCCATCTTCCAAAACCTGATGATCCCTTTCCAGGGCGACACCTTCAGCAACACGAAATCCCCCACCTGAAACTCAAGATCTGATCGCCGTCGGTCGGCATAGCTTTTCTGACGGCTCTGCGCGACCCGCAACCGGTCGCGCACCTGCTGAATCAACCCAGTAGTCTTGAGCACTACTTCAGTGCTTCCCATGACCCGATGTCCAACCTCATCCCAACAAACCGGGGCCCTACACCTCCTACCATATAACATCTCAAACGGAGCTCGATCGATACTGGCATGATAACTGTTATTGTATGAAAACTCTGCCAGTGGGAGATACGTATCCTAACTCCCTCCAAAATCCAACACACATGCCCGCATCATATCCTCCAGTGTCTGGATCGTTCTCTCATTCTGACCGTCGGTCTGGGGGTGGTACGCCGTGCTAAAATGTAGCTGAGTGCCCAACTCCTCGTGGAATTTCTTCCAGAACCTGGATGTGAACCGAACATCACGATCAGAGACTACCGACACAGGAACCCCATGTCTAGCCACTACCTCACGCACGTAAATATCCGCCAACTTCTCAGCGGATATACATTCTGATATCGGAATGAAATGGGCACTCTTCGTTAGTCTATCCACAATCACCCATATGGAATCCACACCCCTCGACGTCCTTGGAAACTTTGTAATGAAGTCCAACGTGATCTCCTCCCACTTCCACATGGGAATGGGTAGCGGCTGGACCTTACCATAAGGCCGCTGATGCTCGGCCTTGACCTTCCTGCAGGTCAAACACCGCTCTACAAACCACGCAATTTCCCGCTTCATGCATGGCCACCAATAACTCAGCCTCAAGTCCCTATACATTTTTGTAGCTCCTGGATGTATAGAGAACCTGGGCTTATGCGCTTCCTCCAATATCTTTTGTCTCACTCCCCCAGTCGTCGGTACCCACACCCGACCACACTGCGTCAATAGGCCTCGACTATCCTTAACAAACAAAGGATACTGCCCTCGGATCCTTTCTACCTTCCAATTCTTTTTCTTCACTCCCTCAACCTGAGCCTCTTTGATCATCTCCAACAATGGAGAGATCACTGTCATCCTCAAACACACATCCCCAATCGGGGAACCTGTCGTCTTACGGCTCAAAGCGTCGGCCACTACGTTGGCCTTCCCTGGGTGGTATAGAATCTCGCAATCATAGTCTTTTAGCACGTCCAAGCACCTTCTATGTCGCATGTTGAGGAATCGTTGGTCCATCAAATACTTCAGACTCTTGTGGTCGGTGTAAATGGTGCACCGCACTCCATACAAGTAATGCCTCCAAATCTTGAGGGAAAACACCACTGCCCCCAGTTGCAAATCGTGAGTAGGGTAATTTGCCTCATGAGGCTTCAGTTGTCGCGAGGCATATGCTATCACGTGCCCTCTTTGCATCAGTACCGCACCTAACCCTGAAATCGATGCGTCACAGTACACCACCAGATCATCTAATCCCTCTGGTAAAACAAGGATCGGAGCCTCGCACAATTTCCGCCTCAAAGTCTCGAAGGCCAACTGCTGATCCGTACCTCACCGAAATGTCACATTCTTCTTGGTTAGTCGTTTCAATGGCACAAAAATCTTGGAGAAGTCCTGAATAAATCTCCGATAATAACCCACTAAACCCAAGAAGCTACGAATCTCTGATGTATTCTTCGGTACTTCCCACCGCATCACAGCCTCAACCTTGGCTGGATCAACCGAAATACCCTCCTGATTGATGATATGCCCCAAGAATTGTACCTCTCGCAGCCAGAAATCACATTTGGAGAACTTGGCATACAACCTCTCCACCTTTAGGGTCTCCAGCACCTCCCTTAAGTGTTGTTCATGCTGCTCCTTGGTCTTAGAATAGACCAAGATATCATCAATGAAAACGATCACCGACCGATCCAGCATCGGTCTACACACCTTATTCATAAGGTCCATGAACGCTGCTGGGGCATTGGTGAGCCCAAATGACATCACTACAAACTCATAATTCCCATACCGAGTCCTGAAAGCCGTCTTCGATATATCCTCATCCCGAATCCTCATCTGATGGTATCCCGACCGAAGATCAATAAAACCAAGATGCACCCTGCAACTGATCGAACAAATCATCGATCCTTGGCAACGGATAACGGTTCTTCACCGTTAGCTTGTTTAGCTCTCTATAATCGATATACATCCTGTGGGATCCATCCTTCTTTTTCACGAAGAGGATCGGTGCTCTCCACGGGGAACTACTCGGACGAATGAGCCCTCAGTCTAACAGCTCCTAAAGCTGTGTAGATAACTCTTGCATCTCAGGTGGTGCCAATCGATATGGTGCCTTTGCTATCGGAGCGGCACCCGGCACCAAATCTATGAGAAATTCCACCTGCCTCTTCAGAGGCACCCCTAGTAACTCTTCGGGGAAAATGTCCCGAAAGTCCTGAACAACGGGCACACTGCCTACATCCTTCGTGATCTCTACCCTTGTATCCGAGATATATGCCAAAAATCACGTACAACCCTGCTGCAGGAACCTCCTAGCCCTTGCAGCCGAATAGCGGGTCAATCCCTGCGATGCCCTATCACCATGTATCACCAGTTCTCCCCCACTTGGGGTTCGAACCCTCACCAACTGATGCTCGCAGTCAATCATGGCCCCGTTGGCCCCCAACCAATTCATTCTGATAATCACCTTCAGCCCTCGCAACGGTATCAGGACTAGGTCGAATCGAAATCTCTCACCAAGTACATTCAGGACACAGTCCCGATATACCCTCGTAGCACTAACGGTGCGGTCATCCGCAATCTCTACCTCGAGCGGGGAATCCAAAGTTCCCGGCGCTTCCCGGAACTTCTTGCTAAGCGCAAGAGATACGAACGATCGGGTTGCACCCGAATCAAACAAGACATGAGCAGTCATACCATTGACCAAAAAGGTCCCTATAAAAGCATATAATACATATAAGCAAAACAGATACATAGAGCAGGGAAGAATAATCACGTACCAGCCACAACGTCTGGTGCTGCGCGTGCCTCTTCGGTAGTCAGCTGAAATGCACGGCTCTTCACTGCTGGAGCTTCCGCCTTAGCAGGGCGTCCATCGGTAATCCTCATTGTGGCGGGCGCAGGCGCCACCACCTCTCCTCCTCCTCCCTGCAACTTCGGACAGTTGACCCGCTTATGGCCGGTCTGGTTGTAGTGAAAACAGATTAAGCCCTTCACGGGGCAGTCCCTGCTCATATGGCCCTGTTGGCCACATGCATAACATCCCGAACCTGCGATACGACAAGCTCCATTATGTACCCGACTACACTTGGCACATAGGCTCCGACCCTGCTGACCCTTGCTGGAAGCGTCTGACGTCTTAGGCTTCTTAGCTTGTCCTACTACTGCCTGAGCCTGCTCAGGCTTCCGCTTCGTGCGGGATTCCAACTCCATTTCCCGTTCCCAGGCCTTCTCCACCATTTCATTTAGGGTCTTACACCCCATAAAGCTCACAAACTCCTGAATATTGTCCCTCAGCATGGAATGATATCGGGTCCGCCTTATTTCCTCATCGGTAGCGTATTGCGGAATCAACAAAGCTCATTCTCGAAACTTGGCGGTGATTTCCGCCATAGTCTCGGTGGTCTGCTGCAAATCATGAAACTCTCGCACTAAACGTTGCACCTCAATGGGTGGTGCAAACTCTAGATCAAATCGCTGAACAAACTCGGCCCACGTTATCTCAGCCACCCCGGCTGGTCCCACCTGTCTGGTAACCTCGCACCACCAATCCCGGGCTCTGTCTCTCAGCATACAAGAAGCAAACCCAAACTTTGCCACATCCGGGAAAGAACTCGTGCGATGGGCGTTTTCGATATCCGCCACCCAGCGTCGACTGACAATGGGGTCCCTGACCCCGAAAAACTCTGGCGCCCCACACGCCTTGAACTCCCGAAACGAGGGAGTTCGGGCCCCCAACTGACCCGCAACAATCTCAGTCTTGAATGATCTGAGTCTCTCCTCCATGATCTCCATTATGCCCTCCTTGATCGTCCCAAAAATGACTGGGGTAGCATCAAGGATGCCCCTAGTAACCTCGGCTGCAATAAGCTCACGCAGCCTCTCATCTATGCCGTCTGTGGTGTCCCCCGATCTATTCCCGGATCCAGATCCCGATCCTGATCCTCCCGCCCCGAAACGTGTCACTACCATGCTGAACTGAAATATCATAAATCATAACGATCAGGATTCTCATAAAACGGATCTCTCCACACCGGCCCTCCTTGAAGTTGTCGGATCTAACATTGGCTTGGGTACAGGTCCTGTGCTTCCAGTAGTACGGGCCCAATACTACCTTTCACCCCTACCTGTACCTTTCCCCAAGGCTCGACTTGATAATTCCAATTCGTCCCAAATAAACCATATACTACCAACCACCGCGTAACCTACATCCTAGACTGTTCTAAGATTTCCTCTACCCACATCAAACAGACCAATCATCACAGGTTGCCTTCATGCATGCAAATTATACACAAAAGAGGATAAAATAGACTTTCGAATAAAAGATTCTACCCTAGGACCACAACTAAACAAGGAACAGGAAGTAAGGCCAAATTGATCATTCTAAGGCTATAAGCTCCTAACCGTATATAATTTTAAAAGCATACACATAGCAAATTCCATACGATCATCCAAGTTCAAATATCAAAATAGCATGACTAGCATATTGGGGATATACTTACTTGGCTCGGCTGATCACGCGCGTTGCAATCTCATCTTTTCCTTCTTTCAAAAGCTTTTTATGTTATTTATGAAAACAAATTCACCCTTTCCTTAGTTTGAAGCCTGACACACCCGAGAGTATGCCCGAATCCCTCAAACCAAGGCTCTGATACCAACTTGTAACGACCCAAATTTTACAAAGAAAATTTTCATTTTTAATTAGTCAACCATTTTCATAAAACATAAAGATTCCAATAATTGTTTTCAAAACCATCAACATTACAACATTATTATTTTCAAAACATCAAAGTGTCCCCCAAATCAGATTGGAAAAGAGAGATAGAGTGCACGCCGCATCATCACGCCTTGCCTTTACCCTTGGACTCCGATGTACCTGAAACAAATCCTCAAACGGTAAGTTGAAAGCTTAGTGAGTCCCCCAGAGCATACCCCACACAAAACACATATCATATTAGCTATAGAGCTACCTCTACCACATATCACATGTCAATTAGCCATGAAGCTATCTCTACCGTTAGCCACAAAGGCTATCTCTACCATCAGCCATAAAGGTTGTCTCTACCATTGGCCATAAGGCCGTCTCTACCATTAGCCATACGGCTATCTCTACCGTTAGCCACAAGGGCTATCTCTACCACATATCATGCACAAATACATATCACACCTCTACATAACAAGTAAACCAACTATCACAAAATGGGCCGGCCTTGGTGCCTTAGACCCATTGGTATGGTGAGAAGACTCACCTCTCAAACGCTGAACTGGAAAACTCGATTCAGGTATGCCTGTGCTGCTCTTCCCAAACTGTTATAATCAATGAGTAAATATCTCAGCATAGTCCCATAAATACCCCCAGGGTCAACCCTGGTCAAAGTCAAAGTCTATAGTCAAGGTCAACAGTCCATATTGACCTCGACTCGTCGAGTACAATCATTCACTCGTCGGGTTCCTTGCTTGACTCGTCGACTCGCCGAGTCACCCAAGGGACTCGTCGAGTTCCTTGGTGTTTAAGACCGTAAACCGCCAACCGTATACCTTTGGCCGTAAACCCTTGGCCGAACACCCTTGACCGTACACCCCTGGCCGAACACCCTTGGCCGTACACCCTTGGCCGTAAACCCTTGGCCGTAAACGAGAAAACCCTCTAGACTCGCCGAGTCACTTGCACGACTCGTCGAGTCCCCCAAAGTTCATCATGATTATGGTCCTTTCAAGTGGGACTTAAGGTCCCAAACTTTAGATCCATCATCTCCTATTGTAGATTTCACGTAAAGTTACAAACTTTACGTGCATGTAGGGCCTTTCATAACCGTAAACACCAAAACTAATCCTCCAACAAGGTTTTCATTCATGAGGAGGGAATAAGCTTATAAAGCATGCAACTTTATGATATTTGGGACCTAGTGAGCTTCAGATCTGGAACCATACCCTTGTGATAGGTCCAGATCTAGGCTTGCTTCCATTTCCTCAAAGTTTGGTCATGAACTCCCAATTAGAATATAGGCTTAAGGTAACAGATTCATACCTCAATTTGATGCCCAAGACGAACTAGATGCTAGATCCAGTGTTTTCCCCTTGATTCTTCTTCTCCAAGCTTGGATTCCTTCACAAATTCCCAAAGTCAAGATCTCAAATGCACACACTTCATACACCAGGGAGTTTGCGGCCGTACACAGTCTCTTATGATGTTAAGGGAGGCTACAAGAGTGTTTAATGAGGCTTATATAGGGGCAAACCCCAAAATTAGGGTTTTTCATTAAATAGCCCTGACTCGTCGAGTCAGTCTTCTGACTCGCCGAGTCACTTCCGATTCGTGCCCCTGAAATACGACCCTACTCGACGAGTTGAGCTTCCCACTCGCCGAGTCCATGCTCAAATCCTTTCCAATTCAAACCAGGTGTTACAGATGCTAATTAGGATAGTGATTCTCATGATTGCAAATCCACCACAGGGTTTTGCATCTTCCTTGGAGATTCATTGATTTTTTATAAGAGTAAGAAACAAAATGTTGTCTCTCGGTCCTCTACCGAAGCTGAGTATCGAGCTATGGTCGTCACCACTTGTGAGATTATTTGGCTACGTTGGCTTCTTGCTAAAATAGGAGTTGATACTTCTCAACCCACTCCCTTGCAGTGTGACAACAAAAGTGCGATACATAATGCCAAGGATTTGGTTTCTCATGAGCGGACAAAGCATATAAAGATTGATTGTCATTTCATTCATCATCATCTTCAACTTGAGACCATTTCTTTGCCACATATTCCATCAACCCTACAGATTGTTGATATGTTTACAAAGGTTTTGACTGCTTATCACTTTCAGTTTTTATCTGACAAACTCTCAATGCTTATTGACGCCGCATTATGAGTTTGAAGGAATATGTTAGCCTAATAGATTGTTTGGGCTCATTTTGTGTTTTGGGTCTTGTTTAGCCCTTTAGCAAACCGTAGTCCATTGTTCTCTCTATTTATATTGTTTTCTCTAGCTTTCTCTTTTGTAACATTTATTACTATCAATATGAAAACCCCAATTCTCTTTTGTTAGTTTACATAAGTAAGATAATTATTTTTTAGTGGTACACTACAAGAAAGATGGGCACTAGCGGCGATGCCTTTAGCGACGACACAAGACATTAGCGGCGACATGTAATTGACGCGTTACATGTCGCCGCTAATGCCCACACAATAGCGATTACATATAAATAACGAATTTTATGACATTAACCATTGAAAAAAAAATTGTCTTTGGGGTATAAATATTCTCCAAATATGATAACTTTTATAAATTACTTTTTATAATTAACTAATTTTTTATTAAGATTGTATAGAACTTAACTTTGTTTATATTTTATAACAACTAGGTGTAAAACTCGTGTATTATAAAAAAATAAAATATTAAAATGTAAATAATAAGTATTTTTTAAAATAAAATTTTGAATTAAAGAATGAAATTTTGAAATAAGAAACATATTAATTGCAATTTAGTATAATATTTATTACATTTGATAGTTTACATATATAAATATAAGTATTATGTGGCTTTTTAATTTTAAAAATTGAAAAAAAACATAAATTGACATGTGGATATTATTTCTTTAAAAGATATCACAAAATGACAAGTGTCGAAACTGATTAGAGATTCACATGTGGCAAAATTATCTTTATTTATCATAATAGACAGTAGATTATCATTACCTTTAAATTGCTAGATGTAGACAATTTTTTTTTTTTTTTTTTTTGTTATACTCTGGTTTGCCAATGCCAACTCAGTATCCTGCCCTTACCCTTTTCCCACTGAGATATGCTTTTCTCTTATCCAGAGCGTCGGACTCTTTTATCTTGTGTACCAACGCCTTGATGTGACAACATTAAAGCTATATGCCTTGCAAGTTGCAACCAATCCTGTATCTACTCTTCATTCATGACCATGTGCTAGCATAATATCTAGTAGTTTGGTATGTCCTATTGGTGCTCGATGATTTGATAGATTTCACAGAGGGATGTAAGGGAATATTCCAGATGTAGTTGATGTTGTTTAACATAATAACATCTCATTAAACTGTATCTCTTGCATAAATAGTTCACATATGTCACTGGATCTAGTTTAAAAGAAAATACACAGAATACAAATTAAAGATTTTCTCGTTTCTTTCCATTTCGTGCTAACTGCTTTCTTGTGCTCTTGCTATACGATTCATTCATGAGCATAGAAAAAGAATTCAGAAATTTGTACATAATACAATGCGTACTACACAAAGTTTGTTTCAACTTTCAATGTCACAAACTCAACTATTTAATATAACAAACTCAACTATTTACCCTTTTCACATTCCAACTTACAAAAGACCAATAACCGGTGAGTTGTTGAAAATGGGTTTCTCTTTGGCACCAAGATCATTACAAACACTTTTCCTTCTTGGCTTTGCCTCTCCAAGCATTGTGATCACATCTCTCATTGAAGGCCTATCTTTTGGTAACTTGGCAGTGCACAAAAGTGCAATTCTTAGCACCAGAAGCATTTCTTCTTGCACATAATTACATTCCCCTGCTATTTCTTGATCCAATATACCTTCCAAGTCTCGACGATTCATCCGACCTCGGACCCATTCCACAATATCAATCGACTCACCAAACGATGGCTCCAATGGTTGTTTCCCTGTTAACAACTCCAAAAGAACCACCCCGAAACTGTATATGTCGCTTTTCTCATCCACCTTCAAGGTGTAGCCGTATTCTACAAGACATTTAACAACAAGATTAATTACTTGAATTCATGATATATAGCAAGTAGAGGTGCACATGGATCAGTCTATAGTCCAATCTGACCACAACCGGTCCAAGTCAGGCTGGCTTGGACCGGACCGGTCTGATCTTTTAAGATCAGGAAGTGTCGTCTGATCTTTAAGAGTCATGTATATTTTTCCAGATTAAATGTTTAACACAAAGCTCGTTATGTTTAAAAGAATAAACCCCAAAGGATAGGAGATAAAGGAACCAACCGGGAGCTATATATCCGTAAGATCCGGCCACCATTGAGACAGTCTCGTTCTTTCGAACCATTGTCCTCGCCAATCCGAAATCTGCGATCCGTGCCTCGAGATCCGCATCTAAAAGAATGTTGTTGGATTTGACATCACGGTGAATGATGGGCGGGTGACAATCATGGTGAAGGTAAGCCAACCCGTGAGCAACACCTAAAGCAACATTATATCTCGAGACCCAATCGACCAACATTCTGCCCGATTGCTTCCCGTGTAACGTCTGCCCGAGGTTCCCGTTAGGCATATACTCGTAGACCATCATGACATCAGCTTCATTGTGGAGGTACCCTAATAACCTCACTATGTTTCGATGCCTTAATCGGCCAAGAAGATTCACCTCTACAAACAGGTCGTCACCGTTTTCTATATCCGGCTCTGACCGCCATAGTTTCTTGACTGCAACGGTGGAATGCGGTGGATGGTGGGTGGTGGCCTTGTACACCACCCCACTTCCACCCATTCCGATGACATTTGATTCTTTGATGCTCGCCATGATATCTGCACTTGTGAAGTTAAGTCTTTGGAATGCAACGAGCCTCCATGGCCATTCCTTACTGGTCTTCATAAGCCACCCGTCGAAAAAACCATATAAAAACCATCTCTGGTAAAGCCACCGACCTATTAACACCAAGATTCCAACACTAATAATCACACAAACACCAAAAACGAATCCAAAAATGGCATGACGAAGGTGAAGTTTCTTGCGTGTAGAATCCTTGGTATGCGTGTGGGAACAAGGCTTAAGTATGCCTCCACAAAGCCCGTCGTTTCCCACAAGATCGTTTGCGTTTATCGTCATTAGCATCCCGTTACTCGGGACTGGTCCTTCCAGCTTGTTGTACGAGAGATTTACAGTTTCTAACGCCGGTGAGCTTCCAAAAGTCTCTGGAATCCGTCCGACAAATGAGTTGTTTGAGAGATCAAGAACGGATAGCATCGGCATACTTGCCACCGTTGTTGGGATCTCTCCCGTCAATCGGTTGCGGCTTAAATTCAAATTCACTAGCTTCTGGCATGAAGCTATGTTCTCAGGGATCTTCCCGGAGAAACTGTTGCTTGAGAGATCAAGTACAGATAAAGACGGGGAGTCTTGAAACTGACTCGGTATTTCTCCGTCTAAATAGTTGTTTGAAACAAGTAAGGTTTGGAGATTCGGGATTGACAAGATGCTGTATGGCAAACCTGATACGAGATGATTTGAGGAAACGTCGATGAACGAAAGAGAACTTGATAAAGTGAGATCATGAGGAATTTTGCCACTGAAATTGTTATGTGCCAATTCTAATCGTTGTAGTTCTGGTAAGTTACCGAGCCCATCCGGAATCATACCTGAAATGAGGTTATTCTGGATGCGAACTCGAACTAATGAAGAACAAGTTGACAGACCAATCGGGAGAGGACCGGAAAACGAGTTGTTGAAGAGAATGAGTTTGGTGAGGTTCCCGGAATCACACAAACCAGCCGGGATCTCGCCGGTTAGTATATTTGTAGAAACATCTAACCACTGTAATGGCGAATTCATTCCAAGTTTCACCGGCAGTGAACCTGTTAATGAGTTCTTCCATAATTCTAGTATTTCTAGATTTGGCAACTCACCAATGGTACTTGGAATGGAACCATTTAGCTGATTACACATCAGATTCAATAACTTTAAGCTTTTCAGATTACCTATCTCTTCCGGGATCTCACCGGAAAAACGGTTATCCGAGAGATCAAGATAAACAAGCGACGAAAGATTTCCGATTTCTGGAGGAATCTTGCCTTCGAATCTGTTCTGATAGATGTAAACTGTGGTGAGCTTTTTAAGCCTACCAAGTTCTTGCGGGATTGCACCGGTGAGTGTTCCGACTGCCAAGTCCAGGTACTGTAGATTGGTAAGGTTACCGATCTCCGGCGGGATAGAGCCTTCAAATTCATTGTAACCAATAATGATAACCTCCAAAGAAGAAAGCTGACCAATCTCCGGTGGAATGCTTCCGGTGAGGTTGTTCCCGGAGAGCCCAAGAAACTTCAAATTTTGCAGGCTCTTGAAACTTTTCGGAATTGACCCCACGAAAAAACTACCACGAAAATCAAGTGTCTCTAGTGATGTTGCGTTTCCGAGATACTCCGGGAGGAACCCGGAAAAATTGTTGCTGGATGCATTGACGGTTTTCAAGCTTGTTGCTCCCATTCCGAAACCTTCCGGGAATTCTCCGACAAAATCGTTTTGACTAACGTCGATGGTAACGAGCGAAGTGAGATTCGAGAGTGATTTTGGGAGAGTAGTGGTGAACCCATTTGAGGAAATGTTGAGGAAAGAAAGATGATGGAAGTTTTGGAAATCCTCGGAAATGTTTCCGGTGAGATTCATGTTTGAAAGATCAAGCCTTTCAACAAAGCCATTATCATTGCATGAAACTCCAGTCCAGTTGCAGTGGGATGAAGACGATGAGGAGTTCCAGTCTGTGAGATAACTTAAGGAATCGACAATGGCGGATTTGATAGAGAGAAGTGACGAAATTTCATCATTGGGTGCAGAAGTGGAAACTCCTCCCTCAGCAAAAACAAGAGGAAGGAGAAGGAGGAGGCCAATGGTGATCATATTGGCTTCCATTTCTGCAAACGAAAGAGTATGGATGATGATTGCGATGAATTTAATTGGCAAGTCTCATGTTGGCTCAGGGACTCAGGTTTACAGGAGATGACGGAGGGGACGATGAAAGGAAATCGGTGGTGTTCGTGTTCTTCTCATGGAGTGAGGGAGGGGAGTGATGATTGATTAATAAGGGTACATCAATTATTCAAAAAGTGGGTCCATCTCCAGGGTGGTCTTGTATTTTGCAGGGTGTTCCATCTATGCAATGAAAAGCCGTTCTAAAAAATAATTAGAATCATGTAAAAATAGAAACATAAACCCAGCCATATATGTTCATGTTTTTTAATAATTAGAATCACGTATAATATAATCATATCAAGTTGATTGGTGAGAGAAATGGAGTAAAAACTTAAAATAGAGATTAACTTTTCTGTAATCTTCGTGTTTAAATTTTAATCAGCAGAGAAAATTACAGTTTGGTTCAGGCGGTTAGTATTTTGTCATAGTTTTTAGTCTATGTTTTGAAACTTTAGCATCTTTCATCCTCAAAGTTTTAAAATGCATCACACTTGGTCCTTGTGCATGTTACCGTCGTTCCCCTTCCCCCCTCCGTTAAAAGCCCACATCAGCCCCTCACATTAGCAAATTTTTGTCTTTTTACTCCCCTCACATTACACCATGTTGTTCCTTTTTTACGTTCTTCCCAACAGTTCTGAAGACATAATCGATCAGACAAAGAAATACGAACCGGTGATTTATTGCGATCATCGTCCCAAATGCTGTAAAAATACTAAATCTTTTCACTCTTTAACAGAAGATAATAATGATAAATAAATAAATAGATAAACAAATAAAACATTCTACGAAAAAGTTTTTAAGAATGTCATTTGAGAATGGTTGACCTTCTATTTTAAAGTCATTTACAGATTTTTTTCCAGAATGTTTAACCTTCAAATAAAATAAACATCATCTTGAAACTGATCGAGTGTGAGAAATTGACTTTCATGGTGAAAGTCGGAAATTTGGTAATTGCTTTCACGGTGAAAATATTCCTGTAACGACTTTTTTCAAAGAAATGAATAAAAAGGCCAGTGCTTTTCAAATCCTTACAAATATTTAAAAAATAAAAGAACAATTTTATTTAACGAAATCTTTACACAAGAAAAAATAGCAATCATGATCATTTAAGTTGCTAACACATGCGTCGATTCTCCCAAAAGGTTATAGATTTAGATTTCACACTTATTTGCTTTTAGTAAAATAGAATCAATGTTACAAAATTACATCTTTTCGGATATTGGTTTTAGATGATACAAAAGTATGAAAAGTTTGAAATAAATAAAATATCAGTTTGATTTTAAAAATTAGTAGAGATAATTGATAATGTGATTGTAGAACATGGTACACTTTGTCAATTAATATTATTAAAGCATATGTTGTATTGGCTTTGATAGTGTTCATGTGAAAGAATCTGTCCATGTTACGAGATGGGGTGGGTAAGGGATCCCATGATATTAAAACATCACTCATTGAGTCCCTCTTAGTGGAGGCTTCCAGATAAATATTCTTATCAACATGCATTTCATCTTTATTCATGATTAATCATCTAAGAAATTGAAAAACCAACTAAACAATCTATAGTGTAGCCTATTTTTCTATTTAGGTTCTTACTCAAGAAAATGTAGAACAAATACATTCAACTATTTATTGAAATGATATGTTAGTTTAGTTAATCTATCATCGTCATAAGGATGTGTGGGGTGTGCGACCACACATTGCCCGTATCGTCAAGGCTCAGATTTATTTTACGTAAATGGAAATTTCCGTTGGAAATCCGTTGCTACTAATCCGTTGGAATCAAGTGGTTTCTATCATGGTTTCGTCGCTAACAACAATTGCTTGAGTATTTGTAAATAAACAATTTTCTTTTCTCCTAGTCACTAATATAATTAGCGACAATCTATTATGTGTCAAATCTTATCATAGTATTAAGACAAAACTGCAAAAACGATCTTTGTGTTTAGCCGAAAATTGCCACTTTGATTCAAAAAATTTTGGACTACTAGTACCAATTATCCAAAGTAAGCGTTTCATTACGGGTTTTGTCTAAAATATTTAAAAATTCTTAAAATGACGGATTTATATAAATTGTCATTTTGAGCAAGTTTTCTTTGTGGATTTGGTTCATGTCAAAATTAAAATGTCTATTTTACATTTTTAATTTATTTTTGCCATTATTTTTTAATGTTTAACTACTTATATTAATAAAAAACAATTTAAATCCACAAATCGACCCCCAACCCCTTCATATCATTGATTTTTGGAAAAACTCGGATCTTGAAGATCAATTTCACTTCTAGAAACAATATGAACACAAACTCAAATATATAGATGTTGAAGCCCTTGGTGGCGGATATGAAGATGGTGGTGGTTTATGGCGTTGGGAGAATCGAGATCTAAATCCTAGACCCAACCCTTTTCTGTCAAAATCGCACCAAATCACCTCAAAAAAAATCAAGAAACTCTATTTGTCTCTTTTTCTATGTGTTTTTGTTCGTTATTATTATAGAAAAAACCTAACACAATATAGATGGGTGGTATTGTGTAAGCGTAACTGTTGCGTAAATAGAAAATAACCCAAAGTAAAAAACGAAGGTCATCAATGGCAATTCCATGAATATAAGATTCAAGTCAAGAAAAAATCAACAACTTTAGGAACTCGCATATGGGTTTTGTGGGTATTAAGATCGAATCAAGAAACTTATTGTCTCTTCTGTTTTTTTAGTGAAATGAACATTTAGGTAGAACTAAAATGCTCCCAAATCTTGAATACTTCAATCAGTAACTACCAATTTGTTGAAGCTGGACTTAAGTTACTAACGACGTCTATTAGATACTATATGAGGAAATTAAGAGATGAAAAAATCACGTATCAAGTTACAGAAGGTGTCCCTTTATTTTTCATAAGGGAATTTAACTAAGTTAGCAACATGCAAACGTGTATTATCCATAAAACGATCACACTTACAAAGTCTACGATTAACTAAGTATAAAAAAACACATAATTATATCAAAATATTTAATGAGAATGATTCAATACAAAATACTTAATTATATTTCATAATCTCAACCTATAAAAAGACATGATTTTATACACATTTCAATTGTATACACATAATAGAAACATGTTTTTATTCTATACATGTAAGAACAATATCTTTTCAAGTCTATACACATTATAACAACGTACATTCTGTTCACACTAGTGGATAATCTTTTTCCATTGAAATTTGAGGAAAGGTGTTGTTGATAATGAAAACCTAGATCCAGATTTAAATGGAGCTCTAGTTAATGCCTATGTGTACAATGACAATGGTTACCCTCATACCCTCAACACTTAAAATCATTCGCACCTAATATCCATTTAAAAGCTTCAAAATCAATAAAAACAAAACAAAAAAATGGTGTCCATCAAATTTAAAGATGTTTGTCATGCATCAACATATAAGAGGTCTAGATCTAAATTATTTGATTCCTCCATTTTCCATATTTATGCTTCTAATTGATATACCACACATCACCATTCGAGAGAACAAATATCAATTACTTTAATAGCTTCAATCATTCTTGAAGTTACAAAAACAATTGATGTAGGCCAAGAGGTTGGTATTCAGATGGACGCTACCTGCCAAGCACTCCATGTTGTCATAGTAGGAGCAGAAAACTAGTGTGTTGCCTAATGGATATATAATCACTCAACTTCAAAAGAGTAGTAGTCGAGACGACAAAGTTGAATAGATTTCCTCAATCTAGAAGGACCATGAAATCTTCTTCGTCAACAGACAAGAGACTCAAATGGTTAATGATGGGTTTCGAGCCTATCTAAGGTCTCCCATTGGGCGATAAAAACAACAAACAATTATGATCCACAACTCGAAACAACTAGATCTAACTCAACTAATATATGCAACACATTAGGACACAATAGAATGGAATCATACATTTGATTTCTTCGTAGGTTTCTTCTATTGACAAGTCAGTTGAATGGACTAGAGAACCTAACGTAGAGTTCCTCTTCTGAAATTGCACACAAGAAACAAGACACAAGTTGATGTAAGAAACCCTCGAACTGTGAGCTTCAAACATAACCGAAAAATCGATTATGTGGTTGACCATGACGTGGTAAACAACCTGTCATGACGTAGGAACTGCACTTTGGGATTTCTTAGGGTTTTTGAGGATTTCGAACTTTTGAGACTAAGAGGTATTTTTCACAAGTGTCAAAACCGGATTTGGAGCCCTCTATTTATAGGGATGTGATTTGAAACCCTAGAGATAATTACAAAAATTAATTATAATTATATATGATATTCAAATCATTCTGAAAAATCCCATATTACTTTATTTACTATTAATTAATTAACAAAATAAGTCCTTCAAATAAATATCTTTTCAGATCTGCTTTAGTTTGTTCTTTCGTGTAACCCAAAAGGACATTGGTATTTATAGTAATATTATCAGGCTTGTTATGATTATGGGCACTAATCTCCATTAGTTAGTACCTATAATATATCTCTCAATAAATTTTGGGACTCCTTAAAGTTCAATTAATTGGTTGTAGAATCTAAAGGAAGATCTGGAGGCTTCTTTTGCTTATAAAACATGGGCATCTTCAAGAAATCTTCTATCACCAAAGGCATGTACTTCATAGCAGTATCAGGATCATGAATTTATATAAACGACCCAATAAACCTTGTCGAAACACCCGTTGCTAGGGTAGTTTAAAATGACCTTTTAAAAACATTTATTTTTAAATACCAAAAATTCAGAGTTTTTAATTGTGGAAAAACATAAGGTCTTATAATTTAAAACAAGTTTAAAAGTTCAAAAATAATGAGGTTGTGACAATACAATATCATAACATAGTTCAAGATAAACACACAATTTATGGTATTCAAAGTATCCTTGCTAGCTTCTGTTCTTATCTCTAGAGACTTCAATCTGAGCACATGTCAAAATAAGTTAGCAAATAATACCCGAGGTTGACTCATTTTGAGTAAAAAATAATGGAAATCATTATACATTCGATTCAAACCCCCCAAACCAATAAAAAATACCAAGGATTAATAATCTCAATTCAAAGGTTCAAAGACCTAAAAATCAAAGTCAACATAAAAGTCAAAGTTAACTTCAAAGTCAACGTAAAAAAGGTTTAATAACCCATAAGTTCAAGTCAATGGTTTAATAACCCATAATTCAAATCAAATTTTCATCATATCAAATAAGTTAATAAAACCAACTTAAGCAAACAATGGTTAGGTACCTTTACAAATGAGCCTTTCTAGATTCAAAAAAAATGAAATGTGATAATTTAATCAACGTATTAATACTAATGTACTATGAATCTATCCCAATACCAAGTCTATCTCATAAAGTCTCATCTCACAATGATGGTTCAACGTAAGCTTAGGGTAGAGTACTCATATACACCATGTAATCTCTTCATAACCAGTATTCTTGTGAACCATACCACAAGATCCATACAGGGGGTAGCTACAAACTTGGCATGTGAAAATTAATGTTTATCTAATAATCTAATCAATTCAGCATTGTCAAATCTTGTATGGATGTCATGTGTGACGCCTATAGTCGCACACTCTAAATGTATGCACAAATAGGATGCGAAAGAGTTTTCAATTTGACAAGTTTTTCAAGTGAGTAACATACTTTTTGAAACAAGTTTTCATGTTATGCACAAATAATAATATAATATAACACACTACACATGTGGTATATCATATTGATCAACATATTAAATTAAAACACAAAGTAAATATATGGACATGTAATCCCGATAAGCTCACCTTAAAAGGTTTAGGAATTACACCACACCTTTTTCGAAAGGAATTCGCTTCAATCACCACCTATTGAATTCAAACATAGGTTACTAAAAGACCAATATGCCCCTACAAGGTCACATCATATCCTATGTCAAATAACCAAATTTTCTAACCTATATTTATTATAAAATGACTAATGGAGGTGGCGGGAAGCGAATTCGACTTCAAACACAAAATTTACTAACACATGACCCATGTGCTTTTGTGAAGGCAATTTCCCACGTGTAACACCCCATGTTTACTACAGTTGTAGATTGCAATATTAAATAATTATTATAAAATACAAAATAGAAATATATTACTTTTGAGACAAAATAATCATCATAAACATATAAAAAAACATCAATACGATCTGCATAGATATATAGAACGCTTTAATCCGAATGCGTATGAAGAAGTTATGCTTCTTTGAAGTTTCACGATTAAACCGACATGACTCTGCGTATCATAAAAAGTGAGTTTTAGATAGGGGGTTTATTAAACCTAAGCAATCCAAATGAAAGTCGTAGTAGTCGTAAAACTGAGAGCGTACATATAAAGAACGTCTAAATCTGACGTCGCAAGAGGAAGTAATAATTTTTCGATGTTTCAGCGCAGCAGTGTGGGCACAGAGAACAAAATTCTAATCGGTTGATTGTTAGCCGAAACAATCTAAACGAAAATTGAAGATCTCTTGAATATGAACCCGTCGATATAAAGTCAGTCGAGAATGGAGTTTGTATGAAGGAGTTATGAATTTCCGCACAGACTTTAATAGTCTAAAACGGTCTAAATATGAATTTTTGTTAGAGAAAGAATAGTTGTAGAGCTCGTCAAGAGGATTCTGGGGATAAAAAGAACGTCGAAAACGAAGCTTGTATGTGAAAGTTATGGTCGTCCAAATATCTGCAAGAAACCGCCTGTGCTGATGACGTGTCAGCACCGGAGTACGCCACGTGGCATGGTTGGCCTTTCATTCCTCCAAAGGACGCGGCGACGTGGCACCACAAGAATTTGATACATGGCGCCGCAAGAAGTGAACACATGGCATACTTCTAGAAGCGAGGGCGTGGAAGGTTTTGGACGCGACACGCGACAAAAGGAGAGAGGAGCCAGCAAGGACCAAGGGTGTGGCGTGCCTCTTAGCCTTGCGCGGCGCGCCTTCCTCCTTCTAAAAATAGCCCCTTCAAAAATATCATTTCCTCACCACAATTTTATATATATATATATATATATATATATATATATATATATATATATATATATATAATCTCTTTAGTTCTTTAAGGTCCGACTTTCCCTAAGTTTTAGAAAATAGTTTAGCGGGGCTCTGAAATATCTAGGAAGCCGACAAGAAGGGAGCTTTCGGTATCGGGATTCTTTCCGCACAATTTGTCGGTTTTCGTTTAAACCTCTATAAGTTAAGCTACACGATTGTGATTTCTGTGTAACTTGTATTTATAGTAATAAGTCATTATTGTGAACCTATAAATCATAAATATCAATAATTCCAAGTTATAATATTGATTGATCTACTTACGGGAGAGGTGATTAGAATGGTCACGTTGGCTTGCTTGTTGGATTTCAGAAAGGCTATATGCCGAAACGGTCATGCCTCCCAATTGTCCTGCCTGGCTTATCCTTATTTGATAGAACTATCAGTATTCAGTGGGATTAGTGATAGGTCTAGCCCATATTAACTTATTTGCACTAGTAAATGATAAGCTCTATTATTATAAGTTGATTCATGTTAGACACGTGCTCGACAATTGAATTACCTGGATAGCCATTAATCATCTGAGAAACTGTCAAGGTGAGTTCATCTCACTATATCAGTATATTGTATACTCCAGTATGTATCTACTGTATGTTAGGATATAGTTGCATGTAGTATGAACTTATGCAATTAGGCTAGATAGTTGCTTGTAATGTTACAATATTGCTTTCCATATGTGTTAATAGGCCAATAGACTCGGGCGGACTAGCTTTATGCTAAAGGCTAATGTGCGGACCAATTATATGTTGTAGACAAAATGGGGCGGGCCAGCTTTATGCTGAAGGCCAAGGGGCGGACTAACTACATGTTGAAGGCCATTATGTGTATGCATTGTATATATGTTGTGGTATGGAATATTTCAAGGGAATTCACTAAGCATCGACTTACAGTTGTTTAATAATTGATTTACAAGTTGTTCATCTGAGCATTGAAAGTCTCACGTGTGACTGTATTTGCATCGAAGCATTAATAAAGTTTATAGACTTCTACTGAAATACTCTTTATAATTAACTATGTAATAATGATTGTAAGGTGTTGTAAGACATATATTTTAATAAATAAAACGGAAAATTTTCCTTGAATTTCAGGACGTTACAACTTGCTATCAGAGCCCTGGTTCGAGCGAATTGGATGAACACTCGTGTGATTCCAGAATCAAAGTAAGGATTTGAATATCTTAAACAAAATTTTTAAGAGGGCGATGTTTTTCCCGGAGTTTGTTATGTACTGAAATACATGTTGTGGTATGGAGTATTTCTACTAAAATACTCTTTATAATTAACTATGTAATAATAAGGGAGATGTTTTGCCCGGAGTTTGCTTCCGAACAGGCTCAGATGACTCGTTATTTGAGCATGCTCAAGACTGACATCAGACAGTTCGTTGCTACCCAACATTGTGATACTTTACTGGAGTTACAGGAGGCCGCTAGGCGGCGTGAGCTTGAGATTGAGTTATAGTTGAGAGAGCAGAGGCATGCATTGGCGCAGTCGCAACAGGCGCTGAAGCGAGTCAAGGCCGCTGATTCTAGGTCTGGAGGTCAGCGTGGCCGCACTTGTGGAAAGTGTGGGAAGGCTCATGTCGGAGCTTGTCGATCCAGTGGTATGTTCCGCAAGTGTGGCAGGGAGGGGCATTTTACGAGGGATTGCCTCCAGTTAGCCCCGGTTCAGGATATGAGGATTTGTTATCACTATGATCAGATCGATCATGTGAAGACCAACTGTCCATTGCTCGCCGCTAAGCCGACTCAGGCTCCAGCGCCGGCTACCTTGAGGATTACAAAAGGGAGTCAGGGTAGAGCAGAGCCCCCGAGGGATCAGGACGTGCATTCCAGCTCACTGTCGAGGAGGCCAGGACAACACCAGATGTGGTGTGTTTATATTCCTTATCTCATTGATTATGTTTATTGTACTCATATGTTTGTACCTATGTTAGGTACGTTTTTATTGAACTCCTTGCCTGCTCTTGTATTGTTTGAATCGGGAGCGAGTCGGTCTTTTGTCTCTCGATATTTTAGTAGGGAGTCCGGTTTGCCCTTAGGAAAGCTAGAGTGTCCGTTGCGAGTTTCCATCGCCAACGAACATGGGGTTTCTGCTTCAGCAGTTTATCGAGGTTGCGTTCTAGAGATATTCGGGGTGTGTTTTCCGATTGACTTGATTCCGATTCCCATGGGGGATGTTTGCGTTATAGTGGGTATGGACTGGCTAAGTCGTTTCGGTGCCATGATCAACTGCGAGTGTCAGCGTGTAGTAGTTCGAACCCCAAGTGGGAGAGAGATGGTTATCTATGGTGAGTGCACTGGGTTGGGTTCCGGGTTTTGCTCAGCCGCCAGGGCTCGACAGTATATTCAGAACGGGTGTGCGGGTTATTTGGCGTATGTGGTGGATACGCGTGATGGGGATCAGGTCTCGGTTTCGGAGGTTCCAGTCGTCAGAGAGTTCGCTGATGTATTACCGGAGGAGTTACCCGGAGTGCCTCCTGAGAGGCAGGTCGAGTTCAGGATCGACCTTGTGCCAGGTGCTGCCCCTATTGCTAAGGTGTCGTACCGATTGGCACCGCCTAAGATCCAGGAGCTATCATCTCAGCTGTAGGATCTGCTAGGCAAGCAGTTCATCCGTCCGAGCAATTCTCCATGGGGAGCGCCGATTCTCTTCGTCAGCGACTATGCGAGGCTCTAGTCTTGACTCTCCCTGAGGGAGCGGAGGATTTTATGGTTTTCTGTGATGCGTCTATCACCGGTTTAGGGGCAGTCCTCATGCAGAGAGGACGGGTGGTAGCCTATGCTTCGCGTCAGCTGAAGCCGCATGAAACGAGATATCCCACACATGATCTTGAGTTGGGTGCGGTAGTATTCTCCCTCAAGATCTGAAGACATTATCTATATAGGGTCCGCTGTACCATCTACACGGACCACAAGATCTTGAGACATATCATGGATCAGCCAAACTTGAACATGAGGCAGCACAGGTGGCTGGACGTAGTCAAGGATTATGATTGCGAGATCCTTTACCGTCCTGGTAAAGCGAACGTTGTGGCAGACACCCTAAGCCGCAAGTCGACTGGATATCCAGTTCCGGCATCGTGTATAAGGATATCTGTGGATTCTCCACTTATGAGCTTGATCAGGGAAGCTCAGACTGAGGGTGTGTGGCAGGAGAATTGGACAATTGAGAGGATCAAGGGCGAGATCACCAAATTCGTGCAGGATATTCGTGGATTGTTGACCCATTGCGGTTGGGTGTGGGTTCCAATGTCTGGTGGGGTTAAACAAATTGTACTGGAGGAGGCTCAATAAGTCTCACTTTTCTATTCACCCAGGAGCCACCAAGATGTATCGGGATCTGATTTTGAGTTACCGGTGGCCGTGCATGGAGAGAGAGATCGCTTGGTACGTCGAGAGGTGCTTGACCTGCAGGATGGTCAAGGCCGAGCATCAGAGGCCGCATGGCAAGCTGCATCCTCTGCAGGTTCCCATGTGGAAGTGGGAGCATATCACGATGGATTTCATCACCAAGTTGCCGAGGACGACAAAGGGTTTTGATGCTATATGGTTCATCGTGGATCGATTGACCAAGAACGCCCATTTTCTGGCCATTCAGGAGAGTTCATCGGTTGAGAAGTTGGCCGATGTGTATATCCACGAGATCGTTGCTCGTCATGGGGTGCCGGTCTCTATTGTGTCAGACCGTGATGTTCGGTTCACCTCCCATTTTTTGTAGAAGTTCCATGAGGAAATGGGCATGAGGCTGCATTTCAGCACAACTTATCATCCGCAGATCGACGACCAGAGCGAGCGGACCATTCAGACCCTTGAGGATATATTGAGGGCCTGTGTTATTGACTTTGGTGGGAGCTGGGACTCCTACCTACCCCTTGCAGAGTTCTCCTACAACAACAACTTTCACTCCAGCATTGGTGCTCTGCCTTTTGAGTTGTTGTATGGGCGGAGATGTCGTACCCCAGTCTGTTGGGGCGAGGTTGGTCATAGGGTTATGGGTCGAACGGAGGTGGTTCTGCAGACTACCGAGATGATTCACCAGATCATGTAGCGGTTGCAGACTGCTCAGAGTCGGCAGAAGAGTTACGCTGACCGGCGCCGATCTGAGTTGGAGTTTCAGGTCGCTGACATGGTGGTGCTGAAGGTCTCACCCTGGAAGGGTGTGACCCGCTTCAGGAAGAGGGGAAATTTGGGTCCCCGATACATTGGACCATTTCGGATTATTGCTAGGGTTGGCAAGATGGCGTATAGATTGGATCTCCCGGAGGAGCTCAGTCAGATCCATAGCACATTTCACATTTCATAGTTGCGAAAGTGCGTATTGGATGAGGATGCAGTTGTGTCACTAGATGACATTCAGGTGGATGAGCGCCTGGACTATGTTGAGAGGCCTGTAGCTATTTTGGAGAGAAATGTGAAGGTTTTAAGAAACAAGGAGATACCTTTGGTAAAGGTACAGTGGCAGCATCGGAAGGGATCTGAGTAGACATGGGAGCCGGAGGCTGAGATGCGGGAGCATTAGCCGGATTTGTTCACTGCAGCTGGCTTTGAGGACGAAGCCTAGTTCAAGTGGGGGAGATTTGTAACACCCTGATTCTCAGGTAATAATTAAAGCTTAATATATATTCTTTTTCAGGGCAACTTGATGAGTTGGGAGGCTCCAACTCGTCGTGTAGGGTATTTAATGGTCGCGTATCTTTAAGGTCTACTCGACTAGTTGGGAGGCCCCAACTCGACGAGTTGAGGGCTGAACATGAAACCCAAATTTTCAGGGTTTTGCAGCCTATTTAAAGACCTTATGACCCATTGTTATCCTCCCTCATCGTCCCCTCAGTACAGAGAAAACCCTAATCGCGCCTCTTTACCCATTTTGAGTGTGTGTGAGCTTAAAGAGTGTTCTTTGGTGCTTTTCTTGAAGGAGTGTGAAGTTGGTGGTGCAAGGTTGAAGGGAGAAGCTTTAGATCCATGATTTTCAGTGTTGTTGCAACCATTTGGAGGTATAAAGTCGTTATCTTGATCATCCTTTTTGCTAGATCTCTTCTTTGTAACTTTATGGCCATTATTAGCTTATTTTGGGACTATTCTTGGATTTGAGCATGTTATGAAGCCATGGTTTCAGATCTGGACATCTCATGGCCTTTGTGGACTTAAAGTTGCCAACTTTATCAAGTCTTGGCCCTCCTTCATGCTCTAAGTCCCTTGATAAGCCTTGTTTGAGTGATTTAGCCCTCTTAATGCCATGCATGGACGTAAAGCCAACAACTTTACTTGGTATTTCAGTCCTAAGGGACCAAATCTATAGTTGGGGCTTGGGTTTCTGTAACGTCCGGTTTCTGGTATGCATTTATTTACAAATATTTATTTTTATAGAGCTACTCGACGAGTTGGAAGCCCCAGACTCATCGAGTAGATTTGAGTCTTGGACGTGGGATTTCAGCCACCTACTCGACGAGTCAAGAGCCCTCCACTCGGCGAGTAGGTCTGTCAGAGTGAAACCCTATTTTAGGGGTTTTGCACCCTATTTAAGCATCTTAATCCCCACCCCTTGGCCTCATTTCCAACGTCCTTGTCCTAAACCCTAATCCACGGAACCCTAGAGCTTTATTTGAGAGTGTGAGCCATTTTGAGTGATCTTTGTGCACTTTTGAAGCTTGTGGAAGAAAAAGAAGATAGAAGGCTCAAGAGGGAAGGAGTAGATCCAGGAACTACACTCCATTTGCTACATTTTCTGGTAATCAAGTCTCTAACTTCATCATTCATTTCTTAGATCTATTTACTCCCATTTTTATGAGGGTTTTGGTTCAAGAACCTTGGTCTTTGGGATTTGGACATCCCAAGTGACTTACATTTCAGATCTGGGATCTAGAAGGGGTTCCATGGCATAAAGGTGCAAACTTTATGACCATGGAAGCCCCATACAAGCTTAAAAGCGTTATTATGGTCTTTTAGCCCTAAAAGGCCATGCATGGAGGGAAATCTTGGAAGTTTACGTGTCCAACTGATGTCCAAGGCCTAGATCTATTATAGTGTGCTTTGGTTTAGAGTATTATGGCTTGTGGACCAAGATCTATGTTCTAGAAAGTTAGGGTTTGAGCTAAACCCATATAGAAGGACTAATAGCGGGTAAAGTTAGAAACTTTACCCTTATAAGTGTATTCCCCGTGTGTAGGTGAAGTATGGAGTTTAGATCTGAAGGGTAGGAGCTTAATCCATTAATATGGCTTAATCAGATAGAGGAACTCGGCGAGTCCATAGAGGGACTCGACGAGTTGAGTTAGTTTGTCCCGTTTTAGCTTCAAGTAGAACTCGCCAAGTCGGTGAAGGGACTCGACAAGTTAAATCGGTAGATCGCGACTGAGACTAGCCTGGGAACTCGATGAGTCAGGAGGAGACTCGACGAGTTGGGTCAACCAGAAGGTTGACTTTGACCCAAGTGTTGACTTTGACCAGGGGTAAAATGGTCATTTTACCCTAAGAAGGATTATCAGATTTTGATTAAGTGTTATTATGAAATTGATAGCCAGGGATTCGTCGGAGCAGCAGTCAGAGATTCCTCACACGAGATTTCACAGCTAGCATACGAGGTGAGTTTCATGCTATAGGAACGGGTCTACGGCACCAAGTTCGACCCGTAGTATGAAATGTTAGTAGCTGAGTGTGGGCGAGGCCCGTATCTCCCAGTCAGCTGAGTGTGGGCGGGGCCCGTATCTCATAGCTTAGTTTGATTATGGATATATGCCTGATTGATAAATTTAGTGATACTTGTTGTCTGTGTGATTCTTGTATGTATGTTTAGTAGCTGAGTGTGGACGGGGCCCGTATCTCATAGCAGCTGAGTGTGGGCGGGGCCCGTATCTCATAGTAGCCGAGTGTGGGCGGGGCCCGTATCTCGTAGTAGCTGAGTGTGGGCGGGGCCCGTATCTCAGAGTCAGCGGAGTGTGGGCGGGGCCCGTATCTCCATGAGTGTGGGCGGGGCCCGTATCTCTTACTTGCATGTTATATGGGGAGACTCACTAATCTTCGTGCTTACAGTTTTCAGTTTTGGTTTCAGGTACTTCCGATAGCAAGGGGAAGAGCTCGGGATGATTGCAGTGCACACACCATTTGTTTCAGCCTGGGATGTTTATACTCTGATATTTTGATATACATTAATATGATATTTGAGATATTATGACATGTGTTTTGGATATCTATGGTTTTATTAATAATTAAGAACGAAAATTTTGGATCGTATTTTTGGGATGTTTCAGTTTCTCTTGGAAGTGTCTGAATGCATTAAGGCTAGGAAAACTCGATGAGTTGCCCTGCCAACTCGACGAGTTGGATCGGGTTTTCCCGCTTTTTGGATGCTGTAAGAACTTGACGAGTTGTCCTGTCGACTCGGCGAGTTGATTAGGGTTTCCCGGTTTATTGAACACTAAAGGAACTCGACGAAGTGATAGTTGCACTCGATGAGTTGGGTCAACATGGACTGTTGATCTTCACTATTGATCTTGACTGTTAACCTTGATTTTGACCATGGTTGACCAAGTTTGAACTTGAGGGTATTTAGGGTATTTCGGGTTTTTGATGGGGTTAGTTACTTGGTGATTGTAGGAAGTTGAGTCGGAGCTATGAGTTGGGGTTGATATTACCTGTTCAGCACTACTTGTGAGGTGAGTTCTTCTCACTATGCTAACAGGGTCTAAAACACCAAGGCCGGCCCTTTTTGGATTGTATCCTGGTTTATTGTATGATGCTATGCTTAGTGATCTGTTTGATATGTATCATGGTATATAGTATGATGCTATGTTTAGTGATCTGCTAGATCTGTATCCTGGTATATAGGATGATGCTATGATTAGTGATATGTTAAATCTGTATGATTGTCTGTATATGCTAGCTAGCATTTGATATTTATGTGTTGATTGTGTGATTGCGGGTGGGTTGAGGCGGTCCTGCTTTGTGCTCAAGGCCAACAGACCCAGGGCGGCCCGGATAGACTGAAGGCCCATCGGGGCGTACCAGTCAGGCCGAAGGACCGAAGAACGGTCCGGACAGGCTGAAGGCCCAGTGAGGCGATCCAGACATGCTGAAGGTTCTGAGAGTAGGCCAGATAGACTAAAGGCCCGGTGAGGCGGCCCAGTCATACTGAAGACTCTATATACATACTGTTTGTTTATGATATTGTTTTGTTATATAGCGTTGGTATTTTGGGGGAACTCACTAAGCTTCGGGCATACAGTTGTAGATTTTGTTTCAGGTACTTCGGATGATCGTGGGAAGGCGAAGGCTTGATCGTGCACCTCCTCACATTTTATGATTTTGATTTCTGGGATTTCTCTTATATGAAACTATTTGAAAACAATTTGTAATGAATGATGGTTTTTGGGATGTTTAAAATTTTAAAATTTTCAAGAATATTATGGATGTTACAGCCGCAAAGTCATTAAGAAACTAGAAATGAATATTTTGAGATAGATCTATGAATCCATATTAATCTATCCTCATTTCTCCAGCATGGTGATGATCACGAGAGCTAGTGGTTCGGATTCTGGATCGAATGGATCAGGTCCAAGCGATGCGGAGATACGCGACATAATTGAAGCGGCAGTGTCAGCCGTTGTAAGGGAAATGATCCCGGAGATGTACGGATATATTATGAATGAATTGATAATGTTGTTTCATGAACGGTATGCTGCTATTGCAAGCACCGCAGCCACGGCTGCTATTGTTGTTGTAGCTTCACCTGGAGAGAAGGAAATGCCTTACCACGAGTTTAATAACACCAAGACCCTATAGTTTGATGGCGTTAGGGATCCGATTTTTGTAATGAGATGGATCTCATATGTAGAAGGATGATTATACACTTGTTTCTTCCCAAAAAAACTTAAAGTTTAGGTATGCACAAAATCTCCTACATCGTGGGGCGAAGGATTGGTGGAACTTTGTCACAAAGGATTACTCACCGACGGAGAAGAGCGTGGTGACTTGGGAGCAATTTTTTGAAAATTTAAGAGAGGATTATGTTCCATTGGTGGAAAGAGAGCGACTAGCACAAGAATACTTGTCGCTCAAACAAACAAATGAATCGGTGACAAAGATCACCAAGAATTTCACAGAGATATCCTTGTTTTTCCCCGAGTATGCATCCTCGGAACAAGTGAAAATGTATTTGTACTTGAGTATGCTCAAGATCGACATCAGAGATTTTGTATCGAACAATCGATACAAGACCTTGGCAGAGATGCATGATCATGTCAGGAGGAGGGAAATTGAGTTGGAGACCCAGACAAGGGAAAAGAGGCAGACCCCACCTCCATCTCAACCAGCAGCCAAGAAGTTCAAACGCAATGGTTCAAGGTTTAAAAATCAAAAGGGACGCACTTTAAATAAGTGTGGAAAATTTCATAATGGTCCATGTCGGACAGTACTTGAGTGCCACAAGTGTGGCAAAGAAGGGCATTATGACAGAGACTGTAAACAAAACGTACGTGTCTGTTTCAACTGCAACCAACTAGGACATTACAAGGATGAATGTCCTCTATTCCTATGCGAGAGATAAGCGTAATAGTAGCCATGGATTGGCTAAACTAGTTTGAAACCCTGATCGACTGTAGGAAGAAGATAGTACGAGTTCGGACTCCAAGTGGGTGATAACTTGTCATCCGGGGAGAGGGTTCCATGAGTAATTCGACATTTTGTTTCACCGTGAAGGCCAAAAAATACCTACAACATGGATGTGAGGGATTTTTGTCCTATGTAACAATTGTGATATGTGCTCCGGGCTTAATGTTGTCTTGAAATGGCTTCGTCTCAGTTAAGCCTGAGAATCACAACAAAGAAAGAACTGACGTCAGTCGTCGTCTGGGATGTGGTCCCGGAACGAAGCTCTGACGGTCTAGTTAGTAATTGGATGAGAGAATTAGGGTTTTGTTTTAGGTAGAGAATGAGGTGATCCATTCTCTTGAAGAAGGAGGATCCTTTTATACCTGTCGTTTCTCGCGCATGATCCCAACGGCGTCCTTTGTCCTACCTAGGCCGACAGGATGTGGAGGAGCCCCATTGGCGGATCGTGCACTACTAATCATCATCTTCTATTGGTGAAAAATAAACAGAGGACATAGCCTTACGTGCTACACTTGTCGCTCTGGGGATGGCCAACACTGTTTTTGGCTTATTATAGACCCAATTTTCTCGTTCTGAGTTGGACCTTGGCGCTAGAGCGTCGGGGTATAAATGCGATGCCACGAGGGGGAGGGTCTGGGCCTGACACTTGTGCTGAGTAGAGACCATTAGCTAGGTCGTCCTTTAGATAACTGCTCCGTTATCTTTGACGTATTCCTAGAGGGATACATTAACAAGTCCCCTAGGCTAGTAGACTTCTTCGTTGGGATGACGTACTTGAGTTGTTCTAGCCTTTGATCAGGATACGCATCCGGTGGAGATGGGTCTGATGTCTATTGGTGTGACAGAGCCATTCTGCATAGACCGTTTTTACTGTGGTAACCATTCGATTCTCCCACTTTGTGTTTAAAAATGCCCTTATTTAGGGACGATTTTATTCTTCGTATCTCATTCGCTTCAACCGTCTCAGTTTTATTATGTGCTAATTCTTTTCCTATCATTTTTTGTTCTTGATCTACAATGACATCCACGCGATATGGGAATGACCCGACACCAGAAGATTTTGAGTCCCTCCAGTTCCAGTTTGGTTTTATGCCTGAACACAGAGTACAATTTCTGAAGAAAGGGGCTATCATCTATTAGCCACCAGCAGGGAAGGTTGGAGTCCTTGTGTTGATCTTCGAGGCGGGACTTTGGCTGTTGATATTGGATTTATTTGATGAGGTCATGCGCAAGTATGGTTTCTCTATGGATGACCTCACTCCTAATGTCGTTAATAAGATTGTTGGGTTCGAGTTGGCATGTCAAGCCTTGGGTGTACTTCGACAATTTCGGGCCTTCCAAGGTTTCTTCAACTCGTCAACCCAGTTTGGTGTGTATACTTTCTCTTAGCGGCGTAATACTCATGCGTTTATTGTTAACCAGAAGGCTCCTCGGAAGAACTGGTAGGATCGGTGGTTGTGGGTTAACAACGACCTGATAGGTCATGGTTACTCCTGTGTGACCATCTCCTCGGATCGGGCACATTAATTGTCGGGCTCCAGTTTGTCTGTGGCTCAGGCGTTGAATGGGATCTGCTTCAACAGGGAAGCTTGGTAGGACTGCATCCTGGCGGCGGCGGGGATGAGTGTTGCTTGGCGAGCCCGAGGGATGATGCCTCAATTTTATGTGGAGAAGGACGATAAGTGTCACTTCCCTACCCCCTCCCATTTTGAGAAGCTTCCATTGGGGAGGAGAACATTCATTTAATGCTTGTTGTTTTGGTTGCAGGTGCTGAGAGGGGTTTTATCCTTCAAGAGAGTGTTGCGTGGGAGGTTTAAGGGTGACGTTCAGTATCACGAGGACCCTTTGGTGGAGGCTCTCCCACCACCCTTTAGCACCACTCGTGCGCTTGTCCCAACTGTTTCGTCCACCGCTGCGCACAAAGGGCCTGACACTCAAGCTGATTTTGGCCCGTTGGGTGTAGCTGTTGACGGTGTTTCCCGTAGAGATCCTCTATCTTTCTTTTCTGAGGAGCGGGCGGTGAAGGGGGGGGGGGTCCATTGGCAAAGTCTCTTGTTCCTTCTTCTGGTCATTGGTGCAATAAAGTCGCTCCCTGCCTCACTCCCTTCGACTGATACAAAGTGTCATCATCATCGAGGATATCGATCACATTGGGCGAGCACCCATGCAGGAAATCAATGTTACTCTTCTTACACAACCCGCTACCAATTGTGATGGCCCCAACATCACCGTCGAGCGGGGAGTCCGCTCAAGTTGTGCGTTGTCTAATGGCGAACCGAATGCCGCCAACGGACCCCCCCCCCCCCTTCGGAAAAGCAAGATAGAGGATCTCTACGGGAAACACCATCAACAGCTACACCCAACGGTTCCACTCCTCGATGGTGTCATCTCTGGCATCGTACCTACACAACTAGGAAACGCTGGTGTGTATCTCCCCGAGTGGAATCTTATTCACGGGTCCCTTCCGACGTAACATTCTAGCATCCACGAGTGGTGTCGTCATGCATTTCCTCCGGCCACTTTGGAGTCGCTGGAACTCCTTTCTTATTCCCATATGGAGAATGATCTCCAACACACTGCAGCCCAGGTTGCTCCGTATTTGGTGGTGGTATCCGGTCTCCTTCGCTACTTGGGTGCCGACTTGGCAGAATTGGATGCCGTCAAGACTGAACTTGAGGAGCTTGGGGAGAAGGTATGGCTACTCTAGGATGAGAAACGCAAGTTTGAGGAGCACTATGTCGTTCTAGCTAGAGAGAAGTCTTCTTCTGAGGACCAAGTGGCGAGCATGGATAGGGAGATGGAGCGTTTTTCACAGCGAGTGCAACATCTGGTGGCGGAAAAAGAAGCGCTAGAAGTGTGCGTGAGAAAGCAAAGCGAGCAGCTGATGGTCGAAGCGTCGATGAAGAGAGCCTTGTAAGAGGCTTTGGCTTGGATCTTTGAATAGGGGATGGTTCGCGTGGTGGACTGGGTCATCGAGAGTGAAGAATATTCACTTGGGGTCAGGCGCCTGAATGCGGCATGCGTGGCCACTGGTATTGAGGGCGGTAAGCAGGCGGTGCGGAAGCAGTTGGCTGTCGAGAATTTTGATCCGGTGGATCCGAGTGCTGCAAAACAGTCAGCCCAGGTGATGCATGCTGCTATAAAGGTGTTCTTGGAGACAGATTTTGCCTCATACCTCCGTCTGGATGAGTTGGACTTGGCGGGGCTCTGCCAGCTCTGTTTGGATTCTTAGGCTGAAAAGCGCCCTCGTATGGGCTATTAGGGGGACATTGGACCTTCTTATACTCCTCTTGGAAATTGTCACACCCCCAAACCAGACGGCGGAAACGTCCGGGGGTGGAGGACTTCATTTGTAGTATCACAACACATGCATTATAGTAATCAGAGTACAAACAACCACTGTATTTAAAAAGTATAAGTATTTACATGTGTTTCATCATTGTATACAGAAACCAAATAGTTATACAAAAGAAGAAGACAAGACATAAATAGCTCCATCTTCTCAAAAGCACGGGGAGTACCTGTCTACTGGTTCCCTGAGAATACAAGTAATTTGAAAAGTAGTTTTAGTTACATAAAACTGTACTATTTGTAAACCATTGTTCTGTATTTGTATTCCTTTTGTAAACTTGTATCTGAGAGTGTGCCTGGTTTCTTCAACTGTTATTGTAAACTGTAATGTAATACTGTAAATTGTATCTTGTAAACTAGTACTTTGAAAATGTACTTAAGTTTAGTTAATTATACACTAACGTATTGTTAATATCTTTTATATGAGTTATTATAACCATACTGACTAGATGGTCTGACCCAACACTATGAATGCGTTGAAAGCTGATGATAACAAATGTCACTCGTAGGCATGTATGCCTGACTGTAGTTAGCAGTTCGAGTGCGGGGTTGTCAATCCCAATATAGATCTATACACACATTGTTTCGATCCCCCGCTGGAGATTCTGGTTATAATGTCAGGACTTTAACTATATTGTTTAAATGAATTAAACAACCTATATCAAATGAATCATAAAAAGCATATAGACGTTACATGTATAATAGTTATGAAAACCCAATCATTCTGAAATAAATGATTGATAGTATGTTCTTGAATTAGTATTCTTAACATGTATCTGAAAGATGTATACCCTTGAATAGTTTTGAATCAAACCTTTGTTCTTGTAAAACAATGTACTTTAGTATACTTGAATCGTGAATTAATGTTCTGTGAATCATAAATTATACCTATTATAATTTATATGTACTTTCTGAATTGATACCGAGTATTCATGAATGCAACCCCTTACTCAACATGTTACAAAGGGTAGTTGAACTTAATGAACTAACTTTTATACTTGTATACATATAGAAATATATATAAGTAAAATTTAAATGACACTCGGACAAATAACTGATACTTATAATCCTACATCCAAACAAGGAAAAGGAACCAAAGTGGGTTATCAGTCCTAAGCCTTTTAAATCTTATTTATATATAAATATATATATATATATATATATATATATATATATATATATATATATATATATATATATATATATATAAATATAAATATGATTTTTGGGTGAAATATAAGTTTATAAAAACATTTAAAAGAAGTTTGATATTTTGAAATTCATTTTGGTGACTTGATGTCATTTTGATACAATCATTGAAAACCATTTGATTTGATGATAACTGAAATCCATTTTGATAAGATATTTGAAACCATTTGTTTATAACACAAAATCTTTGTGTTAGACTTGTATCCCCCCCCCCCCTTAAAACAGTAAAAACTATGAAAATACGGGGGTATGAACTCACCTGCAGTGAGTGATTCGAGTGAAAGGTCGATGTAGGATGCTAAGTGTCAAGTGAAGTCTTGAGCACAAGCGGATCCTATTAAGCATATAATGACACATATATGGATATAATTAGTGTATATAACAACTAATTATGATAGGAAACCACTTTAGGGACTAGGAAACACTTGAATTGAAGTGTTACAATCACATGTGATTGCACTAAAGGGGTTTACGGCCACACAAGGGTGTGTACGGCCAAGGTGGTGTACGGCCAATGGGTGTACGGCCAATGTGGTGTACGGCCCATGGGTGTACGGTCATGGAGTGTACGGCCGTACACTCATGGAAGAAGCAAGCAAAAAGGGGTGTTTATGGCCCTATCTAGCATCCATTAAGTGTTCATGATCTTATGTTGGGACATGAGGTGAGTTTGAGGCCAATACATGCACTAAACAAGGGTTTACGGCCATATGAGGTGTGTACGGCCGTACACCCTTGGTGTTCATGCATTAGATGACGAATCAAGGCTAGGAATCAAGTGTTTTTCAAGCTTAACTAGGAGATAGAAGAGATACTCACACTTTTGAAGGCTTCTAAGGAGTTCACGGCCCAAGAACAAGTAGGTGTTCTTGGTGTTCTTGGTGAAAGTGAAGAATACTTGAAGATCTATCCAAAAGAGAAGATTTCATGGATGAAAACATGGATCTTCACTAGATAAAGCCATGTATCAACTAATCAATGGAAGGAATACTTACATCTTTGAAGATCAAGGTGAAAAACTTGAAGATAGTTGAGAGAGAATCGGATTTATTGAGATGAAAGTGTGAGAAAGTGTGAAAGAATGAGGGAAAAGCTTATATATGGGTTTGGGTTCACGGCCACCTTGGGTGTACGGCCGTATACATATGTGTACGGCCGTACACTCCTCTTGATGGAGTGTTTGGCCTGAATGCAACCCGATGAACCTAAGTAAACTCATCCCTAAACCCAAACCTTGAATGTAATAGGCTTAGAACACTCAAACAGACCCTAAATAATACTAAAAGATAGTAGAAACGAGTCTGAATGTGATTGAATTGAATGACTGTACAAGATAGAAATTTCGGGTTGTCACATTATCCCCCCGTTAGAGAGAATTTCGTCCCGAAATTAGAGTTTAAGCAATTAAGCAATTACAAATAACTAATAAAAAAGATGAGGATATTTCAGTTTCATTTGATCCTTGCGCTCCCAAGTGAATTTAGGTCCTCGCTTGGCATTCCAACGAATCTTCACTATAGGAATACGACTTTGCTTCGTTTGCTTGACCTCTCGGTCCATGATCTCTACTGGTTCTTCCACAAAGTTGAGGCTCTCGTCGATCTCGATGTCGTCGAGTGGGATTACAAGAGTCTCGTCGGACAGACACTTTTTCAAACTCGAGACGTGGAAAACAGGATGTATATTACTTAGTTCTTGAGGTAGTCAGAGTTTGTAAGCTACTGGACCGATTCTAGCAAGAATCTCGAATGGTCCTATGTACCTTGGATTCAGCTTGCCACGCTTTCCAAAGCATATCATGACCTTCCAGGGTGAGACCTTCAACATGAAGCGGTCACTAACCTGGAATTCCAAAGGTTTTCTTCTTTTGTCAGCGTAGCTTTTCTGTCTATCTCTGGAAGCTTTAAGTCACTCCCGGATTTGTACAATTTTCTCCATAGTTTCGCGAATGATTTCTGGACCAGTGAGAGTACCGTCAGGAACTTGACTTCTAGCTAGCTGCGTGTCACCCACTTCAGTCCAGCATAGAGGTGATCTGCACTTGCGGCCATAGAGAGCTTAGGAGCAGCCTTTATGCTAGTGTGATAACTGTTATTGTAAGAGAATTCGACAAGGGGTAAATGAGTATCCCATGCCTTTCCAAAGTCTATCACGCAAGCTCGCAACATATCTTCTAGAGTTTGAATCGTTCTCTCACTCTGTCCGTCAGTTTGTGGATGGTAGGTTGTACTCATGTCCAGCCTAGTTCCCAAATATTTTTGTAAAGACTGCCAGAAACGAGAAGTGAATCTACTATCTCGGTCAGAAATAATAGATATTGGCACACCATGCAGTCTAACGATTTCCTTGAGATAAGTTCTTGTTATTTTCTCCATCTTGTAGGTCTCTTTGATTGGTAAGAAGTGTGCGGATTTGGTTAATCTATCGACGATTACCCAAATAGTATCATAACCACCCGATGTCTTGGGTAACTTGGTTATGAAATCCATTGTAATCCGCTCCCACTTCCATTTAGGGATTTCAGGTTGTTGCAATAAACCTGAAGGTTTCTGGTATTCTACCTTGACTTTGGCACAAGTAAGGCACTTGCCCACAAAGGTAGCAATTTCGGCCTTCATGTTTGGCCACCAGTATAGTTTCTTGAGGTCCATGTACATCTTGTCTGAACCTGGATGAATGGAGTATCCGGTTTTGTGTGCTTCATTCATAACCACGTCTCTGTAACCACCGAACTTTGGTGTCCAGATCCGATTCATGAAACAATAGACTCCATCATCCCTGACTTTGAAGTTTTTATCCATTCCTCTCAAAGTTTCACCTGCCACGTTTTCAGGTTTTAAGGCCTCGAGTTGAGCCTCTCTGATCTGTGTGGACAGATGTAAATGGATTGTCATGGTCAACGACTTTACTCGGCGTCCCGAGTATTCTTTTCTACTAAGGGCGTCAGCTACTACGTTAGCTTACCAGGGTGATAAAGAATCTCACAATCGTAGTCGTTCAGTAGCTCTACCCACTGTCGTTGTCTCATGTTCAACTCTTTCTGATTGAAGATATGCTGGAGACTTTTATGGTCCGTGAATATTGTGCATTTCGTGCCATATAAGTAATGTCTCCAGATCTTCAAAGCAAATACCACTGCTCCTAGTTCAAGGTCATGTGTTGTATAGTTGACTTCATGTGTCTTTAGCTGTCTTGAGGCATAGGATATAACCTTTCCTCTTTGCATAAGAACAAATCCAATCCCTTGATTAGAAGCATCACAGTACACTACGAAATCCTCTGTCCCTTCAGGAAGAGACAGGATCGGTGCACTACACAAAGCTCGTTTCAGCGTTTGGAACACTGTTTCTTGCTTTTCTCCCCAGCTAAAAGTTACACCCTTTTGCGTCAGGGTGGTAAGAGGTTTAGCTATTCGAGAGAAATTCTGGATGAATCTGCGATAATAGCCAGCAAGACCTAAGCATTGACAGATTTCTGTAGGTGTTTTGGGTGCTGACCAGTTTTCAATTGCCTTTATTTTGGAAGGGTCGACGTGTATTCCTTCTGAACTGACCACGTGACCTAGGAAATCAACTTTCCTGATCCAAAATTCACACATTGAAAACTTCGCATAGAGTTTCTCTGATCTAAGAGTTTGCAATACTTGACGAAGATGTTGGCCATGTTCCTCTTCACTTCTCGAGTAGATAAGGATTTCGTCAATGAAGACTATGACGAATTTGTACAGGAATGGACGACACACTCTGTTCATTAGATCGATGAACACAGTAGGTGCATTCGTCAATCTGAATGTCATCACTACGAACTCGTAATGACCATAACGAGTTCTGAATGCGGTTTTGGGAATGTCATCCTCCAAAATCCGTAACTGGTGATACCTGGATCTTAAGTCTATTTTGAGAAGTAGCTCGCACCTTGAAGTTGGTCAAACAGATCGTCAATGTGAGGCAGAGGATATCGATTCTTAATGGTAAGTTTATTCAGCTCGCGGTAGTCTATGCACATACGGAATGATCCATCCTTCTTCTTCACGAACAAAACCGGTGCTCCCCAGGGTGAGAAGCTTGGTCTTGTGAAACCTTTGTTAAGGAGGTCGTTAAGCTGGCTGGATAATTCTTGCATTTCAGAAGGTGCAAGACGATAGGGGGATTTGGCTACAGGGGTAGCCCCAGGGATTAAGTCAATTCTGAATTCGACTTGTCGTCCGGAAGGCACTCCTGGAAGATCATCGGGAAAAATATCGGGAAAGTTGCAGACCTCAGGAATGCTCGTGATATCTTTCACTTCTTGCTTTTTTTCTACCACGTGAGCTAATAAAGCACAATACTCTTTGCGAGGTACTTCGGTGCCTTGATGCAAGAAATGATCTGGAAGTTCGTTCCGGGTTTGTCGCCGTAAATAACAAGAGTTTCGTTAGTTGGCAAGTTCAGACGAATGGCTCTTTCATAGCATAAGATGTCAGCATGGTTAGGGCACAACCAATCCATACCTATTATGATGTCGAAACTTTTGATAGAGACCGTCATAAGGTCTATTGGGAATGAAAAGTTATTCAAGGTAAGAGTACATCCTATGTATATATCGTTGGTGGATTTGGATTTTCCGTTAGCATTTTCGACTGTGAAAGTTTCATTTAGTAGTTGGGAGTTTTGATTTAGCAAGTGTTTGAAATTATGGCTCACAAAGCTCTTCTCAGCACCACAATCAAATAGAATGCATGCATAAGTGTTGTTGAGAAGGAACGTACCCGTGACCACTGCAGGGTCTGCTACCGCTTCTTCATGACCCAAGGCTAAAATTCTCCCAACTCCACCGACATTTCCAGCTTTTGGACAATCTCTCTTGAAATGCCCCACATCACCACATTGGTAGCATGCTTGACCTACTCCAGCGGCAGGTACTTGGTAAAGCGGTTGAGGTGGTGATCTACAGAATCGGGCAGTATGCCCTTTTTTGTTGCAGTTACGACACTGTATTTCCCGACAATTTCCGTTATGGTGAAAATTGCACCTGTTGCACTTGGGGAGGTTACCAGCATAAGGCTTAGCTGGTGCAGGATTAGCAGGAACAACAGCAGGTACAATAGCAGCATTGACTGCAACTAGCTATTGCTTCTTTGAGGATTCCTTTGAAGACTTGTCCTTCCTCTTGTTCCAACCCTTCTTCTTGTTGTTGTTGTTGTTATTGTTGTTGTTGTTGTTGTTGTTGTTTCCCTTCGGTTGTTCTGGTGCAACAACCACTGAGTTTTGACGGACTCCGTGGTCAATTAGAGATTGTGCCAGCTCTTTGGCGTTGTCAAAAGTAACAGGCCTTGAAGCTAAAACACTTGACTGAATTTGGGGCGATAGACCCCAAATATATCTCTCAATCTTTTTGCTCTCCAGAGCAACCATATCCGGACAAAGAATTGCCAAATCACAGAATCTACTCGTATAGGTTGATATGTCAGAACCAACCATTGTAAGACCCTAGAGCTCTTGCTCGAGTTTCTGAACTTCCCCTCGCGGACAGTATTCCCGCATTAGCATGGTTTTTAAGTTCTCCCAGCTTATCGAGTTAGCCACTAGCAGAGTCAGTGAGTTAACATGGCCATTCCACTACGTTAAAGCTCTATCCGAAAAGGTACAAGCAGCGAATTTGACTTTACTATTCTCTGGACAGGAGCAGATTTCGAAAATTGCTTCTATCTTCTCAATCCACTGCCTTAATGCCATAACTCCTCTGGTCCCATTAAAGGTCCTGGGTTTGGCATTCGAAAAATATTTATAAGTGCACTCTCGCAAGTGCCCATGACTCTCGCGATGGTTAGAAGGATGTGCACCAGCTCCCGACCCACTAGCACCAGGAGTATTGATATGAGACATGGCAGCAGCTACAGCCGCCGTGACCGTCGCTTGGAACATAGCAGCGTCAAACTGAGGAAGTGGTGGCGGAGGTGGCATCGGTGCTTCATTAACAGTGTTACGTCTTGGATTTCTACCAGGAGGCATCTTTCTCTATAAAAGTTAAAAGATACAAAGATGGTAAGATATCAAGAGTGAATATGAATTTTGATATCTCTGAACTAAAACATTTAGTTCAACATGAATCTTGTAATGAATTGGAAATAGAAGTCTACGACAAGTACAATTTGCAACAGGATGATATGAAATTGAGTGGTTATTTTTCAAAGAGTATGAAAATGCATGTCGATTAAATTGGAATATTGAATACATAAAGCTTGGAAAACTTGACCCTAAACAGGTCTACAATATACCAAATTCTGGGAAAAACATCGACATCATACTGACCTACCGAAAATGAAATTTCCGCGGTCGTATTGAAAAACATGAAAAATAACGCTAGAACATATCCGTAGACTTTAACTATAACCAAAAGAGGGAATAGGAAACAAGTAGAGCATCTCCTATTGGCGACGGGTATCACTTGGACGAAACCTCAACTCAGTCAGCTGACGCTCCACAGCAAGAAGATGTCTTTCATACACTGTCAGGCGTGCTCGAAGCTCTATGACTTCAACTCGAGTTATAGCTAACTCTTGCAGTAAGGCTTCATTGTCTCTCATTGCTCTGTCACGAGCATCTTCAAGATGACGAATGTGGAGTGTATTAACTCCTGCATTGGCATCAATTTCCATGATTCGGTTGATGGTTGTCCTACCCTGAATTTCATTTCGAGCAACCCTGCGGACCAGAATTGGCAGGACTCTGTCTGCTGAGCCTCCTTCGCTCAGGTTGTAGTAGCTTTGATCTCCATTGTATGGCATGGGTTGACCCTGCTCTTGACTCCATGTTTCCAAGCTTTCCGCCCACAGAGGCGTCGGGCCTTGAAAAGCCGGACGAGGGTTAGGATTTTGGGCAACTGGTGGTGGATTATAGGCTTCTGATTCGGAATCATTGTCTTCAGGAAAATTTTCTGCAAAATCATCAGCTAAAGGAATTTCGTGATTTTCTTCTGGCTCTGCATTTTGTCCTTGACCGGGGAAGTACGGGTCTCCGGGTAAGTGAAATCCAACCATTATTATCTAAGCGAGAATAGGAAAAAGAGATACAAAATATAGTTAGTAACGATAGATTAAGGATACAAGTTTCTACGAGAAAGACCTACAGTTATCAAGTAATGTATTCTTTATGACTTGTTCTAGGTATTACTATAACTATAAAGTGTATACTAATTATATATAACTTGGGTATAATCGACCTTTGATTAAATGACCCGGCTCTAAATCCACAACCAAACAAGGAACAGGAAATGAAGCTAGATCACATATTCTAAGTCTATATAACTTTAATTATATATAACTGTAATATACCCTTAATATTTATAGTTCTACCCTCAATTGTTCTATTGTTTTCACATGTTTGTTATTAGTATATAGTGCCTAAAATACCCCTATAGTATTTTAATATTTATGTTCTATTCTAGAGTTCTTCTGAATATGTATGGTTGGTAAGTTTTAGACATGTTGCAACACCACTATCACTCCCAAACACATGTTGGTCATATCTCAAATCAATATAGTTGATCAGGCTATATTAATCCTAGATATGATTACATAACTGCCCAGGTTTGACTGTAATGTTCAACATCCAAATACTTTTAAGTTCTTCTGACTGTGATACTGTACTTGTAGGTATGAGTGTTAGTATACTTCTTGTAAAAATACTTAAATTTTTTAAAAAGTATACTTGTAGTCAGAGCTCTTAGCCCCGAATGTATTTAGAGTTTGTATATCTTTTATGGATTGATATACTGAGTTCACTATAAACAATTCTCTGATACCAATCTGTCACACCCCCAAACCAGACGGCGGAAACGTACGGGGGTGGAGGACTTCATTTGTAGTATCACAACACATGCATTATAGTAATCAGAGTACAAACAACCACTGTATTTAAAAAAAGTATAAGTATTTACATGTGTTTCATCATTGTATACAGAAACCAAATAGTTATACAAAAGAAGAAGACAAGAGATAAATAGCTCCATCTTCTCAAAAGCACGGGGAGTACCTGTCTACTGGTTCCCTGAGAATACAAGTAATTTGAAAAGAGAGTATCAACATAAAGTTGAGTGAGTGCATAAGTATTTATGTTTGAAAGAATGTTTTCTGTTTCTTGAATATGTAAACTGTTCCAGAAAATCCTATATTTTCTGTTGTATATGAAAAGTAATTTTAGTTACATAAAACTGTACTATTTGTAAACCAACCATATTTGTCTCAAGTATCACCACAACACCCTAACACTATCATCAACATAATATGCGCTCAACCCTTACTCCTAGGGAAACATCGCCTATCCCACAACTGATCTCACAGCTCCTCACAACGCACACATCCATGAAACTTTCATCAAACCCTGCAGTGCTAGTGCAGGCTAGTCGCACATAACACTGGACCCAATAGACTTTCTAATATCCAATCCTATCTGTAGACTGGATCAAACATTCTCAGGCTATAAGATCTTGATTACGCACATCCGTGACGCCTACACTAACGACTACAGTAATGACGTCAGTTCCATATACAAGAAACCCTAGGCTAGTAGGCATCATATAATCAGGCTAGTCTATCATGCGATTCCTGAAGATCCCTAGCCTAGCACTAGCATGTTGTTCTAAAATATCATAATAACTGTATGGTATTTTGGGGTTTACTTACAAGCTCTGGCTGATCGTACCCTCTGCATCCTCCATCCTTTATTTTGAAAACCATTTTAGAATTTATTTCGAAAATTTCCTTGATTTGAGACTGGGTTCACACGTGTGTTTCCCCCAATTCACTCAAACCAAGGCTCTGATACCAACTTGTAACATCCAAAATTTTAAGCCAAATTTAAACTTTTCAAGCATAAATAAAACCCAATAGTATTGTTTACAAAAATGTTTTCAATTCATTATTCAATCAGAGTGTCCCAAAAGCCAGATCATAAGGATGAGGAGCGGTACGGTCACGCCTTCGCCTTGCCATGAACTCCTGAAGTACCTGAAACAATAAACTGAAAACTATAAGCCCGAGGGCTTAGTGAGCTACCCCCAAAATACCAATACCACACTGATAATACCATATCTGTAATAATCAATCAATCGACATGCATACTGGGCCATCGGCCTGACTGGACCGCCCTACAGGGCCTACAGTCCAACTGAATCTATACCGAGTCTTCGGCATGACTGGACCGCCACGTGGGCCTACAGTCTTCCCGGACCGCTCATAGGGTGTGTTGGCCTTCAGCATAAAGCAGGACCGCCTCAACCCAAGCAACAAGCAAATAACCATGTGCGCATAACTAACATTTATTGGCATATACAGACATCGAACATATCTATCTCACTGATTACCAAACATAGCAATCTCTCTTAACTAGAGCACCGACCTAGCAGGTCACTAACATATCAATCCCTACGGATCATAAGAGCATAACATACTGTCTATCCTGATTCTGATCTACCAGATCATATCCACATGTAGCATACCATAACGATAACAACTAAAGGGCCGGCCTTGGTGCCTTAGACCATATAGATATAGCGAGGATAACTCACCTTGCAGATGTCGACTCGGTAGATAAACTTCAACCCTCGGATCACTGCCACAAACTCCACCACCTATTACCATAGAATAATCATACCCATAAGTTCCCAACCCTTCAGGGTACCCCATAAGCCATCTAATCAAACCCTAGTCAAAGTCAAAGTCATCAGTCAAGGTCAACAGTCCATGTTGACCTTGACTCGTCGAGTACCCCCGGCTACTCGCCGAGTTCCTTGAAGTACTAACCCACTCGCCGAGTCACCTGAGTGACTCGTCGAGTTCCTTTGGTTTACGATCGAGACCCTAAGGCCACTCGTCGAGCTTCCTTCTTGCAACTCGACAGTTACCCGCACATACATAATTTGGGGCAACCTCATCCGACTCGCCGAGTTGTTCATACACTCGTCGAGTCTACGACAATCTTCATCGGACTCGCCGAGTTGTTCTTCCAACTCGCCGAGTTCATGCCTATCTTCATGTGACTCGCCGAGCCGACCATGCGACTCGCCGAGTCCCTTCATTCCTTTTTGCCATACAGACTCATTTAAGCCATGCAGCGGCTCCAAACTACAGATCCAAGCTTCTAAGGCATGCTTTTCACGTAAAGTTGCAAATTTTACGTGCATGCATAGCTACAAGGGCTCTTAATGTCAAATCCAAGCTCACAATGGGAGTTTCATACTGAAAGAGACTTCATACATGACCAAATTCGCTTTATGACTCTAGAACTCAAGAAGGGTACAGATCTGAAGTTACAACTTCAGATCTAGCTTATATCCCACATTACCATCTCAACCAACCCATAAAAACCCTAGATCTCAACCAAAAGAGGTCTATAAAGAAAAAGGAGAAAATGTGACGACTTGATACCTCCAAATGATGCTATCTGAGGTAGATTTCTGATTTCCCACACTTCCTTGCTCCTAGCCTTTTGTTCTTCAAGCTCTTCCTCTCCAAAGATCTCCTCCCCAAAGCTTTAGACACACAAGAATGAAGCACCACACGAATTAGGGTTTTCAGGGCTCTCAAAGGACTGCAAAGAGGCCAAAGGAGGCTTATGTTTCCTTAAATAGGGTGCAAAACCCCGGGATTTAGGGTTTCATCTGCCAGCTCCTACTCGTCGAGTCCCTTTATGGACTCGGCGAGTAGGCCACTAAACACGCATACCAAGCCCGTTGCTACTCGACGAGTAGGGCAACTAACTCGTCGAGTAGGCCTTGAAACCAATTAAATTCTTATTTAAACAACACCTGAGAATCGGGGCATTACAATTCTCCCCCACTTGAACTAGACTTCACCCTCGAAGTCTGCTGGAATAAACAACGTCGGGTAATGCTTCCGCATTTCCGCCTCCGGCTCCCACATCCACTCGGATCCTCTCTGATGCTCCCACTGCACTTTTACCAAAGGTATTTCTTTCTTCCGCAAAATCTTCTTCTTCCTTTCCAAGATGGTTACAGGCCTCTCCACGTAATTTATGCGCTCATCGACCTGTATATCATCCAGCGATACTACTGCCTCCTGATCCATAATACACTTTCGCAACTATGAAACATGGAACGTGCTATGAATTCGGCTGAGCTCCTCAGGTAGCTCTAGCCTATAAGCCACTCTGCCAACCCTGGCAATGATCCTGAACGGCCCAATATAACGGGGACCCAATTTTCCCCTCTTCCTGAAGCTGATCACACCCTTCCAGGGCGAGACCTTCAGAAGTACCATGTCGCCAACCTGAAACTCTAAATCCGATCGGCGTCTATCAGCGTAACTCTTTTGCCGACTCTGAGCGGTCTCCAGCCACTGTCTGATCTGCTGGATCTTTTCGGTAGTCTGCAAGACTACCTCCGTCCGACCCATCACTTTGTGTCCAACTTCACCCCAACATACCGGGGTTCTACATCTCCGACCATACAACAGCTCAAAAGGCGCGGCTCCAATACTGGAATGATAGCTGTTGTTGTAGGCGAACTCTGCCAGCGGTAGGTGAGAATCCCAGCTCCCATCGAAATCAATAACACACGCCCTCAACATATCCTCTAGGGTCTGAATGGTCCGCTCGCTCTGACCGTCGGTCTGCGGATGGAATGTTGTACTAAAGTGCAGCCGCGTACCCAGTTCCTCGTGGAACTTCTGCCAAAAACGGGAAGTAAACCTGACATCCCGATCAGAGACAATGGAGACTGGAACCCCATGGCGAGAGACAATCTCACTGACGTACATATCGGACAATCTCTCGGCCGACGAACTCTCCCGTATGGCCAAGAAATGGGCACTCTTGGTCAATCGATCCACGATGACCCATATAGCATCAAGCCCCTTCGCCGTTCTCGGCAACTTGGTAATAAAGTCCATCGTGATCTATTCCCATTTCCACATGGGAATCTCCAGGGGCTGCAGTTTACCATGCGGCCTCTGATACTCGGCCTTGACCATCCTACAAGTCAAGCACCTATCGACGTACCAAGCGATTTCTCGCTTCATGCACGGCCACCAGTAGCTCAAACTCAAATCCCGGTACATCTTGGTGGCCCCCGGGTGTATAGAAAAGTGAGACTTATGAGCCTCCTCCATTACTGTCTGCCGGACCCCTCCGGACATCGGAACCCAAACCCGACCGTGTCGGGTCAATAATCTGCGGCTATCCTAAACAAACTGGGCGTTCTCGCCCTTAATCTGCTACATCTTCCAGTTCTTTGGTCTTATGCCCTCGACCTGAGCATCCCTAATCAAGCTCACAAGCGGGGAATCCACCGCTATCCTCATACACCTTGCCGGGGTAGAAGGCCCAGCTGACTTGCGGCTCAAAGTGTTCGCAACCACATTCGCTTTACCAGGATGGTAAAGGATCTCACAATCATAGTCCTTGACTACATCCAGCCACCTGCGCTGCCTCATATTCAGGTTCAGCTGATCCATGATGTGCCTTAAAATCTTGTGATCCGTGTATATAGTACATCGGACCCCGTACAGGTAATGCCTCCAAATCTTGAGAGCGAATACCACCGCTCCCAACTCAAGGTCGTGCGTAGGGTACCTCGTCTCATGCGGCTTCAGCTGCCGTGATGCATAGGCTATCACCCGTCCCCTCTGCATGAGGACCGCCTCCAGACCTGTGATGGACGCATCACAAAATACTACGAAATCCTCGACTCCCTCGGGGAGCGTCAACACTGGCGCCTCACATAAACATCGCCGGAGGGTCTCAAACACCCTCTGTTGCTCAGGGACCCACCGGAAATCCACCCCCTTCCTCGTTAGACGAGTGAGGGGTACTGCAACCTTGGAAAAATCTCGAATAAATCTCCGGTAGTACCCTGCTAATCCCACAAAACTCCTGATGTTTGAGGGAGATTTCAGAATCTCCCACTGCATAACCGCCTCGACTTTGGCCGGGTCGACCAAAATCCTCTCCTGGTTAACGAGATGTCCGAGAAACTGGACCTCTCGTAACCGAAACTCACACTTCGAGAACTTGGCATACAATCGTTCTCGTCGCAGAACCTCCAGCAGCTCCCTGAGGTGCTCTTCGTGCTGCTCTCGGGTCTTGGAATACACCAAGATATCATCTATGAACACAATGACCGAGCGATCGAGCATCGGTCTGCAGACCCGATTCATCAAATCCATGAATACTGTCGGCGTGTTGGTGAGCCCAAACGGCATCACCACGAACTCGTAATGACCATAATGAGTCCGAAACACGGTCTTCTCCACGTCTTCCTCCCTCACCCTGACCTGGTGATACCCGGATCTCAAGTCGATCTTGGAAAACCAAGATGCACCCTGCAACTGATCGAAAAGATCATCTATCCTTGGGAGTAGATAACGGTTCTTCACCGTTAGCTTGTTCAACTCCCTGTAGTCGATGCACATCCTGTGCGAACCGTCCTTCTTCCTGACGAAGAGGATCGGTGCTCCCCATGGGGAAGTACTCGGACGAATAAACTGCTTAACCAGCAGCTCCTGCAACTGAGATGACAACTCCTGCATCTCTGGCGGTGCCAGTCGGTACGGCGCCTTAGCGATAGGGGCCGCACCCGGCACCAGATCAATCTTGAACTCCACCTGCCTCTCCGGAGGCACTCCAGGTAACTCCTCTGGAAACACGTCAGCAAACTCTCTAACCACCGGGACCTCTGAAACTGAAGTCTGATCCCTGACTCGCGTGTCCATCACACACGCTAAATAACCTGCACATCCGTGCTGAATATACTGCCGAGCCCTGGCGGCCGAACAAAACCCTGATCCTACTCTGGTGCCCTCACCATATACCACCAGTTCTCCCCCACTTGGGGTTCGAACTACTACTCGATGTCCCTCACAGTCGATCATGGCGCCAAACCGGCTGAGCCAATCCATCCCTACGATCACACATACTTCCCCCATGGGAATAGGAATCAAATCTATCGGGAATGATACCCCGAAAATCTCCAGCTCGCATCCCCGGTAAACCAAAGAAGCAGAAATTCCGTGCTCGTTGGCGATCGAAACTCGCAACGGACACTCAAGCTCATCTACCGACACACTGAACTCTCTACTGAAAGTCTGAGATACAAACGACCGACTCGCCCCCGAGTCAAATAAAACCAATGCAGGCAAAGAGTTTACTAAAAACGTACCTAAACACAGGTGCCAACGATAAGCACAACATAGATAAAATGACTGAAACAGAAAATAGAAACATACCAGCAACCACATCCGGTGCTGCCTTGGCCTCCTCGGCCGTGAGCTGGAAGGCGCGTCCCTGAGCATTCGTAGGCTCCGCCTTGACTGGCCTCCCATCTCCAATCCTCAAAGTAGCCGGTGCGGATCCCTGCGCCGGCTTGGCGGCGAGCTGCGGGCAGTTGGTCTTCACGTGACCAACCTGATGACAATGATAACAAATCCTCATATCTGCTGGAGGGGCGGACTGGCGACAGTCCCTGGCATAGTGCCCCTCCTTGCCACATTTGTGGCAACCACCTCCTGCTCGACAAATCCCAGAATGACCCCTGCCACACTTTCCACAAGTGCGGCTCTGCTGACCCCCGGTCCGAGTATCAGCGGTCTTGGACCGCTTAGGTGCCGGCTGAGACTGTGCCGGAACCTGACACTACTCCTTCAAATGCAGCTCTATCTCCAACTCGCGCCGCCTCACGGCTTTCTGAAGATCCAAAAGAGTCTCACAATGTTGCGTAGCAACAAACTGTCGAATATCAGTCTTGAGCATGCTCAGATAACGAGTCATCTGAGACTGCTCTGAAGCAAACTCCGGGCAGAACATAGCCATCTCCATGAACATACGAGTGATCTCCATCACCGACTCTCCATCCTGTCTCAATGTCAAAAAGTCCTGAGCAAGCCGCTCCCGCTCAACGCGTGGAATGTAACGGGTGCGGAATATATCCCGTAACTGCTTCCAAGTAACAACAGCTCACTGATCATCAGTGTACGACCCTGTCGTCAATCTCCACCAGTCCTTTGCCCCAAGCCTCAGCAGGTTCAGGGCACACCTGACCTTCTGGTCAGCAGGACATGAACACGTGAAGAAACATCCCTCCACGTCAGATAACTACCTCATAGCCCTGATCGCATCCTGTGTACCATCAAACGTCGGGGGCTTCGTGTTATCGAAGTCCCAGTACTGGAAAGCCCTGCCGGCTCCTCCTCCAACCCCCGCCGCAGCTACAGCCGAAGTGGCTGCAGCGGCAGCTGTCTCTGCTAGAGCTGCATATCGCTCATCAAAGTACTCAACCATCGCGGTCTTAATCGACCCAAACATCTCTGGCAGCTGCGCTCGGAACGTTGCAGCGATCTCGTCGTGCATAATCTCCCGGATCCTGGCATCCAACTCCTCTGTCCCTATCTGTACCACGGGCTCAGGTGCAATCGGCACCTCCGACCCTCCGTCTCCCGATCCTGATCCTGATCCTGATCCTGACCCGGATCCAGTAGTAACACGTCTCGTCACCACCATACTGAAATATATATATTCAAGTCATCAGATAAATAACATAATATCGGGAGGCCAAAACCCACAAACCCTAGGGGTTATGACTTCCTTGCTACGCATATGGGTCCTGTGCTTTCAGTAGTACGGGCCCATACTACCTTCCACACCTACCCATATTTGTCTCAAGTATCACCACAACACCCTAACACTATCATCAACATAATATGCGCTCAACCCTTACTCCTAGGGAAACATCGCCTATCCCACAACTGATCTCACAGCTCCTCACAATGCACACATCCATGAAACTTTCATCAAACCCTGCAGTGCTAGTGCAGGCTAGTCGCACATAACACTGGACCCAATAGACTTTCTAATATCCAATCCTATCCGTAGACTGGATCAAACATTCTCAGGCTATAAGATCTTGATTACGCACAACCGTGACGCCTACACTAACGACTACAGTAATGATGTCAGTTCCATATACAAGAAACCCTAGGCTAGTAGGCATCATATAATCAGGCAAGTCTATCATGCGATTCCTGAAGATCCCTAGCCTAGCACTAGCATGTTGTTCTAACATATGATAATAACTGTATGGTATTTTGGGGTTTACTTACAGGCTCCGACTGATCATACCCTCTGCATCCTCCATCCTTTATTTTGAAAACCATTTTAGAATTTATTTCGAAAATTTCCTTGATTTGAGACTGGGTTCACACGTGTGTTTCCCCCAATTCACTCAAACCAAGTCTTTGATACCAACTTGTAACATCCAAAATTTTACGCCAAATTTAAACTTTTCAAGCATAAATAAAACCCAATAGTATTGTTTACAAAAATGTTTTCAATTCATTATTCAATCAGAGTGTCCCAAAAGCCAGATCATAAGGATGAGGAACGGTACGGTCACGCCTTCGCGTTGCCATGAACTCCTGAAGTGCCTGAAACAATAAACTGAAAACTATAAGCCCGAGGGCTTAGTGAGCTACCCCCAAAATACCAATACCACACTGATAATACCATATCCGTAATAATCAATCAATCGACATGCATACTGGGCCATCGGCCTGACTGGACCGCCCTACAGGGCCTACAGTCCAACTGAATCTATACCGAGCCTTCGGCATGACTGGACCGCCACGTGGGCCTACAGTCTTCCCGGACCGCTCATAGGGTGTGTTGGCCTTCAGCACAAAGCAGTCCTTAGCCCCGAATGTATTTAGAGTTTGTATATCTTTTATGGATTGATATACTGAGTTCACTATAAACAATTCTCTGATACCAATCTGTCACACCCCCAAACCAGACGGCGGAAACGTACGGGGGTGGAGGACTTCATTTGTAGTATCACAACACATGCATTATAGTAATCAGAGTACAAACAACCACTGTATTTAAAAAAGTATAAGTATTTACATGTGTTTCATCATTGTATACAGAAACCAAATAGTTATACAAAAGAAGAAGACAAGACATAAATAGCTCCATCTTCTCAAAAGCACGGGGAGTACCTGTCTACTGGTTCCCTGAGAATACAAGTATTTTGAAAAGAGAGTATCAACATAAAGTTGAGTGAGTGCATAAGTATTTATGTTTGAAAGAATGTTTTCTGTTTCTTGAATATGTAAACTGTTCCAGAAAATCCTATATTTTCTGCTGTATATGAAAAGTAATTTTAGTTACATAAAACTGTACTATTTGTAAACCAACCATATTTGTCTCAAGTATCACCACAACACCCTAACACTATCATCAACATAATATGCGCTCAACCCTTACTCCTAGGGAAACATCGCCTATCCCACAACTGATCTCACAGCTCCTCACAACGCACACATCCATGAAACTTTCATTAAACCCTGCAGTGCTAGTGCAGGCTAGTCGCACATAACACTAGACCCAATAGACTTTCTAATATCCAATCCTATCCGTAGACTGGATCAAACATTCTCAGGCTATAACATCTTGATTACGCACATCCGTGACGCCTACACTAACGACTACAGTAATGATGTCAGTTCCATATACAAGAAACCCTAGGCTAGTAGGCATCATATAATCAGGCTAGTCTATCATGCGATTCCTGAAGATCCCTAGCCTAGCACTAGCATGTTGTTCTAACATATGATAATAACTGTATGGTATTTTGGGGTTTACTTACAGGCTCCGACTGATCATACCCTCTGCATCCTCCATCCTTTATTTTGAAAACCATTTTAGAATTTATTTCGAAAATTTCCTTGATTTGAGACTGGGTTCACACGTGTGTTTCCCCCAATTCACTCAAACCAAGTCTTTGATACCAACTTGTAACATCCAAAATTTTACGCCAAATTTAAACTTTTCAAGCATAAATAAAACCCAATAGTATTGTTTACAAAAATGTTTTCAATTCATTATTCAATCAGAGTGTCCCAAAAGCCAGATCATAAGGATGAGGAGCGGTACGGTCACGCCTTCGCCTTGCCATGAACTCCTGAAGTGCCTGAAACAATAAACTGAAAACTATAAGCCCGAGGGCTTAGTGAGCTACCCCCAAAATACCAATACCACACTGATAATACCATATCCGTAATAATCAATCAATCGACATGCATACTGGGCCATCGGCCTGACTGGACCGCCCTACAGGGCCTACAGTCCAACTGAATCTATACCGAGCCTTCGGCATGACTGGACCGCCACGTGGGCCTACAGTCTTCCCGGACCGCTCATAGGGTGTGTTGGCCTTCAGCACAAAGCAGGACCACCTCAACCCAAGCAACAAGCAAATAACCATGTGCGCATAACTAACATTTACTGGCATATACAGACATCGAACATATCTATCTCACTGATTACCAAACACAGCGATCTCTCATAACTAGATCACTGACCTAGCAAGTCACTAACATATCAATCCCTACGGATCATAAGAGCATAACATACTGTCTATCCTGATTCTGATCTAACAGATCATATCCACATGTAGCATACCATAACGATAACAACTAAAGGGCCGGCCTTGGTGCCTTAAACCATATAGATATAGCGAGGATAACTCACCTTGCAGATGTCGACTCGGTAGATAAACTTCAACCCTTGGATCACTGCCACAAACTCCACCACCTATTACCATAGAATAATCATACCCATAAGTTCCCAACCCTTCAGGGTACCCCATAAGCCATCTAATCAAACACTGGTCAAAGTCAAAGTCATCAGTCAAGGTCAACAGTCCATGTTGACCTTGACTCGCCGAGTACCCCCGGCTACTCGCCGAGTTCCTTGAAGTACTAACCCACTCGCCGAGTCACCTGAGTGACTCGTCGAGTTCCTTTGGTTTACGATCGAGACCCTAAGGCCACTCGTCGAGCTTCCTTCTTGCAACTCGACAGTTACCCGCACATACATAATTTGGGGCAACCTCATCCGACTCGCCGAGTTGTTCATACACTCGTCGAGTCTACGACAATCTTCATCGGACTCGCCGAGTTGTTCTTCCAACTTGCTGAGTTCATGCCTATCTTCATGTGACTCGCCGAGCCGACCATGCGACTCGCCGAGTCCCTTCAGTCCTTTTTGCCATACAGACTCATTTAAGCCATGCAGCGGCTCCAAACTACAGATCCAAGCTTCTAAGGCATGCTTTTCACGTAAAGTTGCAAACTTTACGTGCATGCATAGCTACAAGGGCTCTTAATGTCAAATCCAAGCTCACAATGGGAGTTTCATACTAAAAGAGACTTCATACATGACCAAATTCGGAGCTTTATGACTCTAGAACTCAAGAAGGGTACAGATCTGAAGTTACAACTTTAGATCTAGCTCATATCCCACATTACCATCTCAACCAACCCATAAAAACCCTAGATCTCAACCAAAAGAGGTCTAGAAAGAAAAAGGAGAAAAGGTGACGACTTGATACCTCCAAATGATGCTATCTGAGGTAGATTTCTGATTTCCCACACATCCTTACTCCTAGCCTTTTTTTCTCCAAGCTCTTCCTCTCCAAAGATCTCCTCCCCAAAGCTTTAGACACACAAGAATGAAGCACCACACGAATTAGCGTTTTCAGGGCTCTCAAAGGACTACAAAGAGGCCAAAGGAGGCTTATGTTTCCTTAAATAGGGTGCAAAACCCTAGGATTTACGGTTTCATCTGCCAGCTCCTACTCGTCGAGTCCCTTTATGGACTCGGCGAGTAGGCCACTAAACACGTGTACCAAGCCCGTTGCTACTCGACGAGTAGGGCAACCAACTCGTCGAGTAGGCCTTGAAACCAATTAAATTCTTATTTAAACAATACCTGAGAATCGGGGCGTTACATAATGAACTAACTTTTATACTTGTATACATATACAAATATATATAAGTAAAATTTAAATGACACTCGGACAAATAACTGATACTTATAATCCCACATCCAAACAAGGAAAAGGAACCAAAGTAGGTTATCAGTCCTAAGCCTTTTAAATCTTATTTATATAAATATATATATACAAATATGATTTTTGGGTGAAATATAAGTTTATAAAAACATTTAAAAGAAGTTTGATATTTTGAAATTCATTTTGGTGACTTGATGTCATTTTGATACAATCATTGAAAACCATTTGATTTGATGATAACTGAAATCCATTTTGATAAGATATTTGAAACCATTTGTTTATAACACAAAAATTATGAAAATACGGGGGTATGAACTCACTTGCAGTGAGTGATTCGAGTGAAAGGTCGATGTAGGATGCTAAGTGTCAAGTGAAGTCTTGAGCACAAACGGATCCTATTAAGCATATAATGACACATATATGGATATAATTAGTTTATATAACAACTAATTATGATAGGAAACCACTTTAGGGACTAGGAAACACTTGAATTGAAGTGTTACAATCACATGTGATTGCACTAAAGGGTTTTACGGCCACACAAGGGTGTGTACGGCCAAGGTGTGTACTGCCAAGGTGGTGTACGGCCAATGGGTGTACGGCCAATGTGGTGTACGGCCCATGGGTGTACGGTCATGGAGTGTACGGCCGTACACTCATGGAAGAAGCAAGCAAAAAGGGGTGTTTATGGCCCTATCTAGCATCCATTAAGTGTTCATGATCTTATGTTGGGACATGAGGTGAGTTTGAGGCCAATACACGCACTAAAAAAGGGTTTACGATCATATGAGGTGTGTACGACCGTACACCCTTGGTGTTCATGCATTAGATGACGAATCAAGGCGAGGAATCAAGTGTTTCTCAAGCTTAACTAGCAGATAGAAGAGATACTCACACTTTTGAAGGCTTCTAAGGAGTTCACGGCCCACGAACAAGTAGGTGTTCTTGGTGTTCTTGGTGAAAGTGAAGAAGACTTGAAGATCTATCCAAAAGAGAAGATTTCATGGATGAAAACATGGATCTTCACTAGATAAAGCCATGTATCAACTAATCAATGGAAGGAATACTTACATCTTTGAAGATCAAGGTGAAAAACTTGAAGATAGTTGAGAGAGAATCGGATTTCTTGAGGTGAAAGTGTAAGAAAGTGTGAAAGAATGAGGGTAAAGCTTATATATGGGTTTGGGTTCACGACCACCTTGGGTGTACGGCCGTACACACATGTGTACGGCTATACACTCCTCTTGATGGAGTGTTTGGCCCGAATGCAACCCGATGAACCTAAGTAAACTCATCCCTAAACCCAAACCTTGAATGTACTAGGCTTAGAACACTCAAACAGACCCTAAACAATGCTAAAAGATAGCAGAAACGATTCTGACTATGATTGAATTGAATGACTGTACAAGATAGAAATTTCGGGTTGTCACAGAAATTGATTCTTCCGTTTCCCCAAACCACATTTTCTAACTCCACTGGTTTGTGTGTGGTACTGCGTGGTCATTATATAAGTCCGAGGGATGTCCAGCGGACAATACATATTTATTTTTTGTTTTCATGGCATTGTATTGTAACACCCTGTTCCGAATCGTTTCCTAGTTCGGGACTGTCGCCCGAAGATCGGTTCTCATAAGGCTTAGGGCCTTTGGAAAAGATAGATTTAGACCCGTTTGGGTGCGGTTAATGTAATCTGGATGATATGGGAGTTCGGTTTGTGTTTTGGAGCCAAGGGGTATATCGATAAAGTGTCAGTTTGGGCTTTTTATGAATTTTGGATTTTAGCTCGGGAAGTTTTGAGGCAAGGATGCATTGATATAAGTGTAGAACTTCTTGTTACCTTTCCATGGGTATAAGTATCGTCGAAATTGGACTCAGAACGAAGAAGTTATGGCCTCCAGAAGTTAGTGGGTTAAAAGGCTAAGCCTTGTACGCAGGGCGTACAAGGGAGTACGCTGAGTGTAGTAGGCTGACAGGATTGTTGACCTTCATGGAGTACGCTGGGCGTACGGGGAGTACGCGGGGCGTACTCTAGCCAGATGAAAACTCTAATTTTTAGGGTTTTCACCCTATTTAAGCACCATTATATAATCTTTTGGACAATTTAGGTCAACCTCCATTCCCCATTACCCTGAAATCGAAACGCTAGAGTGTTTTGGTGAGTTTTGAGCTTGTAACAGTGTTTTTTGGTGGTTTGTGGAGAAGAAGAAGAAGATGAGCACTTGAGGGGATAACTTGAGCTTGTAGATCCAGGATCTTCTACTCATTTACAAGGATTTTGAGGTAAAAAGCTCTTACCTTGATGATCTTTGGGGTTAGATCTAGTTATGGTGTATTTTGTGCACTTTTGGAGACTTTTGAGTTAAAGGTGAGCTTTTGATCTACTCCAGAAGCTATGGATGCTAGATCTTGGCTCCATTTAGTCTCCATGTTCATAAAAATGTCAACTTTATGGAAGATATTGGTCCATGCAAGCATTAAGACCTTTATGAAGCTATTTTTGAGCTTTTGAGTCTCCTCATGCCACACATGAGTGTAAAGTTGCCAACTTTACGTGATAGGTAGCCTTGAAGAATCAGATCTGAGAGTTTGGCACTTTGTCTTAGTCGATTAAGTGCTTATTGGAGTGAAAAGGTGGTATGGGGAGTATGATGGGTATATCCAGCTGGTACGCTGCATGTACTGACCCCAGACGGAGTACACTTAATGTACGAGCTGAGTACGCCTCGCGTACTCATCAGATGGAAGTTTGGACTTGGTATTCTCGGTTCGGGCCATTGTTTTGTTGCTCCTAGTTTGGGCCTTATTGGGTCATTAAACTTCTATTTTGGGCTTCTAGTTGGTATTTTTGGGCTCCTTTGGTTTTAGGCCCATGATCGGTCTTGGGCCCAATTTTGAAGATTGGGCCATATTGGGCTTTGGAATATTATTTAGGTTTTAGGCCTTGGAAATAGTTGAGTTGGGCCTTGGCTTTGGGCCAAGTGAGATAAAGAATAGAATGGTCTTTTACCCTGATTTTGGGCTAAGTAGCTCAAACTCTTATTTATGGGTCGGAACCCAATTAATAATTGGATGCCATTTGATGTTGATAGTGCGGAGATTTTCCGGACCAGCAGTCAGAGATTTATTCGAGAGTTTCAGCAGCTAGAGGTGAGTCTCCTCACTGTTCTCGTGGGTCGAAGGCACCAAAGTCGGCCCACTAGGTTCTGATATGTTAGATGTATTTATGACTCTTGCATGGTATGTTGGGCTAGGCCCATAGGTATGAGGAGCTAGGCCCATTGTATGACAGGCTAGGCCCATTTGTTTGGGCTAGGCCCATGGATCAGGAAGGGCTAGTCCCATTGTATGTAATGTAGGTGCTAACCGTCTTTGTGACATTTTCATTTGTATGATCTGTCTAGGCCCATTGATTTCACAGGGCTAGGCTCAATGTGTGGGTTGGGCCCAATGCGAGGGATATGCCCAATCGTATGTATGGTATGTGGTATTTTGGGGAACTCACTAAGCTTTGTGCTTACGGTTTTTATGGTTATGGTTTCTGGTACTTCCGGTTCGAAAGGGAAGAACTCGACTTGATCGTAGCGCATCCACTCATGTTTCTGCGTCATGATGATTTTGAGATTGTACTCTGATAATTGTTTTCTTATAAAGTATTTTTGATTATTTAGTAAAAGTATAACAAATGGTTTACTTAAAGATAATTAATGTTCTGGTCGAATTAAAAATGAAATTTGTACCTCATAATTTTTGGGATGTTACATGTATTTTCGTTTGGAAGTTTGTTTGCCCTAGTCTCCGTTGGCTTATGTTGGCTGTTTGGGTGCGTGTGTTCGTTTCTTTCCTTAGTGAAGCAATTCTTACCCAAGGTTTGTGTTGGCCTTGGGTTTTTTTTTGGATTGATAGTTAAGCCATCTGCTCAATCTGCGACTCCAGAGCTCTTATTTGTTTAATTTCCCTTGGGCCCATCCCTGGGGCTCGCGTTGGGAGCTTGGAATATATCCCCTTTTTGAGTCGTGGTCCTGTGTTTTTAGGCCAAAGCATTTAGCTTTTGGTTGTGAATTTTGGCTAGCTCATCTTGTTAGGGTGTCGTTTTTAGCTAAAGTTTTCTGATCACCCTTTTCGAACTTTTTTCTAAGTCTTGGGCCACGGGGGGTTGCACTCCGGCCCTAGTCATCTAAGTCAAGTTGAGATCATCGCCTCGAGGCGTTTAGGACTTAGTCATTTTTTATTTTAACGGAAAGGTTATGAGCCTTTGAAGCCTTTATTCATGTCATGGTCGATAGCTGTGGCCTTTTGGGATGAATTGACATGTTTAGGGAAATGTTATGAGCCTTTGAAGCCTATGGTTGCATTCTCACAACGGTTTCTCTCAAATGATGTGGATGATCAGTCCTTTTTATAATTTGGTAAACGTGTACAACCTCTTGTTTAAATGGTACCAAGTTTGGATAGTAAAAAATGTTCTAATAGTTTTTTTTATAGTGGTCAATTTTCATCACCTTACTGATAACACATATAGAATATCAATATTGTTTGGTGAGAACAAAAAGTAACTACACTATGACACAAACTAAGGCCTAACTCTTGGGCTAGTCGTTGGGGTGTGATTATATGTTCGGATTTTGATCATGCTACCCTTCTCCTGAGTGTATCTTATCTCTCTCCTCGCTCTATGAGTAGAAGTGGCGCAGGTTATGCGCATTCCAGGTGCGGGGGATTGACCTGCCGTTCTGTGCTTCCAGGACATAGGCTCCGTTCTGGTGTGCGTCCACAATCTTATATTGTCCTTCCCAAACAACGCGTAGCTTGCCTTGGGGCTGTGTGTGACTGGACTCATTCTTCCGCAATACCCATTCTCCCACCTTGAAGTTTTTTACTCCCACATGCCCATTGTAGTAATTTTCGGTGCAGGCCTTTTAGGCCGCTTGACGGAGTTGGGCGGCTTCGCGCTTTTCGTCGAGTACGTCCAAGTCCTGAAGTTGTTCAGCCTCATTGGTATTTGCATCGAACCTCGTCACTAGTAATGATGTGCTTAAGATTTCGAGTGGGAGCACCTCTTCTGTGCCATACATCAAGCTGAAAGGTGTTTATCCGGTACTAGACCTTGAGGTCATGCAATATGACCAGAGTATTGTCGACAGTTCCTCGACCTAGACCGCTTTGGATTTCATCAAGCACTTCTTAAGACCGTTGATAATGATCTTGTTTGATACCTCAGTCCGGTCATTGGCCTGAGGGTGGGCTACTAAGGTGAACCGACGATGGATTTGCTTTTCCTCACACCATTCCTTGAAAGGACTGCCCTCAAATTGAGTACCATTTTCACTGATTAGGACTCTGGGGTGCCGAATCGCATGAGGATGTTCTTCCACATGAACTTTATCATTTGTATGTCTGTGATTGAGGCTAGTGGTTCGACTTCTATCCATTTAGTGAAGTAATCAACAACAACTAGCAAGAACTTGGATCCTCCCGAGGGAACCGGGAACGGTCCTACGATATCTATGCCCCATTGATGAAAAGGATAGGGGTTGCTGATGTTGGTTAGTGGCATGGCAGACAGGTTTTGGAAGGGGGTGAAAGCTTGGTACTCCGGGCATTTCTTTGTGAGTTCGGTTGCATCCTTATATATATGTCAGGCCAGTATACTCCTAGGCGAAGTATTTTCCTGTGAGTGCCTGTGCGCCTTCGTGCGCCCCAGCTTCGCATGCATGACTTTCCTCCAAGAGCGATTGTCCCTCCACATGGGCAATGCATCTGAGCCACGGTGCTTGATACCCTCTCTTGTACAATTGTTTCTCCCATATAACGAACTGCAGGGCTTTGAATTTGAGTTTTCTGGTTGCCGCAGGATCATCTGGGAGGACCCCATGCAGGAGGTAGTCTAGATTGGGATTGGTCCAGTCGGGGGGCGCTGCGATGGTATCGATTTGTTTATTGTCAATAATTCTCTCCGTGAGAACCTCTACTAGTACTTTCTTGGTCAAGTGATCAAAAGATGTCGAGGCCAACTTGCTGAGAGCGTTGGCCCTCGTGTTTTTCTCCAGGGGAATCTGCTTGATCTTAAAGCTTTTAAACGAATGTGTTAACTTTCGCGTTGCGTCCATGTATCTTTGCATCCTCTGGTCTTTGGCTTCATAAGTGCCATTGACCTGGTTGGTGATGAGCAAAGAGTCGCTAAAAGTTGAGAGGTGTTTTTCTCCAACCTCTCGTGCTAGGCGAAGGCCCGCGAGAAGTGCTTTGTATTCGACCTCGTTGTTGGAGACATGAAAGTCGAATCTCAGAGCATATGTGATTTCGTCGCCACCGAGGTTTTTAAGGATCAAAGCTGCGCCGAATCCTTCCTTACTTGCAGCGCCGTCGGTATGTAGCTCCCACACATCTTTACTCGCTTCAGGGTCCGAGGGGTCTATCGACACGACCATCGGTACCCCTTTAAGTGTATCGGGGTTTTCTACTAGGTATTTTGCTAAAGCTTGAGCTTTGATGTCGATGCGTGGGCAGTAATATATGTCGTGCTCCCCTAGCTCGATGACCCATTTTTCTAGTCGTCCCGACTTTTTCGGTCTTAAGAGGATTTGCTTCACCGGGAAGCTGGTTAGAAATCCTTTTATTTTATTTTGTTATTTTTCTTACTTTTACTATATTGGACAATAACTTTAGACCAAATTGAGGGTGTTACATTTGTCAACGTGTATGACACCAATCAACAAAAGAAAAATCACAACTATAAATGAATTTTGCCAACTCTTAAAACCTCCTTCCTTGGTATGTGGCTTTTAAGGGTATGAATGACTTTAACAAAATTAGTTGCAAGGAAGACATGTTTTCTTCCTTCCTTTATAACTATAGTGTTCTTATTTTCACCAATTTCATTAGCGATGCAAGTCTCCTTGAATACAATATGGGGGCATAGAATTTACATAGATAAACTAGGATGAAAGGAAACTAGTCAAACTACATAGGTAAATAAATAAGAAGTTGTTTTGCTACCATTTAGGTAAATAATAACCTATTTCAGAAAGTTAGATGATGTCCTAAGATATATATGATTTCATCTAGGTTAATGAGAAGTCGTGAATTTTTTAACATCTAGTAAATCGGAAATACGGAGTCATGATGGCCGTACTAGAAATTTATTTAAAAAGTGGCTTTATTGACCAAAATACCATATAGTGATTAAATTATAAAACTGAACAAAATATAATGGTTTTTATGTATACAATCCTATAAATTTTAAATTTTAACAAGAATTTTAATTTTAACAAATTTAATATATATATATATATATATATATATATATATATATATATATATATATATATATATATATATATATATATATAGGTTCAATAGAGAACTATAATTAACAAGAAAACAAGGAACCACTCGTAAGCGTCGGAAATTATAATGATCAACGGCCAAGTAATAGATGTACACTTGTACATTGGACGCACACACACCAGATTATACCAAAAAATTAACCTCTTTACCAAAAAACCCACATTTTTTTTCGTTTAAAATTTTTTTTAGGCCACATTTTTTATCGAAAAAAAAAACCGAATATACCATTGTTCTCGATTTTTCGTCCTCTTTCCATAGAGATCTATGTTGATATATAAAAAACGAATTTTTTTTTTCGAAAAAAAAACTCACTTCATTTTGTTAGTTTTTTCAGTATTTAAGTTTATTTTTATCAAAAAAAAAAATTAATTTTTTGTACTCTATTAATAAACATCAAACCCGACTAAAAAAAACTTGATCAGTGTAGATTCACACTGTGAATCTAAACTGTAAATATTTCAATTTTTAACATTCACAATGTGAAAAAGTTCGATCAGTTCATATTCACATTGTAATCTGACTTATTATTATGCACACTATGAATCTGAGAAGGTTCACAATGTGAATCTGAACAGGTTTACAATATGAATCTGAACAGGTTCACAATGTGAATTTGAACTGAAATATCGTTTTTTTTAACATGAATATGAATCTATGTTTAAAAAGTACCAAAAAGTATGAATTTTGATATATTTATTAATTTTTTTTCTATAAAAAAAATAGACCTTAACTTTTAACCAAAGAAAATGAAGGGAATTTTTTTCGAAAAAAAAAGTTCGTTTTTTATATATTATCATGAATTTCTATGGAAAAAGGACGAAAAATCGTGAACAACGGTATATTCGTTTTTTTTTTCAATAAAAAACATGGCCTAAAAAAATTTTAAAACGAAAAAAAATGAAGTAAGTTTTGTTATAATCCGGTGCATGTGCGTCCATTTTAAAAGTATACAACCAATTATTTTGCCGTTGATCGCTTTAAATTTCGACGCTTTGGATTGGTTCGTTGGTTCTTTTATTAATAACGTTTCTCTATTGAATTTTTTTTTCTCTCTATATATATATATTATAAAAAATAGTTGATATAAAAATTGAAGTGAGGTCATTGTAGGTAGAATCAACCTAGGTTTAAATACAATTTGTACGATTAATTAAGATATTGACTTAAAACGATCGCTACTAAAAATTCCAAATGACAATGATAATAATTGAAAAGAGGAAGATAATAATTGATGGAACAAGTGAAGAATGCCATGTGAAGGTGTAGCTTCCTTAGGAATGAAATAAATCACGGTATTTCGATTTTAAAAAAAAAATCAAAAAAAAAATCTGAAATAATATAATTAAAATTATTTGAATAAATAGAAAATAATGACTTATTATGAAAAGTGTCACCTTTACTTTTGTCTATACCACTGGATACAAGATAAGTAGGGTCATCGGAAAGTCACGGTGGTGACGGCGATTGCAACTGAGAGTGATGTTCTTGACTATACAATATCGGCAACATAAATATTAAAATTACAGTAAATTACAGAAATGTTCCCTTTTTTTTTTTTTTTTTTTTTTCAAATTCGTAGTCTCGTAGATTCAATCCAAATTTTAAATATTTGATAGGTCACATCCTCATAGTCAATAGAATACACATATTATTAATGAATGTCAACAGATTTCCATTTAAATTCACATACATGTACACACACCATATATTCATATTGCAAGAAAATAAATTTCATCTTTGTTACATTATACATGGAGATGCCTCTCCCTGTTCTAAAACTACCAAGTAAAGTAGAACTTCAATAAACAATGAAAGAATGTATTTCAGCCCAACTAGAAACTGTATACACAACACCTGATACCCCCTTCCAACTGAAAAACCTCCCCTCAACATGCTCTCTCTGCTTCATGACTAAACCAGAGAACAAAGGCACAAAAGAAACACCAAAATGGGTCCCAATTTTTCTAAGAGACGAATTTGACCCAATGACAATGCCTATGTCTGCTTCTAGCAAGCAAAGTAAGTCACCAACCGAGTCTCCAATGTAGATGCTTAGATTCTTTTTGTCACATTGGTCATGTTCTTTCAGAATGTCGGAAAAAGCTTGAAGCTTGTCAATAGGGGACTCCATGTTTTTCATGATTTCACCAGTGGATAAAATCCCTTTGTAGATGAACTCATTTGCATGTAGTTGCAGATTGTTGATACCTTTTGATGAGAAAGCAGATCTAATAAGATCGCCACACCAGCAAAACGACAGGATATGAACATCCACATTTAAATTTTCGTTCTTTGTGATGTTTTGAAAGAAATCCATGCAATCATCTTGGAGTATAAGACATTCACCAGCATGTTTAATATCTTCAAGATTCAAACCCTTGAGCACTTCAGATTCAGTCACTCTTGTATTTGCCCTTATCTCAAAATCTGATAGTTGTTTGAGTGCCTTCTTTAGCCCCTCATAGTCAAAATCTCCCACTTCAAAGACAAATACAACCGTTTCTTATATGATAAGGCACAAAAGTTGTTGACTATAAACGAAAACAGTAATTAATCCATTGTTTATGTTTAACAAGATATAGAATGCTTCACCTTTTTGATCGACCAGCATACTTTCCTTGCACTGTTCATATTCTTCCATGTACTCCCTCGATAATCTTTCCCATGTTTTTCTCAATTCAGCTAAGGGCATCCTGATAATTTCATTTTCACTTTCTCGTTGGGTTTGATCCGACTTTGGTGCTGTATCCATAGCAATCTTAGCCAAAATAGCACATGAATCAACTACAGTGCATGTCAGATCAAAATCAGAGAAAACCGTAACACGATGATATTTACGATTATGCCCCTGTAATAACGGAACTACAGTTTGCTGATCAAGAGGTTGGGCTAAAAAGAACTCCATCTCAAGTTTCATTGCTTGATGATAAAGTTTTTGCATGATATCAAGCTCTTCACCAGTCAAAGAAACACTTAACTTGTCCAGCAACTCCTCAGTCTGGCAAGCTGCTGCCTAAATTTTCAAGAAAAACATCAATGAAACAAACCGTATGAAGTGCCACAACAGAAAAAGAAAAAGAAATACCTGAAAAGCTTCAGATGAATAATTATGGATCCACTTCTTGTATGGGTGATGAATATCAACCAGAAACTGAAGTTCCTTTCCAAGAAAAGCATAAAGCTTCATGCAAGGGACCATTGAACTTATGGTGTATGCAGCAACTTTTGTTTTTTCAAAAGGGGTGGTGAGATTTGCGCCTTCAATCTTCCCAGAGGCTGTTGCCAACAAGAACTCAGTGTACTTCAGTGTTGCAGAGTTTGGCATTGTTTCTTTAGACACATCAAAACCCCATTCCTGGATGTTTTTTGTATATCAGTGTGATAAATTTAACTAAAATAAAATAAAAGAGGGCACATTTGTAAAAAGTTAGGACTTAATGGGAAAAGCCTCATTTCCTTAACACTTCATGCCTAGTCCCAAAGTTTTCACCCCTAGACCTTACTACAGTCCATAGGCAAATACGATATAAATGCAAGAAAAAAATTAACACACATCAAGATTGTAATGTGTCACACTCACACATGAAACACATACTTCTATACAAGGTAACATAGTACAAGCTATACACTTCAAGTCTTCCATAGGCAGATATAATACAGGTGCAGGAAAAAAAACAAACATCTAGATACGTAGCCTAAGATAAAGTTTCTTGCATTTGAATTTATCCTTCCATAGTGAGATACATGGAAAATGCAGAAAAAAAAAAAAGACAACATCAAGATACATAACCTAAGATAATGCCTCATGATGCACAGGAAGTAGGAACGGATCAACATGATCTATTGGGTATGAATGTGCATAGCCAAAAAAAATCTGTTTTGCAGTGCATCGATATTAAAAAAAAAAAAAAAGTAAAAAAGTGTTTTCACATTATATGACAAAAACTGTTTTCACGTGCATCCCATGATCAAACTCTATTATACTAATGCATACCCTGGTCAGAAATCTTGATCTACATAGCCTAAAGCAACAAAAGAAAAATGTCTAGTGCATTCACATTTCTCTGTGATAAAATTTCAAAATTACTGAACTGAGATATTGATTAAAAACTCACAGAAAGATATCAATGCATTAAGAAAAATCCATATGAACAAGGCAATGCTAATATGCTATACATAATAAAATACAAGAGAATCTTACTTGGCAAAAAGAACCATGCATTTCAAGCTCTTCAAGAACACTCTGTCTCAATTCACTGATAGAAACTTTAGCATCATCATCATCTGCATACTCCTCGGCTAATTCATATCTAAAAGAAAGCACACATAAATCCATATTATCAAAAACCTAAATTGGCGAAATCCAGAAGTACAAAATTCTGAAGAGAAAAACTTACGCTTGGGCAAAGCATTTAAGAAAATGAACATCTTGAGCGATGTAATGGCGAAAAGTATCAAGCTTGAGATTACCAGAGGCTAACGAAACTACAAAAGGAGTGTAGATAGAAAGAATCGATTCTTTATTAAACCTAACCCAGAAACGCTTGGCCACGCCTTCATCGTTGGGGTTTAGGATTGTCGTCATTGATGACTGTGTAACAAGTTTGAAATTGGGATTGTGATTCTTGTTGGATGGTGTATAGTTTCTGTTATTAAAGAAAGCAGATCGGAGAGCGTTGATAGGAACACTACAAAAGGGTTTGTTCGAAAAAAGGCGCATCAAAGAAACAAGAAGTTGGGGAAGTTGGATAATTTGATTAAGGCAGAGGGTAGGGAGCTGAGTTCAGAATGGGAATGCAGTAGCTCTGCCTACAAACAGCCAAACAGGAGGGAAGGAGCGAATCAAACCCTGGGTATTTTGAGCATGGAAATCTAAGTGGAGAGTGACTTTTGGAGTAAAAAGTGCATATTTATCTCCGATTGCTCAAAGATTTATTTCTCTTTTTATAATTGTCGGAGTGGCTTGGGGTTAGCTTATTCCCTCTTTTCTTAGGTATTAATTTTAAATTCTAATTTTGTGAATTCTAGGTGATCACGCCGTGGTGACGAGGATCACCACGGCGTGGCAGCCATTATGTAATTATGTATCTTTTAAGTTGACACGACGTAAACATGTAATGACCACGGCGTGGTGATAGTTAAATGCAAAACCCTAGATTTTCGGACCTTGAGCCATATTTAAAGGAAGCGATGGTTAGGGTTTCCTCCACCCTTAGCCTCCATCACCTTCAAAGTGGTTTTTTTTCTTTTTCTTTTTCTTTTTCTTTTTTTTAAAGAGACCTTCAAAGTGTTCTTGATAAAACCCTAGCCTCCTTACAAGTTTTTGAGCTTATTTTGGTGTCTTTATGATTTTGGAAGGAAGAATGAGTTTTCAGTGAAAGAATCTAGAATCTAGCTGGCAACTCATCTCCATTCTTTGTGCATCTTTTGGAATCTTTGTAAGTCCTCAAGTTTCTATCTTTTTTATTCATTCTGTGTAGATCTAAGTTATGTAGCTTATTTTGGTTCATGGTCGAGGTTTGGATGATTGGGTGAGATAAACATAGCAACTTTATGGTTCATCAAGGTCCCTTGAGTGTTATATCTTCTGGATCTAAGAGGTGTTGGTGTTTTGAATGTCATGCATGAGATTTAGGTTATTTTCTTTCTTTTGACCTAGTTTGAGTGGAGGACATGCATGGGTCATGTCATGCATGTCCATAAAGGTTGGATTTTTATGGACCTTTAGGGTCCCAAATATGGTTAGATGTTCCATATATAAAGTGTTATTATGATTTGAGTCCATTCTTGGGATTGTGACCCCATTTCTCCCATTTTGACCTTGATGAATGAATGACATGCATTGGACATGCATGTCTAAAAAGAAAAGATTTTATGGTGCTTAAGAGTGTTAGGAAGCTCTCTGGAAAGCATGAATTTGGAACTTAATAGATTAAGGGCTTAATCCATTAAGTTGATTATGTATAGTTGCCACGACGTGGTGGCTAGGCAAGATGCATTTGATTTGTCAAGACGTGCCCATGACATGACACAAGGCTAGCCACGAGGTTGTAATGGGTTTTTCCTCAAATGTTTTGTTGTTTAGCTGCCATGACGTGGCCAGGGGTTGGCCACGACATGGTAACTGTTGACCGTTGGTTAACATGTTGCCGCAGACGTCTTAAATAAAAAAATATATTCACCGCTTTGTTGCACTAAAAGTATAGCACAAAGAAGCATGGTCGAATCCTCAAGAACACAACATAATGATCAATGCCTCATTGCGTAAGGCACATACCAGTCATAAAACATAAAATATAAAAAGTGGGATTTTTTTTATTATTAATTCAAACTAAACTAGCAGTGAAAATAACTAAAGAAAATTCAGTAAATAAAAATGAATTTAGTTCTGTTGCGACTTTCCTTATTATGCAATCAATCTTGACCTTGTTATTCAAAATGTGTTCTATTTAAGCTAGTACTGAGAAAAACTAACATGCTCTAGTAAATTCTCTTTTACATAGTTAATTAATTAAAACAAGCTCATCAGTTAACCCTAACCTTTTACTGATATAATTAAACAAGCTCTTAATTAAATTCAGAAAAGTTGCCTTAAGATCTGTGTAAAATTCTCAACAATATCCAATACTTCTCACAAACTCGGAAGCGTAAAGATATGAAATTTCAGTTTATAATAAAGTCAAATCCAAACGTAGAACTGATTTATTACTTGTCACTTATTACTAGATTGTTAAAACAATTACGGATTTCAACAACTGATTAAATAGAATGATTAAACCCTAGCTAGATGATCAGACTAACAAGAATCAAAATCAACATTCATTAAGCACAAAACTGAAACTACTAAATAGAAATACACAATGAAAACCAAGTCTAATGATTGATTACATGAAAAGTACTGATCTATGCTGAACTGAAATCTAGGATTTTGCCAGACATGGTTAAAAACGAACCTAAAATAGTAAAAAGAGACATTAAATAGCTAAATCTTACTAAACTAAATGCATAAGATGAATCGCAACCTTCAGATGTTTAGAAATTGATGAAAAGTGCAGAAAATCACCTTCAGAAGTCGTTTTCGTCGTGTGGGAACATCTCGCGTTCAAACTGATCAGAAAGGTTGAATTTATACGCAAGCCAGTGACTTTCGAAGCAAGAAAGAGGAAAACACGACCGTGTTTATGAAAAACATAATCAAATTTATCTGATTTTGATCGTATCTAACATTTAACTGATTTTCGGGAATTTCTGAAACCTCGACCACCTAACACGATCGTGCTTCCTATAAAAACACGATCGGATTTGTTGTTTTCCTTCTTTACACTTCAAAATATGGTAAACAATCCTCGAAGACTTCACACGGTTGAATTTCTAAGGAAGCACGATCGAATTTGTGGTTTTTTCACGCAAAATGTTCGTTTTTCCTTGATTTAAGCAGCTTCCAATCATTCCTCAAATAATATTTTCTAGTCAAGTATGGATAAAAAGCAGTCAAGCCTTGAAGTGATAATAACAAAGTACAATATTAGATAATAATGAAGAACATAAACAATGATAATATTTGTAAAAGAGGTAGAATGAACAAAAATACTGATAGGTGAGATTCTATTCAAAAGGGCATACTGATTACAAAGGTTGACACTCCTTATATAGGTGCAACACATGTTCTAGGTATTATTTAATTTTCTAGGTTTTAGGGTTTTGAGCTGGCACTCGACGATTTGGGGAGCTCCAAATCGTCGAGTAGAGAGTATTCCGAGGACGCAGGATGTAAGACCTACTCGACAAGTTGGAAGGCCCAACTCGACGAGTAGGTGTTGTAAAGGAAAAACCCTAATTTTAGGGTTTGCACCCTATATAATCTCCTTAAGAACCTTGAGACTGACCTTTCATCAGCCTCCAAACCCTAAGAACGTCTGTGCTAAACCCTAATCCCCATTCTCTCTCATATTGTGAGCTAGAGTGACTTGTGGAGCTTGAGAAGAAGAAGATAGTGAGAAGAAGGAGAAGATCCAGCAAACCAAGCCCTCACTCATGAGCTTGACCATCTTGTGGACTGTTGTAAGTCTTCAAGACTCGATTTTTATCTTAGAATATGGCTAGATCTTGAGTTTACTCTTCATTTCCTATCATTCTTGTTGATTGCATGCATGGGTTTCATAAAGTTTGCAACTTTATGAATCTCCAGGGAAAAATGGTCCCAAGGTGGGCTAGATCTAGCTTTTTGTCAAGCAAGGATGCCAAGCAAGGACTTTTAGAGCATATTTCCCCTTTTTGGCCATTTTGACTTCAAGACATGCATTGGACATGCATGTCCATAAAGCCTCCATCATTGGAACGTTTTGAGGACTAGAAACTTTTCTGGAAAGGAGGGATTCCAGATCCCTAGAGTCTTGGACCACATGGCTAAGCTTTTGAGCTTTCCAACCTTTGATAAGGGCCTTAGAGCATTCGGAGTGGTTCTAGAGGGTAAAGTTGGAAAACTTATCCTTCTACACACCTTAGGGTTTCAGATCTAAGCCCTAGAGTCCCTGCATTCGTCATATCATCGGAATAAGCAAACAGAGAGGGGGACTCGACGAGTTGCCTTGGGAACTCGACGAGTTGGATCGGGTTCCCTCGTCTACTGGATATCAAGTGAACTCGTCGAGTTGATGAAACAACTCGGCGAGTTGGCTAGGGTTTGTCCGGGTTTTCCTGGACTCTGTAGGAACTCGACGAGTCGCTAGATGCACTCGACGAGTTGGGGTCAACATGGACTGTTGACCTTGACTTTGACCAGGGTTGACCAGAGTTGACTTTAAAGGTATTTATGGTATTTCGAGATTTTGATAAGTTAATCTCATGATGCTTATAGGAAGTTGAGTTGGAGCTATGTGTTGGGACTTATTGGATTTTATCTTGTCAGTTCAGCATTCGCGAGAGGTGAGTCTCCTCACCATACGAATGAGTCTAAGGCACCAAGGCCGACCCATTTTATGATATGTGGTATCCTAACTGAAGTTGTATTATGTGGCATGTTAGTTGGTATGAGCTAGGAAGTATGCTAGTAGTATATGTGGTATGCTTGTACGGAAGACCATGGAAGAGCCCATGACACCTGGATGTAAGACCATATGGAGAGCCCATGGCTTTCCTACTAAAAGACCATGGGAGAGCCCATGGCACTCGGATGTAAGACCATGTGGAGCGCCCATGGCTTTCCTATTAAAGACCATGGGAGAGCCCATGACACTTAGGTGTAAGACAATGTGGGGAGCCCATGGCATCCTGGAGTAAGACCTTGGGGATGAGCCCACGACATCCCTATATGTTTTATGCATGGCTTATGTAGCATATGTAGCTTTATAGCTAATATGATATGTGTTATGTGGATTGTGTGTGGGGTATGCTCTGGGGAACTCACTAAGCATTAGCTTACAGTTTGTGGATTAGTTTCAGGTATATCTGAGCCCAAGGGCAAGGGCAAGGCTTGATGGCGCGACGTGCACTCTCTCTCAAGCGTTTTATGGGACACTCTGATGATTTGAAATAAAATTGTTATTGTTACGAATTTGAAAACAATTGTATTTGGGATTTCATGGTTTGTGGAAAATATTTTGGCTAATTAAAAATGAAAATTTTCTTTTGAAAATTGGGTCGTTACAAGTTGGTATCAGAGCCTTGGTTTGAGGGATTCGGGCACACTCTCGGGTGTGTCAGGACTCAAACTAAGGAAATGGTAAAATTGTTTTCAAATAAATAAAAGTTAAAAACTTTTTAAGAATGGAAAAGAAGAGAGTGCAACACGCGTGATCGGCCGAGCCAAGTAAGTAGTTCCCCAATATGTTAGCCATGTTATACTATATTTGAGTATGAATCTTGCTATGTATATGCTTTTAAAATTGTATACGGTTAGGAGCTTATAGCCTTAGAATGATTGATTTGGCATTATTTCCTGTTCCTTGTATGGTTGTGGTCCTAGGGTAGAATCTATTATTCGAAAGTCTATTTGATCCTTTTCTGTGTATAATTTGCATGCATAAAGGCAACTTGTTATGATTGGTTTCATGTGGGTAGAGAAAATCTTAGGATAGTCTAGGATTTGAGCGATGCGATAGCCTATAAGACATGGTTTGTTTTGGGACGAATTAGAGTTACCAGGTATAGCCTTGGGGAAGGTACAAGTACGTGTGGAAGGTAGTATTGGGCCCGTACTACTAAAAGCACATGACTTGTACCCGAATTGATATTAGATCTGGAAGCTCTAAGGAGGACCAGTGTGGGAGGATCCCCTATTTGGATATCCAGATCATTATGATTTATGACATTGCAGTTCAGTATGATGGTAACACGATTTTGGAGCAGGGGGATCAGGACCGGGATCAGGGTCGGGTGACACTACCGAGCCCATTGACGAGAGGCTGCGTGAGCTCATCGTAGCCGAGGTTACGAGGGGAATCCTTGACGCTACCCCAGTTATCTTTGGGACGGTCAAGGAGGGTATGATGGAGATCATGGAGGAGAGGCTCAGGGCATTCAGAGCCGAGATTGCTGCGGGCTAGGTCGGGGCCCGAACTCCCTCGTTCCGGGAGTTCAAGGCGTGCGCGGCGCCGAAGTTTTTCGGGGTCAGGGACCCCATTGTAGCCGACGTTGGGTGGCGGACATAGAGAACGCCCAGCGCACGAGTTCATGCCCTGATGCGGCGAAGGTGGGATTTTTTTCATGTATGCTGAGGGATCGGGCCCGGGATTGGTGGGGAGAGGTGACGAGCCAGGTTGGAGCAGTCGGTGTGGCTGATATGACATGGGCCGAGTTTGTTAGGCGATTTGACTTGGAGTTTGCACCACCTATCGAGGTGCAACAACTAGTGAGGGAGTTTCATGACCTCCAGCAGACCACTGAGACTGTGGCGGAGATCACCACCAAGTTTCGGGAACGATCATTGTTGATCCCACAGTATGCTACAGATGAGGACATACTGCCTCTAGTTCTGCGATTGTAAGAGAAATCCAAATTCTTAGTTGCCTATGGATTATTATACGTAAATGTTTTGGTTCAGATTTAGTTTAGGCTAGTTGGTTGTGCCCCTCTTGAAGATTACATCCGTTTTTTTGAATTCATAGCATTTTGCAAGTTCATTAATATACTTTCTACATTTCCAGAAAAACCTAATTTAATCTAATATAAGCTCACTCATTTATAAAAAAATTCTTCTTGATTACAATCTAACTTATCAACCAATTTAATTTATATGATATATATGGAGTCTTTCTTTTTGGTCTTTTTCTTTCCAAGCTGAGATGGAGACTTAAAATATACATATATATATATATATATATATATATATATATATATATATATATATATAGGTTATAATGTGGATGGACAACTATTGTGCGGACGTATGTACAATGCTATTTTATGAGAATTACTAAAATAATAAGTTGTTTAGTAATGTGAATACGTTCAACCTCACATAATTATTGTCATTTCCATGCATTCTCACTAATTCTTATTCATTTTTATTCTCACGCATCGTTTTTCGCTCATTTTCATTCTTACAGAATACGACTAAACATCCTGACAATATTCTGACAGAATGAGAATAAAAAAAGTCTATAATAACCTTATAGACGATTTAATTAGTGAGAATGTGTGATAATGACAATAGTTATGTAATATTGAACGTATTCACATTATCAAACAACATATTTTCTTTGTCATTCTCACAGAATAGCACTGTCCACACGTCCACACAATAGATGTCAATCCACATTTGAACCTATATATATATATATATATATATATATATATATATATATATATATATATATATATAGGGTCTGGTTCCTGTGAAGACTAATTTTAAAGTGAGGACTCGTGAGGACACCTTAAAAAAATTGAATTTAAAAAGAAAAAAAAATACAAATCATAAAATCGAGCATAGATCTATGTCCGGGAGAAAAAAAAATTGGAATTTTTTTTTTGCATCATTAAAATTGATCCATGATTCAATTTTAATTTTTAATTTTGCATTATTATGATCCATGATTAATTTTAATGATCCAATTTTTTTTTCTATTTTTTTTCTCCCGGACATAGATCTATGCTCGATTTTATGATTTGTATTTTTTTAGATTTTTTTTCAATTTTTTTAAGGTGTCGTCACGAGTCCTCACTTTAAAATGAGTCCTCACCCGATCTTATCTCTCTCTCTCTCTCTCTCTCTATATATATATATATATATATATATATATATATATATATATATATATATATATATATCTAACTTATCAACCAATTTAATTTATATGATATATTTTGAATCATCTAATGATTTATTTCATTTGTTTGCTAAATACATATATATATATATATATATATATATATATATATATATATATATATATATATATATAGGGCTAAGTTATAATGTGGATTGTAACTATTGTGTGGATGTAGGGATCCTTTGTGGTCCATTCATTTTTGGTAATTTAAAAAGTGATTATCCTATTTAATTAATAAGCTTAAAACGGTTTTAAGGGTAATTATGTCAATTTGGTTAACAATCAAATATGGCATGTGAGATATTCCTGCTACTAACCAAACAATCACATCTGATTTCAATAAATTCGGGATTTGAATTTGATTTTCCATATTATGGAGTTAAAAGCTGATAAAGAACTATACAAAACTTTCTCTGATTATGCATTCTTACAAGAATGAACTTACCTAACTTAAAGAATAAAAATACAATAAGAAACCATATTCTGACAGAATACATATACAATAATCTGGTATAAATAGTCTTACAAGAATGAACATACATAACTTTAAGAACCAGCATTAAAGAATGAACATACATGTATAAACATAACATAAGAATAACTATTCTAACAGAATGTAATATGCATATTCTAGCAGAATACAATGACAATAAAGGAAAAAATATCATTCTTCTAAGAATAATCATGAATTCATGTAAAAAGTATTACATCAAAAAGAAAATCTTAAAAACGTTCTCCAGTAATTCTTTAAGAATGAATGAGAATACAATTTGTGAGAATGACATTCTATGAGAATGTCTTTCATAAAATCAAATTCTAATTTTTTTTTTGCTCTGGATCCATGAAGCTGCAAGTGGGAGTAACTCCAAAAGCCATAATCTTTTGTTGTTTATCTTCTTTATTCATCAAGAGTATCAAAATATCCTTCTTCTTTGTCTTTTTTTATTTCTTATGATGCACCTAGAAACATGTAATCTGATAGAATGCACTGATTTCATTCTCAATTGAAACACAAAATAAAAATGAAACATAAAACACAAAATAAATAAAGTACAACAATTATGAACATAATTTAATCAAATGGAATTTTACTAACCCGAATCGATTGACTAGTCCAGACACCGCTTCACGATTATCAAGAAAACACTTGAATCATGTTTATCAAACGAGCCCTGGAGGGTCGATTCTTGATTTGGCATTGGGGTTGGGTAACGATGATGGCTCGACGATGGAGAAGCATGCACCAGAGATGACGATCCCCTCTCTGCCTCTTCTATTTGCAGGCGGATAAGCAAAAATGTCTTGTCTCCCTCTAGACTCGGGTGGTGATAAAAAAGAAACTAATTCGCCTTTTATCAGTGTAGAACCAAAAAACCCTAAAATCAAAACCTTTGATTTCCTCAATTCTTAGAAGTATCATCTCCAAATACCTTCATTGAATTTGAATAGAAATTTGGATTTAGGAAAAATATAGAGCTTACCAGTAGATCTTGGAAGCGTGCACATGTTAGATGATTCCCCGCAATTCACCCCTTCCCCCAGATCATATAAATTGGAATCGTTGTATAGAAATGAAGTGCTTGTAGTGAAATCGATGCTGCTGCGATGGTGTTGATGAAGGTGATGAGGGGCGCGATTCCTGTTACTATAGGCAACGAACAGGAGGAATAAATGGAAGAATTGTGAGCGATGGGTTTAGAGAAATATAGGGTTAATTAGATGGAACCGGATTTAGGGGAATTGACCCATTATTTTAGGGATTCTAATTAATTGTATACATAAAATGACTAAACTATCCTTTATTAACTTAATTGATGATTTATTTTTTCTCAAATTCTGATTGGTTCCTACAACCACACAATAGTTGTCCATCCACATTTGAACCTAGCTCTCTCTCTCTCTCTCTCTCTCTCTCTATATATATATATACATATATATATATATATATATATATATATATATATATATATATATATATATATATATATATATATATATATATATATATATATGCAGCAAACTGAACCATGTCTACCTCTCTTGGAACAATCACATATTTCAACATCTAATTAAAAGGAAACAAAATACTAGCAGATTTCAGCCAAAACAGTGATTCCTGTACAAAATGTATACAATGAAAAGAAAGTTACTGAGTAATTAAATGCACCAAAACTACTACGATCTTGTGTAGTTGGGATTGGCCACATATTTGACCTAGTCTACTGTCATATCACCATACTTCCCGCTGTGTATTAAAAGACATCATTGAACTCTTGCTTTCAGCAGCATTATAAAAGCAGCCATAGTCTTTGTATATGTGCATATCTTACACCTACTTACATAGCCAAATCTTGTGGCGCTAGAATGGCAACCTTAAAATTACAAGCAATGTTCTTGTTTTTAGCTTTGCTAATGTTGAAAAACGTTGCTCTTCAAGCCCATGCTCGAACATTCTTTGTGTTCGGCGACTCATTGGTTGATAATGGGAACAACAACTACTTGGCTACAACAGCTCGTGCAGACAATAGGCCTTACGGGATCGATTATCCCACTCGACGCCCCACTGGCCGTTTCTCCAACGGACTGAACATCCCTGACCTTATCAGTTAAGTTCATGTATCCGTGGTCTGACATTTTGTTAGTCTCTTACCTATAAATTTTTGAAAAAATATGTTGCATTTTATTTTACCTATATATATATATATATATATATATATATATATATATATATATATATATATATATATATATATATATATATATAACAACTGAATTAACGTTTTCAGGCATCAGGCATGAGCAGTACATAAAACATTGTCGTTCTAATATTTTTATAAGTGAGCGTACCTGGCCTAAAACATTGTCTGTTACAATTCCGCGCGTCAATGCTATCTCGTTTTGTGTAATAGTTATATGTAGAGCAAAAATATATTCAAACAACTTTCTATGTTTTTTTTGTTTTGTTATTTTTTTCTAATTATTTATTAGATCTGATTATCACCAGGTGAAGCCATAGGTGCAGAATCAACATTGCCATACTTGAGTCCTATGCTCACAGGTCAAAAGTTACTTGTTGGAGCAAATTTTGCTTCTGCTGGAGTTGGAGTACTCAACGATACCGGAGCCCAGTTTGTAAGTTAATTACACTCTTCACTCTTCATTCAAGGGCATCTAGCTATTTTTTCACGTGCCGTATAAATTCAGAGTTCAGATCTGTGTATTGTCTGCCAATGTATGGGCGGGATAAAGCGGACGTCTGACAAAATGACACCTTTAAATTTAAGGGAAAACCATCAGTCTTGTAACAACCTTCACATTCAAAGTACTTAAAGTTGGTTTCTTTTTCTAAAGTGAAGATGTAATAATATATAAAACAGGTCCTTGGTTTTAGACCTCCATATTATTTCCTTGCACCTGAACATTATGATTTAGTTGCATTCAATTCTCATGTTGATAGGAAGCCCACGTTTTCCCAGTCTCTTAAAGCATAAATCAAAGACACTCACACACACAGAGTATCCTCAATATTTTAAAATATCTAAATCTGGCTTTCGTGCAACCTTTAAGACGAATATTTTATTGGAATGCATTACGGAATTTGTGGTTCATATGATATAATATATGTGGTGCAGGCAAACATCATAAGGATGCCAATGCAAATGGCAAACTTGGAACAATACAAGCGAAGGGTGAGTGATATAATTGGTCCTCAAGAGACTGAAAAGCTTATAAGCCAATCTTTAACACTCGTGACTTTGGGAGGCAATGACTTTGTGAACAACTACTATTTGGTCCCTTTTTCTGCAAGATCTCGGCAGTTTGCACTTCCCAATTATGTCGTATATGTCATCTCCGAGTACCGGAAAATTCTAATGGTAAAGTTACTTTTCAGTGCACCTTTATTGTTTTTTAGTATATGATACATGCATGAGCATGAGCCCTTAATTTGAAGCATGTCGAAGAACATATATGAGAACTATGTTATTTTGCTACACTCGACGATTCAACTGATTATTATATAACATAAAAGCATATAAGGGGTGTACAGAAATTTATTTATTTCTAAAGAAAGGAGGTAGATGCATCTTTCTGACAGCATTTTTATTACTAAAGATAGAATTGAAGTAGGTTTTTCAGTGTACCAAACGCATTTAATATGAAGTTATTACAGACCAAGAGGGTACATTATATCAAAATTCACGAGTTGAGTCCTTCTGGTGGCCTATTTCGGTCGTTGTAGTTAAGGAGGCCACCAAACATAAGTAAAATCACATCGCACGAGAAATTTGTGGTGCCATGATTCGACGTGATTGAATTGCATCATGCTCAGTGACGTATTATGTCAAGACGTTGTCTGGCTTTTTCTCTTGATAAATCAAAGAACTTGCAAACCAAATGTTGAAATTTTCACCACTAACCGATCTATTTTTGAATGCAGAGGCTTTACGAATTGGGATTACGTAGGGTTTTGGTGACGGGCACGGGCCCAATAGGTTGTGTGCCAGCGGAACTAGCCCAACACAGCAGGAATGGAGAATGTTCGGCTGAGTTGCAAAGAGCAGCAGGATTGTTTAACCCGCAACTCCAAGAAATGCTAGACGATCTCAACCGAGAGGTCAGGAGTACTACGTTTATTGGTGTCAATATTCGTCAATCCAGCATCGATTTCATCTCTGACCCCGGAAGATATGGTATGTCTCCTAAATCATCAGCGGACTAATGCTCACACAGAAAAATTAAAACACTATGATTTGTATGCGTGACCAATATTTGAATAAATAATTGAGAAGTAAGAAAATGCTAATCACAAGTGATACAAAAAAGTAATATGGCAACTACGTACAAGCTCACACGACATGAACTCCAAACAAAATAATGAGTTTGAGTAGGAGAGTTTAACCCGTTCAATAATCTGTTATCACGACCACGGAAAACTGAACGATTAAGGCAGGGTTCAAAACTTCTGACTTGAAAATGATCGGTATATTTATATTGTTTATTTATATGTAATTAGGTAAATTAGATTTACCCAAACCAAAATAGATATAAAAAAACTTTGGATTTGATCGTTTAGTAATGTATAACAAATTCGTCGCCCTTAACCAAGACTTCATTTTCAGTTTTTATTTCCTCTCACATTCCACAGTTTCACTCGGCCACTTTCTCCTCCTCGTGACCTCGCCCATCTGCCTCCCCATCTCCTCTCCTACCACTTTGCCCTCTAAACTTATTATACATTTTGTTCTTCTGTCTCCTAAATACTACTCTTTCTGGTTATTCACTTTTTCAATTCCACCTCCCAAACTATTACACTGTCATTATGTTGAGTGTTGAAACATTGCACGACACGACACGACATGACACGTTAAAAGGCATAAACCCAAAGCCTAACATGAACTCGCCACAAATTTGAACGGGTTGACACGACAAAATATTTTCAGGTTACAGTCAAGCTTTCTCAAGTCTCAACCCGTTTAAATGTTTTAACCCGACCCGACACACGATATATACTTTGCTAGGTCTAGCGCATATTTTGTTAAAAAGTTAATCACCCTTTTTATGTATGTCTTTGTAGGATTTGTTACAGCGAAGATAGCATGTTGTGGGCAAGGACCATACAATGGAATCGGACTTTGCACACCATTATCAAATTTGTGTCCCAATAGGGAAATATATGCATTTTGGGATCCTTTCCACCCATCAGAGAAAGCGAATAGACTCATCGTACAAAACATTCTGGTGGGCACTACCGATTACATATCACCCATGAACCTCAGCACCATCATGACTTTGGACGCTTCAGAAAAGGTGTAACGACACCGCCGATTTTTAAATGAATTCAAACTCTTGTACCAAGAATCTATTTCATTTGTTATGTTATTTATGCAAGATTTTAAATGTTATTGATTTTGAGTTTGATAAGTTGGTACTCGGTTTCTGAATAGTGTAGCATGTATCATGAAATGACTTACAACGCTTAGAATCTCTATCAAAATGAATAAAAATTTCATGTTTTTTAGTTGGGTGGTGATAAAAAAAATGTTAAAAAGATGTAAGTTCTTATAATAACTAACATTATGAATCAAATTTAATATTATCTGAATATAGTTTCACAATAGATTAAACTAATCAACATCAACATAAAAAATTTATCCATTGGCACATTTTTTGGACGGTGGTGTCCACTACTTTGAAATCAAGATTTAGATTAAGATTACTCTTTTGGACCGACAAGCATAGTAATAATCATTTTCAATGTCTTTTTTTTTTAAAGGGTTTCCGAGCCAGTTTTCGCGTACCGACTAATCCCGCGCTGCAAACATGAGGCTTTGCATCATGCCTTGAAGTCACTGCAGGCGAACCTCCATGGCCATAAGGGCTGAGTGGTGCCAGTCATTGAACATGGGTCAATAGGTTATCCACCTTATCTTCCACATGTCTTACCAAGTCATCAATCAAGTATGGATTTATAATCAATTCGGACAAGATACCCACATCTAGTCTCTAGCCACAAATATGTTGGGATGACAACAAAACAAGTTAACAACTTTAGACAAATATCAAACAAACTTAGGTAAAACTTATGGAAATAAAACTTCTGAAAAACTTAAATAAAAACTGAGCACAATATTTAATGTGATTCGGTCAAGGTGACTTACGTCCATGGGCGAACTAGGGAGAGAGGATTTTATTAGCTTTCTAGAACTATTACGACACTCAAAATTGTATCTCACTTTTTGAGCTCTCACATAAATCTAGCAATTTATAATGATGAGGATATGGACCTATTTATAGGCAAGCATAGGAAAACCTAATTCTTATGGGCCAAACCCATCCATAATTAGCCTATAAAGGCGTTACCCTAATATCCAACCAATCACTGAATGTCATGCAGGCGCTTCTATAACCTTCAACCTCACTAGCATCAACCAAGTACATGATGGAGCACCATGGACCATAATGACGCATCATGATGGTGCACCTGTCATCAAGATGGCGCATCAGCCATGTGGAACACCCTCCATGAGCATCTCCATTCTTCTGAACAAAATTTGGACAATCTTGAGCATCCTAGTGAACTTGGCACCTTAGTGGCACACATTAGGAGCCATGATGGCACACCATGAACCTTGGTGGCATATCATGCTCCATAATGACACACCCTCATCATGAGTGACACATCCTCTTCCCGAATGACGCATCCTACTTCAGTTGTTCATCAACAACATTTCAACATTCCTGGGACACAACAATGAACACAAGAGTGGCGCATCAAGCACTAAGGTGGCACACATTGTGCATGGACGACACACCTTGTGCTATAGGTGGTTCATCCATACAATAATGCATCACTGATTCTTCATTCTCCTTCCTGATGCTCAACTCCAACTCCAAGTGCTCCATTGTAGATTTCTGATTCTCCATTCCAAATCTAATTCCTCCATGTAAATCCCAAGTGCTCCATGTTAATTCTAAGTGATTCATGTTAGAAAAGACTTCATACCCCAATAATCTCCCACTTGAAGGCTTGAACAACTTTATTTGCCATTCAAAGTATCTTCGTTCCTCAAAAAACTATTCCCCTCTCTCTTTCTCTCTCTCTCTCTCTCTCTCTCTCTCTCTCCCTCTCTCTTTTGCTAAACCCTTCTATTCTAATTTCTAGAAGTCCAGTTGAAGCCATGCAAAACTGTTGGATTAGGTGTCTAAGCCCATAACTATAATTGGTATGTACTTGAATTGATAGCAGCACAGTCCTTTTGGGTTGCCCTCAACCTAGCAACTGGACAAGGAAATTATGAAAGGAGAGATATTAATTTATAAGATTAATAAATTAATATATATATAAATGATTTATTAATATGTTAATGGATTAATATATTAATTAGAAATCATTATGTTTAATTAATTGTTAGCCAGAAATTAATCAGAATTGATTTTGGGGTTAAAAGAATTAATTATAAGGTGCAGGGACTAGTTTGCAATTATCTAATAGTTGAGTGGAAGGCTCTAGAACCCCCTTGGAAGAGGGTGGACGAAATCTTTAGGGGAAACCCTAATAATTTCGTCCATAGGGGCTTGGATAAGGCCCTTGGGTTTGCTTAGGCCCTAAGCAAAGGATAACTAGGGTTTCCCTTAAACCCTAAATCCCTCAGCTATATAAGGAGCCTCCTGGTTCATGTTTTTGGTCACTCTTTCTTTTGAAGAAACCCTAAGGCCGAGATTTTGCATACTCCCTCTCTCTCTCTTCTACTTTCCTTCTTGCTAGTTTGGGTGTGATTCCATTAGAGGCATTACACTTGTGGTGCTAAAGCTTCCAAGAAGATCAAGATCAAGATCAAGGGATTATCAATTGTTTGCTATAACAATTGAAAGGTATGTAAACCCTAAACCCTAGTTTGTTAATTTTGAAATTAGCCTCTCTCCTCTAGGGTTCTTGTTTTGCAATTCAAAGTTGTATGTTCAATAGTTAAAACATAGATCCAAAGTAGGTTGCATGTGAACTTAGGAATTGTTTCTAGTTTATTTGTTGTACCTAAAACCCATCAGTGGTATCAGAGCCATTGTTGTTTTAAAATGAATTGCTACAATTGTTGAATTGCAAATTAGGGTTTATAGCTATTAAACCCTAAAGGCCAAAATTTTCGATTTCTAGGGTTTTGGATCAAAGGGTTTTTTCGAAAACCCTAGCCTCCAAAGAACCCTAATCGAAATTAGGGTTAGGGTTTTGAAAACCCTAGCCTCCTCCCTTGTAAATTTCGAAATTTGCTTAGAAGTTTTAGGGTTTCTTGTTTTGGATAATTGTTGCTTAATTAGATTAATTGGATAATTATCCTTACCCTATTTTTCGAAATTTAGAGGGATAAGGATTAGGATTAAATTAATGGATTAATTTAATTAGATAATCCTTACAAGATTTAATAATTTGATTAATAGTTAATTAAAAGATAAATATTAAATCTAGTTAATTGGTTTATTTAAATTTAAATTTAATAGCTTAAATTTCGAAATTTATAAACCCTTGAAGTTTTAAAATGTTTTAAAACACACCTTATATATATATTATAATTAAAAGTTTAATATTATATATGTATAAGAGCATGGTCAGTCAAATCGCTAGTATGCCTCATTCACGAAGCTAATCTATAAGGGGGGTATAAGGAAACTGCCTATAAAATGGTAGTTGAATGGGTGTCCACTCTCACCCACCGCTTCCTTGATTAGTGGAGGGTCGTTAGCAGAACGGATTTGATAGGACAACTACTTCTCATTAAAAGTATAATGATATTAAAGAAAGTACTAGAACATTATTTTCAAAATCCCAACTCTAGTTACTTTAGGAAAAATGTGAAAAGTATGCTAATCCATGAAATTGCACATTATGCTTTATTGGTCGTTAGTGGAGCGTGTGTGGTTAACCAGCACACTAAAAGGCACTAATAAAGAGTAGTAATGGGTATCTCATAATTGTCATTTTGATGGAGCGTGTGTGGTTTACCAGCACATCAATAGTTAATGATAAAGACAATGAGGTTACCAAGCACATTTGCATGGTTATTCACATCTTGTTTGTGATCCTCGGCATCCCAGTCACAAATAGAAGAGCATAATCTGAGATTAAAACATGCCATTGAATAGTTTCAATGTATCTCAAAAGAATTAGGAATTTCACTTCGTTTGTTTCGTCTAATGGTGGAATTGGTGAATCGTCATTCACCTACCTTTATGAAATTTGCACTTGGATCTCGGCATCCCATTTCTAAGTTGTGAATCTTCATAGTTGGATCCTAACCTTGATATTATATCTTTGGGTTATTCTATTAAGGTATCTTGAAATCTAACTAAAACTTTCTTTCTTTTCAGATGTCTACTCCTGGAAACACTTCTGCTTCATCCTCCTCCAACCAGAACTTCTCTTTGCTCAATATCTGCTCCAAAGTCGTTATGGATGGCTCAAACTATAACGATTGGATGCGCAACATCAAGATGGCTCTTCGTTTCGAGAACAAAGAATATGTTCTTGAAAAGGAGCTCAAAGAGCTTGATGAGAATGAAGCTACTCCTGAAGATCTTGCTGCCTACAAGAAACATTACGATGACGCTACCAAAGTGGCATGCATCATGGTGGCAACTATGTCCCCAGAACTGCAGAGGTACTATGAGGACTACTGGCCCTTCGAGATGAACAAGGACCTTATGGAAAAGTACCATAAGCGAGCTCGTCAAGAAAAGTTCGAAGTAGTCAAGTCACTCATGGCTTGCAAGATGAAGGATGAGGAGTCGGTAGTGTCACATGTGCAAAGAATGCAACGCTACATAGAGCGTTTGGTCAAGCTCAATATTCACTTTGATGAGGAATTGGCCATTGACATGGTCTTGAACTCACTTCCTGAATGTTATGGTCAGTTTATTCTAACTTACCATTTGAATAATACTGAGCAGACCTTGGCCCAATTGCACAACTTGTTGCAGACAGCTGAGGCAGGGATGAAGGGTAAAAGTATACCCTCCACACCTACGAGTGCCCCTGTTTTGGCTATTGGACAGGGAAAGGGGAAAAAGAGGAAAGGTCCTCCCAAGCAAAACTGGAAGAGCAAGGCTCAAGCTGGGTCATCTAGTAATGGCCCAAAGGCTAAGCCCAATGGTTCCACTCCCCATGTTTCTGATCCAAAAGAGGCAGTTTGCTTTTACTGCAACCAAAAGGGGCATTGGAAGAGATCTTGCCCACAATATCTGCAAGATATCAAGGATGGCAAAGTGAAGCCATCTTCGGCAGGTATTTACACTATTTCTGCTAATAACTCATTATCTTCTCGTTCATGGGTCCTTGATACAGGATGTGGTTTTCATATCTGTTCTGATTTGCAGGGTCTAAAGGAAAGTGAGGAGATAGAGCGAGGAAGGATAAACCTGATCATGGGAAACAGAAAGTCTTCACCAGTAACCAAGATCGGAGTTTATCAGCTTCTGCTTAGTAATGATGTTAGATTAGATTTAATAAATTGTTGCTATTCGTCTGAGATGACGAGAAACATTATTTCATTTCATGCATTGTTCAGACAAGGTTTTACATATTCTTTTAATGATTTGAATGGTTCAATTTCTGTTTATAAGAATGGTGTTTTTATGTTTGAAGCTTTGCCTTGTAATGGTGTGTATGAAATAGTGACTTGTGTTGATAGCCTAGGAAATAGTGTACTTAATATTGACTTGTCTAATAGTGTAGACAAGGCATGCTTGTGGCATTGTCGTCTTGGACACATTAACAAGAAACGCATAGCCCAACTCCAAAAGGATGGAGTGTTGGAATCATTTGACCTAAAGTCAGATGATATGTGTGAATCTTGTCTTTTGGGAAAGATGACAAAATCACCATTCACAGGGTCTTGTGAAAGAGGTGAAGGTCTGTTGGATCTCATACACACAGATGTGTGTGGGCCCTTCAGATCAACTACAAGAGATGCTAATCGATTCTATGTGACTTTCACTGACGATTATAGCAGATATGGATATATCTACTTGATCAAGCATAAGTCAGAAACTTTTGAAAAGTTCAAAGAGTTTAAGCATGAAGTCGAAAATCAATTGGGCAGAAAGATAAAGATACTTAGATCCGATAGAGGCGGGGAGTATCTTAGTATCGAGTTCAACGACTATCTGAAAGAATGTGGGATAGTCTCACAATTGACTCCTCCTAGGACACCACAGTTAAATGGTGTAGCTGAGAGGCGCAATCGAACCTTGTTAGACATGGTTCGTTCTATGATGAGTCGGGCTTCGCTTCCTATTCACTTCTGGGGGTATGCCTTAGAGACAGCCGCCCACATCCTCAATCTTGTCCCTACAAAGAAGGTTGCCAAAACACCTCACGAAATGTGGACAGGGAAAGTTCCCTTGTTAGCACATATTAAAGTCTGGGGTTGTGAAGCTTTCGTAAGACGAGAGACTCACGACAAGCTAGCAGCTAGAAGTGAGAAATGTGTTTTCATTGGTTACCCAAAGCAGTCTTTTGGATATTTGTTCTACAGGCCTTGTGAGAACGTGGTCTTTGTAGCACGAAGAGGAGTCTTTCTTGAAAGAGAGCTCATATTCAAAGAGGACAGTGGGAGCACTATTGACCTTGAAGAAATTCAAGAGTCAGCCAATGAAGGAACCTTAGATGACACTAGCATTCAACCAGAGGAAACAGTTCCTGTTGAACCAATTGATAACTCATTACCTCTTAGAAGATCCACTAGGGTGAGTGTGCCACCTGAGTTGTATGGTTTTCATATTACTTCAGATGGTGACACATTCATAAGTGACAGAACACTGGTAAACTTAGATGAACCAGTCACTTATAAGGAAGCAATGGCAGGCCCAGAGGCTTCCAAGTGGAAAGAGGCAATGGACAGCGAGATTAAGTCCATGTATGACAACCAAGTTTGGAATTTGGTTGATAGTGCACCAGGTCGCAAGACAGTTGGGTGCAAATGGATCTTCAAGAAGAAGACAGACATGGATGGGAATGTGCACACATTCAAAGCTCGACTGGTTGCAAAAGGTTTCACTCAAACCCCAGGGGTTGACTATGATGAGACCTTCTCACCAGTAGCTAAGATTAAATCTATTAGGATATTGCTCGCCATAGCTGCCTTCCATGATTATGAAATCTGGCAGATGGATGTCAAAACTGCTTTCCTTAATGAGAAGTTGGCTGAAGATGTTTACATGAGTCAGCCAGAGGGTTTTGTTGATGCAAAGTTCCCCAATAGAGTGTGCAAGCTTGAGAAATCCATTTATGGATTGAAACAAGCATCTCGCAGTTGGAATCTTTGCTTCCATGAGAAAGTCAAAGAGTTTGGTTTCTCTAGAAGTGAAGATGAGTTTTGTGTGTATATCAAGGCTAGTGGGAGTATAGTAACTTTTCTGGTGTTATATGTCGATGACATATTACTCATTGGTAACGATGTTCCAACCTTGAAAGAAGTTAAGTCTTGGCTTGGAAAGTGTTTTGCCATGAAAGACCTTGGAGAAGCTGCCTATATTCTTGGGATTAGAATATTGAGAGATAGAAAGAAGAGACTAATTGGACTTAGTCAGAGCACATACTTGGATAAGGTACTAAAGAGGTTTAGTATGGAAAACTCCAAGAAGGGAGAGCTACCTATCCAGAGCAATACCAAATTGAGTAAGACTCAATGCCCGAGTACAGATGTTGAAATAGATGACATGAGTCGTGTACCTTATGCTTCCGCTGTCGGATCGATCATGTACGCTATGACATGTACTCGCCCTGATGTGGCATTTGCTTTGAGCATGGTCAGTCGCTATCAGGGAAACCCAGGTAGAGCTCATTGGGTAGCAGTTAAGAATATACTCAAGTATTTGCGAAGGACAAAGGACTGGGTCCTTGTGCTTGGTGGCAGTGATACTTTGAGAGTAGATGGTTACAGTGATGCCAGCTTTCAGACGGATAGAGATAACTTCCGTTCTCAGTCAGGCTGGGTGTTTTTACTGAATGGAGGAGCAGTTACTTGGAAGAGTTCCAAGCAAAATACGGTGGCTGATTCTACTTGTGAATCAGAGTACATAGCAGCAAGTGAAGCGTCGAAAGAAGCAGCTTGGTTGAGGAACTTCATCGGGGATCTCGGAGTTGTTCCAACCATCCAGGAGCCTATGGAACTGTTCTGCGATAATGAAGGAGCGGTTGCCTTGACAAAGGAACCAAGAGATCATGGTAAGACCAGACATATCGACAGAAAGTACCATTTCATCAGACATAGAGTAGAAGAAGGCCATCTTATAGTAAAGAGGGTGTCATCTGAAGATAACCCAGCAGATCCTCTCACAAAGGGTCTGAGTAGAGCTAAGCATATTCAGCATGCTCGGAGCATAGGACTGAAAGATGATATTAGTTTTAGTAGTTAGATTAGTTTTTGAAACTTGTAACAAAGTAAATGTAATTGACTTTTGGTGATTAAATAATAAAGTATTATTTATAAGTTTGGCTACTACCTTTTGTCGATTGTTTATTATTGTGTTTCATTTTTGCATGTTTTACTTCCTGAATAATGAGATTATTCAAACTCCACAGTCGCTCGTACTCTTGGAAGTAAGTAGTGAATTAAGACTGTCATGAATTGGATTGCAGATTGTCTAAGGATAGACATGGCAATAGAATTGCTGCAATGTTCATGAGTACTCAGAAATTGAGATTTGAGTATTGGATAAACCCTCGCTCAGAGTATTACTTCATGGAATTCATCACGAGTAATACTGAGACGATAATATCTTATAATCTTGAAACGAAGATATATGAGTTGTAATTTACAAGTCGGTTGTGCATTGGTGATACGAAAACGCATCAGTAACTTGGTGTTATAAAACGTATTGTCATGCATAATTTGATGAGTAAAAGATACAAGCATATGAGTCAACGTTTATTCGTTCCTTTTGCCCTAACAGGAAAAGCGATATATGTGGGCCCCTCGATGATTTGGTGTTGACTTATGTGCTGGGCCCAGCCAGGACTAAATTGATGTGTTCGATTAGAAGTCCTACATCATCACAAATCAGGAATCGGGAAACATAGATTCTGGACAAACAGATTGATTACATTCCATGTCTTTTGTCTGGGGATATCAAGCAGAACGAAGGGTTATATGATCACTTATCTTAGGACACGTAACTGACTGGGTCAGAGTTCGGCAGCAGCTTTTTGGAAGCTACAATTTGCTGGTCAAATTTAGAAGGCATACTAGCAATTATAGTTACAGACTTATCCAAGTGGGAGACTGTTGGATTAGGTGTCTAAGCCCATAACTATAATTGGTATGTACTTGAATTGATAGCAGCACAGTCCTTTTGGGTTGCCCTCAACCTAGCAACTGGACAAGGAAATTATGAAAGGAGAGATATTAATTTATAAGATTAATAAATTAATATATATATAAATGATTTATTAATATGTTAATGGATTAATATATTAATTAGAAATCATTATGTTTAATTAATTGTTAGCCAGAAATTAATCAGAATTGATTTTGGGGTTAAAACAACCAAAACATCCCAAAATATGAAGGTGAAAATTTCATTTTTAAAACAACCAAAACATCCATTTATCAATTACTGAAACACTTTAAAGGTATTTTATTATAAAAACAGTTATCAGAGTACAATTCCAAAATCTCAAGGTTGCGGAAAATATGGGTGTATGCGTTGCGGTCAAGCCTGACCCTTCCCTTTCAAACCGGAAGTACCTGAAACCATAGACAACAAATGTAAGCACAAAGCTTAATGGGTTCCCCAAAATATCACATAACAATACATACATTTTCCATGGGCTACCCCCATGGTCTTATCTTCGGAATGTCATGGGCTACCCCATGGTCTGACATCCAAGTGCCATGGGCTACCCCCATGGTCTTTACCTGGAATGCCAAGGGCTACCCCCATGGTCTGACATCCAAGTGCCATGGGCTACCCCCATGGTCTTTCCTTGGAATGCCATGGGCTACCCCCATGGTCTGACATCCAAGTGTCATGGGCTACCCTCATGGTCTTTCATACAAATGCCACATGCTACCCATGGGGTCTTCCAAGCAAGTATCACAAAGACAAATAACATACCACATAACAAGTAATGGGCCGACATTGGTTCCTTCGACCCATGGATATGGTTAGAAGATTCACCTAAGATAGTTGAAACCCACATATAACACTCTGACTGCAGATCCACAAAATCCCCACGCTAACAAATACCAAAATAACATCCAATCAGTAATCGGGTCCTGACACAGACTAAGAATCCAAATTAGGGTAAAAGACCTTTTTACCCTTCCTATAACTTGGCCCAAGGACAAGGCCCAATCCAAATTACCAAAAGCCCAAAAATCCCTTAAATGACACCAAAAGGCCCAATAAGGCCCAAATATCCAAATTTAGCCCAAACCCATCATGGGCCTATCCCGAGAAGGCCCAATATCCTAGAAGGCCCAAAATATCCAATGGTCATCCCTGGTCAAACTTCTGGTCAATGGTCAAAGGTCAAAAGGTCAACATTTCAAGAAATCCCAAACAGGTCGAGTACGCCCCACGTACTCAGCTGGTACGCCCAACGTACACCATTTGGGGCCAGTACGTGCAACGTACCAGGTGGGTACGCCCAACGTACTCCCTTGAACCCCATCTTACTCCATTAAGCACTTAATCACTTAAGCCCTTGCTCCAAAGTCCTAAATCTAATTCCTATGGATGACTTAACACGTAAAGTTGACAACTTTACTTGCATGCATATGGGTTGATGGGGGCTTTACAGCTCAAAAGAGCTTAATAAAGGGTCTTAACACATGCATGAGTCCAAATACTCCATAAAGCTTGCACCTTTATATATAAGGGACGATTAAAATGTCTAGATGTACTGGATTAAACTTCTGAAACAACCTTAGCTCACAAGGACCAACCAAGAGGGACTAAAATGGCCATAATAAAGCCCAAAAAAAGATCTATACAATGAATAGACAAGATAGGGACTTTATCCCTCTAAAGTCTCAAAATGAAGATGCTAACACTGGATCTCTAAGCTCCTCTCCAAGGATTGAGTCTTCAACCTTCTTCTTGTCTTACACAAACCACCATAAATCCTCTTCCTAGCTCCAAAAATCACTCAAGGAACTCTAGGGTTTCAATGTATGATAAAAGGGATGGAGGTTGTCCTAAAATGACAAGAGGAAGAATATAATGTTGCTTATATAGGGGTAAAACCCCGAAATTAGGGTTTGGTGCTGAAGGGAGTACGCCCCGCATACCCCTTAGTACGCCCGACGTAATCATGGACCACTCGCAACCAAGTTACTCGGTACGCCCCACGTACACATCTAGTACGCCCTGCATGCTAGATGGCCCTCCAAAACCCTAAAGCTTCATTCGACCCTAACTCCTTCGTTCTATGTCCGTTTCTGACGAACTTTATATCTACGGAAAGGTGACGAGAGGCCTTACACTTTTATCAACTCACCTTCGCCTTAAAACTTCCCGAACAGAAACCCAAAATTCATAAAGGACCAAGCTGCCAAATTACGATTATACCCTTGGGATCCGAAACACAAACGAACAATCAGATCTCTTAGCCTATATCACCCACATCCCAAAAGGGCCAATTCCCTCTTTCCCCAATACCATAAGCCTTATGATAACCAATAATCGGGGCTACGATCCCAAATAATGAAAGGATTCGAAACCGAGTGTTGCAACTCTCCCCTACTTAAATTAGATTTCGTCCTTGAAATCGCTCATTACTAACACTCAGCCACACCCAATAGCCCAAACGACCCATCCACCCTCCGATATGGCTAAAGGAATAGATTACACATACATCAACATCCCAAACTTGCTACCAAACCAAGCCTTAGCAAGGCCCTCACTTTCTTGCAATGGACATATCATCATATTTCTGAAATTAACCCTTGAGGAATACACATAACCACCTATACCAAAACCCGCAATTCTGAAACCCAGTCTGTCTCCCTGACAGAGAACTCGCTATGAAATATTGACATATCAATTCCACCTTGCATCCCAGACTAAACAAAACGCTTCCAACCCCTGCTTATCTTGCTGCTTCTACCGAAGACAAAATCACTGGCCATTCAAAGCTGTGGAACACTTATACTTGACAGATGGCTCAGATAATCCTTCGAGTAGAAGGCTCATCCTTGCAATGGTTAGACTCAGACGAGAGCTGCGCAGCAGGGTCGAATCGATTACTCTGAGATTATTTAATCCAAGTTGCAAGTGACATAACATATTCACCGGATAACAAGCGACTCCCCACATGAATTCCCAATCACTAATACCGCATCAACTCATCTTGATGCCCCCTAGATGCTTCACAAAAGCAACCGAGACCTCCCTGGCCCCACTTACCTAACAAATAACCGATTCACCGAATTTTCACCCGGTTGCTAGGCAAAAAGCCTTACACAATCGCACCATGCGACTTCCGAACGAAAGCCCCATCTAAGAATAGTTTCTCTAGATATCTCGCCACTATGGCTCTAACAACCTTTCTGATCCAACCAATCAGAACCCAACGTCAAACCTGACGCCACCAAATCCAATACCAAAAGTGACTGCTACATGACCAGCTGTAGTCTTATATCACAACCGGCCGCAAACGATCCACCATTTCCTTAATTCCATGAATGTTGTAGCCTTCCTACAATCTTACAAACTGACCTACACAGGTCTAAACCATCTGGAGAAATCCATAAAGCAAATCGTGGATTTGCCACGCCCTCACCATTGTAAAAAAACCGGTGAATGCTACGGGCCACCCCACAGTCTTACATCACCTAACACTATCTGCCAACTAACTGTTGGAAGTTTCCTAAACTCCCAACTCACACATTCCTCAATCCAGGCGACCACTTGAGCTGCCTCCCCTCTCGATAGGGATAGGAAACTTGGTGGTTGTCGAGGCCAACAAAAATAAATAACCCTAAATCTTTTACACTAAAATAGTGTATAGTGGTAAAGGGGTCGATCCACGGAGATTGGTTCAATTTATAACTCTATGGAAAATCTTTTTGCAACAGTACTTCTAAAATGACAATAAAATAAAAATGGGGGTTTTGATATTTTGAAATACTTGAAACAAACTAGAATTAACTAAGATTTAAATAGACAATTTCAACAAAAATAAGAGTTTGATGTAAAATCAATAAGAGAAGGATGGTTGACTTAAGGTTCCTCACTTTGACTTTTGATGAACATATCATTAGAATCAAATGGTGCAATACTTGTTTTAAACCCTTAATTTGGCTATAGTAATCCAAGGAGCTTGAGATTACCTAGACTTTTCTTAATTGTTGAAATGGTTAGAGAAGCTCATAACAATTTCCTTAGTTAAAGTCACTAATTCCATTAAGCATGTAATTAGTGAAAGTCAACTAGCATTAAGAACCAAAAAAGTCACCAAATCCAAGAGGGGTCAAATGCTTTCACCACCATGTTGGAGAAAATGTTTTTATGATTGTGTGAAGTAAAACTAACACAAGAATCACTTGTTGCTTGCTAATTTGAAGATCCTTTACTTAATCAAGAAATTAGCCAACTAATCACCACAAACACATTTAAACTCATGAATAAAAACATGCAAGTAATGATAAGATGTTAAAACACAAAACATTTTCATAAAGATTCAAACACAAATTCATGGATTCTTCAATATTCAACAAAAGTTCAAAGGATTCAACAAAAGTCAACCAAAATTAGTTTAGCCAAGCATGACTAAACTCAAGGAAACAAAGTTAGTTAAGATTGTACCAAACATTTAGCAAGAATTAAGAGATGAAATAGTGAAGTTCTTGAGGGTTCTTGGCCTTCAAAAATGCTCCAAACTCTAGAGAGAAAGTATCAAAATCGGACCTCCAAGATTATGCTAAAGAGGCACACCAACCTTCCCAATATAGAGCTCTAAGTAAAATCCCCAAATTGCCCTTGTCAGGAATCCACGCGGGCCGCGGGGAATCTTACGCGGGCCGCGTGACTTCGACGGAAATTTTTGGGCTTCTTCAAGTCTTGGGCCCCCACAGCTAATCCATTGGCCCAGTTCGAATCCAATCTGCTTCTAGCCCATTTCTCTTCAATATTTCTTCAATTTGAGCCCAATTTGTCTCTCCACATCACTCAAAACTTCCGCAAATTCCTAAACATCGATCTTGCACACTCAAGAATTCTCCCGTGGCTTTCAAATTTAAAGTTTAATTCTTCCAACCCTTCAAATAATTGACAATTCCACTCCATGCATCACCTCTATAGCCATCAAGCCTAAAATCCTCGTTGTCCTCCAAGTCCAATTGCTTTCCAAAAGATCCCGCTCCGCTAGTCTCCTTAAAATCTGTAATTAAGCTCACAAAACTCGAAAGAACCCGAAAGTGGTCATAAAATAACAAAAAGGAAAATATGCATGGAAATTATCTAAATTGTGAATGAAATATGCTAAAATAAACTATAAAAAGAAGTAAATAAAATGAAGCTATCAAATCACCCCAAGCTTAAACCTTACTTGTCCTCAAGTAAGACAAGACTAAAATGAACTCGGGATGAACTATCTTATGAAAAATAAAAAGAATAGATAGAACCACAGAACCTGATCACCGTTAGTCAACATGGTCAGAATTGATCTTGCTATTACCTCACGAATTTTTCATCCGATGACAATGGGACCATAAACCACAGTCAGGACAACTCCTTTAGGTGAGTAAGGAGGGATGAGCAGTCGCAGCCCAATGGAACATACATACAATGAAGAACATCTGTAGTAGGGAGAAAGCAGCTGGATGAGCTCGTATGGAGCTCTTCTTTTAAGTGTACACTCTGATCTCACGTCTGCCGGCTACTCTCATGTGTAATTGGGTTTAATCGCTCGGGCACCGTTGTAGGAATCGGTTCACTTAGTGTTGGCCCAAACCTCCTGTAGTATTCGACTCAACAGTCTCTCTAACATCATCAATTTGCGAAAAAAACAACAACTCGATCTATATACAATAAGACAATCCTAAATAAATGAATATCAAACGCCGGGTGACCAAAATGTAGGAAAATTTGTTCAATAATTGAACCGGTCACCTATCTACGATTATTGCAGCTGGAAATTCGCATGCTATTCTTTTTCTCTTTTTTTTTTTTTTTTAAAGAAAACTTTTTGACTCAAAATTTGGTTCCCAAGAGTATGTAAGTGGAACCGAGAGGGTAATAATATAATCCGAATGGTCTAAATGTGAAAATGACCATGTGTGGAGCATAAAGATGTAATGTAAGCTCCTTTTCAAACTTGCAATTTTTCAAAAATAATGAAAATGTCCATATGCGGACTAAAAGACTCTCTAAGATCCTAAGAAAATCGCAAAAAGATATGGTGATGTAAAGAGACCGGATATGGATTCTACTCGGGGACAAGCACCAGTGCTTCATCTTAACGGTTCAAACATGATCAAGTGTGATCCTCTCAGCGGTAGTGACCGCAAGGCTAAGAACATCCATTGCTATAGTATATCCTACAGTTGTTAGTATTGCATGCATAATTCTTCATGAAAACTACCTGGCCATGATCACTTACCCCTTTAAGCTTCCAGCATCTGATCCCAAGTATGAAAACCCAAACTGCAGCTAGTGGTCCCGGTTCGATGGGTGAGATAGCAACAAGATCCTGGACCAATAATGATACAATAACTATGAACCTGTTCCATGGCATCCAAGGGGGGTGAGAATAAACAGACAACAAAAATGCATGAATGCTAATGCCCTAAGCTAAATGTTATGCAAAAATAGAAAGTAGAAAAGAAGAAAATAAAATCTTTTTGGAATTTTATAAAAAATAAAAGAAAAATGAATGCAAATTAGCTTAAAACTAAAATGAAATGCAACCTAACAAAAAAAAATGCATGAAAAAGTAAAAGAAAAGGGAAATGCCCCACCCCAAGCTTAAGAACAAGCATTGTCCTCAATGCTTAAGGAAAGGGCGGAAATAACCTAAATCGGAGGGTCGGGTAGAGCATAGGGGTTTGTAGAGGAGGAAAAATGGTGAAGAATGGCGGTGGTCTCGCGGGATTCTGACCGGTAGATCTCCGGGAAATTGAGTTTTTGTACGGAGCGCGGGTAAGGCGCGGGCCGCGTCTAGTTTTCTCGAAATCCCACTGATTCTTCTGACCTTTCACGCGGGCCGCAGGCTGGTCACACGGAGGCCGCGGGACCTGAAGCTTGAAAATGGCAAAGAATCGGAAATCTGCGCGGGCCGCATGGAACCCGCACGATGGCCGCACAAAGTCTTACGCGGGCCGCGTGGAACCCGCACGCTGGCCGCGTGTGCTGAACAGGGTTGGAGGTGATTCTTCTACGCGGGCAAGGAATGGGCCGCACATAAGCCGCACAAGACCTTACGCGGGCCGCGTAGAATTTCACGCGGGCCGCGTGACTTCCTGCACTTCAAAATTTAAAATTTTTCTAAAAACTTGATTTTTGGCCAAAATGATTCCCGCAAAATCCCATGTTTCAAAAACACAACAAAAGTTTGGACGAAAGGTGAGAATAAAGCTTGAAATTTTTCAAAAATGAACATTTTCAAAATCATTTTATTCGCTTTATAAAAGACGAAAGCACAATGCTTCCCAAAAATGCCCTTCTTTAACGTCTTCGGCGAGACGCCTCCAAACTTCACTTTAACACTTTGGGGCGTCCAAATGGACGACATCTTGGACATTTGAATCAAAACCTTCATATAATGGCTTCAACCAATGTCCATTAACCTTGAAAACTTTCCCCGTGTCAACATTTTTTAATTTCCACATCTCCATTGGGACTCTTTTCTTGTATTTGACTTTCTTTTTACGGAAAAACCATACCGGACTTAGACCTTTGATAATAGAAAGAATCCAACCATATTCTTTCTTGTACTTGTTTAGTAAGGTGACCAACTCTTCCATATTCGACATAGCGGTCGAGTTGGTGACCGGTTGGGTGTCTTCCTTCTCGGGATATGTATCATTTAAAGGGTTCGACAGATTTATCGTTTTCGGCTCTTGTGGTTTGTCTACCACTGGAGTTAGTTTATCAATGGTAGTGGGTGGCTCAAACTCTCTTTCGTTAACCCCCAACACGTCCTCTATAGTTTCATTGACATCTTTCTCAATTTCTTCTTCCTCCTTGACAGCCTCTTCCATTTCTATTCCTTCTTCCTCTTCTCCACATAACACTCTTGGGCCATCAAAACTTTTCTCATCTTTCAAAGGAATGGCACATGTGCTATGCCATGGGCTCTCTTCAGACAGTAGTTTGTCTTGAGCTTCCATTATACTTATTATTTGAGAAATTTGTGTTATTTGTTTCTCTAAGCTTTTGAGGCTAGCTTGGGTTGTTTCTTGGAAAATTTGGGTAGATGTGGCAATGCTCTTCACAATGTCCTCTAAGGACATGCTTGGAATTTCAGGTTGTTGAGGAGGTGGAGGATATGGATGTTGGAATTGTGGAGTTGGTTGGTGTTTATCATTTCTCCAAGCTTGATATGGGCTTTGGTATTGGTTGTATCCCCAAGCTTGGTTGTTGTCCCACCATTGATCATGTTGAGGTTGATCATAAATCCATTGGTTTGACCAGTAGTAGCTTCCCTTCTCTTGCACTTCTTCCCATTCTCCTTGTGAATATGGACACATATCGGAATGATGTCCATTTTGGGCGCAATTATCGCAAAGAAGAGGCGAGGGATGCACACTTTGGTCACTTTCAATCATCATAACTAACTGAGCTAGCTCAGAAAGTTTATCTTCAATGCAAGGAGTGTTCATTTCTGAACCATAATTTTTTTTTTCAATTTTTTTTTAGTTTTAAACTAGACTACCTGCACAATGAGATCTAGGCATAGAGAAACAAACTGATTAAATATAAACCAATCCCCGGCAATGGCGCCAAAATTTGGTGGTTGTCGAGGCCAACAAAAATAAATAACCCTAAATCTTTTACACTAAAATAGTGTATAGTGGTAAAGGGGTCGATCCACGGAGATTGGTTCAATTTATAACTCTATGGAAAATCTTTTTGCAACAGTACTTCTAAAATGACAATAAAATAAAAATGGGGGTTTTGATATTTTGAAATACTTGAAACAAACTAGAATTAACTAAGATTTAAATAGACAATTTCAACAAAAATAAGAGTTTGATGTAAAATCAATAAGAGAAGGATGGTTGACTTAAGGTTCCTCACTTTGACTTTTGATGAACATATCATTAGAATCAAATGGTGCAATACTTGTTTTAAACCCTTAATTTGGCTATAGTAATCCAAGGAGCTTGAGATTACCTAGACTTTTCTTAATTGTTGAAATGGTTAGAGAAGCTCATAACAATTTCCTTAGTTAAAGTCACTAATTCCATTAAGCATGTAATTAGTGAAAGTCAACTAGCATTAAGAACCAAAAAAGTCACCAAATCCAAGAGGGGTCAAATGCTTTCACCACCATGTTGGAGAAAATGTTTTTATGATTGTGTGAAGTAAAACTAACACAAGAATCACTTGTTGCTTGCTAATTTGAAGATCCTTTACTTAATCAAGAAATTAGCCAACTAATCACCACAAACACATTTAAACTCATGAATAAAAACATGCAAGTAATGATAAGATGTTAAAACACAAAACATTTTCATAAAGATTCAAACACAAATTCATGGATTCTTCAATATTCAACAAAAGTTCAAAGGATTCAACAAAAGTCAACCAAAATTAGTTTAGCCAAGCATGACTAAACTCAAGGAAACAAAGTTAGTTAAGATTGTACCAAACATTTAGCAAGAATTAAGAGATGAAATAGTGAAGTTCTTGAGGGTTCTTGGCCTTCAAAAATGCTCCAAACTCCAGAGAGAAAGTATCAAAATCGGAACTCCAAGATTATGCTAAAGAGGCACACTAACCTTCCCAATATAGAGCTCTAAGTAAAATCCCGAAATTTCCCTTGTCAGGAATCCACGCGGGCCGCGGGGAATCTTACTCGGGCCGCGTGACTTCGACGGAAATTTTTGGGCTTCTTCAAGTCTTGGGCCCCCACAGCTAATCCATTGGCCCAGTTCGAATCCAATCTGCTTCTAGCCCATTTCTCTTCAATATTTCTTCAATTTGAGCCCAATTTGTCTCTCCACATCACTCAAAACTTCCGCAAATTCCTAAACATCGATCTTGCACACTCAAGAATTCTCCCGTGGCTTTCAAATTTAAAGTTTAATTCTTCCAACCCTTCAAATAATTGACAATCCCACTCCATGCATCACCTCTATAGCCATCAAGCCTAAAATCCTCGTTGTCCTCCAAGTCCAATTGCTTTCCAAAAGATCCCGCTCCGCTAGTCTCCTTAAAATCTGTAATTAAGCTCACAAAACTCGAAAGAACCCGAAAGTGGTCATAAAATAACAAAAAGGAAAATATGCATGGAAATTATCTAAATTGTGAATGAAATATGCTAAAATAAACTATAAAAAGAAGTAAATAAAATGAAGCTATCAAAACTCAACCTAGTCTCCCGCCTGATTCAGCTTCCGAGAACCAGAACGGTTCTCCCCCCTTGGACTCGACGAAGTTCTCCTAGCCCACAAAGTCTAATGGATTCCCAACCCATCTTTCCTCCTTATGGTTGAACTGCAGACAACCTACATTTACCATAACTAGTGTTCTATCACTAGCGCATCCCAATGCCCGCACAACTCTCGAAATTCATCCTCGAACTCTCGGCGAATCCGACAACTCCAGACGCTTTCAATGATACATCACCCAAATCTCGAAGTCCTTTATGCTGGTGACAAAGACCGAAACCCTATCAATAAATTCCCTTAGCACTCCCAGTGGACAACCAAGCTCATGCAACTGCCACCGCTATCTTCTTGCTACCGCTTCTTCCCTAGCAACGGTAGTGATTGAACCTAAAAGTTTTTCCACAGGCGACTCCTGATCCCACCAGCTAAAATGCTAAAACCACTTAACCCTGACTTACTGGAGAACTAGCCCGCTGATTCTGACCATAGACCTTCCAATAATACCCCAAAGTTGATCCCAAACAAAGAACCGGAAAAACAACCGAACACACCGGGACTTGTTCAACAATATATGAACCATAACTGAACTGCTATTGATTCATGGCATGCAAATGGCATATAATAATTCTTGATGATACTACCCAAACAATAGCAGAGAATTAAATCAAAGATAACGCCTACCCAAACCGATACAAAATCCCAAACAAAATGAATACTGATAATAACCAAAGAGAAAGAAAAAGATAACATACCCGCAATATCACGTGCTGGAGTCCTTGCCCCCCCCCCCCCCCGGCGTCTGACACTGCAATGCTCGGCTCATCCTTGTTGGGGCTCCCGTCCTACCCTCGCGACCAATAGTGATCCTCAAAGTAACCGGAGTAGGTGCACTCACTACTCCTCCCCTCATCATCGGACAGTCGGCCTTCTTGTGGCCCAATTGGTTGCAGTGAAAACATAACTGGATTTCCCCCTGAGGACAATCCCTGTTGACATGACCAACCCTGCCACACTTGTAGCAGCCCATACCCCTAAAACGACAAACCCCATCGTGCAGGTTCCCGCACGTGCTGCACTGCCCCCGGTCCTGCTGGCCCCTCAATCGATGATCTGAAGTCTTGGGTCTCTTCCCGGGACCCTCCACTGCCTGCACCTGATCTGGCCCCCTCTTGCCGAGGTGCTCCAAATCGATCTCCTGCTCTCGGGCTCTAGAAATCATATCATTCAGGGTCTTACACCCTGATACACTCACGAAATCTCTCTTATGTCATCCCTCGGCATATCATGACACCTTACCTTCTTCATTTCCTCATTTGAAGCATACTGCGGAACCAATAATGCCCTCTCCCGAAAATTAGCAGTGATCTCTGCCACAGTCTCAATAGTCTGGCGGAGATCCTAAAACTCTTGTGCCAACTGCTGCACCTTAATCACCGGTGCAAACTTAGCTCGGAACCAGGTCGAAAAGTCATCCCACGACATCTCATCAACAATATCATCACCCACCTCACGTCCTACCTCCTCCCACCAGTCCCGCGCCCTGTCCTTCAAAAGGCAGGAAGCAAATATGACCTTCGACCCGTTGGGACAGAAACTCGTCCTGAACGCGTTAGCCATATCTACTAACCATCTCCTGCTGGCAATGGGGTCCTTCTCCCCAGAGAACGTGGGAGCTCCACAGGCACGAAACTCACGGAAAGAAAGAGTGCGAGCTCCAATGGTAGCCATAACCTTAGCACGGAACGCGCCCAAGCGTTCATCCAAAGTCTCCAGAATCCCCTCCTTGACGTATCCAAGATCACATGAGTCTGCTCCAAAATGTCATGGGTAATATCCGACGAGATGAACTCCCGCATCTAGTCGCTAATTGGCTCAGTACCTGCACCTGAGCCGGAACCAGAACCAAAACCTCCTTCATGAGTGCTCATCACCAAACTGAAATACAACATGCAAATAATCAGAACATACTCGAGAATCCTCATCCCATAAGCTTCCTAAATTCTCCAAGACTCTCCCCAATTCGAGTATGGATCCTGTGCTTTCAGTAATACGTGCCTAATACTACCTTCCACACCTATCCATACTTTCCTCAAGAATCATCCCAAATCCTCTAGGTCACCCTCTCTACTGATACTCCAAATAATCGCTAAACAACATAACTAATCCCATAGAAACACTTCCTAGGCTCTCCTAGTTTCCCGACCTCACCTTGCCCTCAGCTGTTGAAAGATTTCCACCAATGTCAACTAACTACCTCATGAATATAGTCACATGCAACAGAGATCAGATAATCGTTCGAGTTAAAGACTCAACCCTAGAACAGTTGGACTCAAACAAGAGCTGCACAATAGGGCCAAATCCATCACTCTGAGATTATTTGACCCGTGCAACATGTGACTTAACATATTCGCTTAATAACTAATCCACATCTCTAGGAGTCCCACAAAGCACAAAGCAAGCATCATTCGGACAACGGAAAATCTAATCAACATATCACTAATCGAGCCATTCTATCCAACCATCTAGAAAACGCACTAGCATGCAATTCTAAAATCTCAAACAATCAGGCATATAAAGGCATCTCTCCTAGAATAAGATCATGAGCAGATCCTTAGCCCTAGTCTAACATGCAATTCTCATCATCAAATCATATAACACTATAAAATGTATGGGTATTCTGGGAACCACTTACTTGAGCTCGGCCGATTACACGCATCACACCCCTTTTCTTTGATTATAAAATCCTATAATAAAGTATTTATTTTATGAAAAATTTACCAAATCCTCAGTTTGAGTTCAGGCACACCCGAGAGTATGCCCGAATCCCTCAAACCAAGGCTCTGATACCGACTTGTAACATCCCAAAATATGAAGGTGAAAATTTCATTTTTAAAACAACCAAAACATCCATTTATTTATTACTGAAACACTTTAAAGGAATTTTATTATAAAACAGTTATCAGAGTACAATCCCAAAATCTCAAGGTTGCGGAAAATATGGGTGTATGCGCCGCGATCAAGCCTGGCCCTTCCTTTTCGAACCGGAAGTACCTAAAACCATAGACAACAAATGTAAGCACAAAGATTAATGAGTTCCCCAAAATATCACATACCAATACATACATTTTCCATGGGCTACCCCCATGGTCTTTTTTTCGGAATGTCATGGGCTACCCCATGGCCTGACATCCAAGTGCCATGGGCTGCACCCATGGTCTTTACCTGGAATGTCACGGGCTACCCCCCATGGTCTGACATCCAAGTGCCATGGGCTACCTCCATGGTCTTTCCTTGGAATGACATGGGCTACCCCCATGTCATGACATCCAAGTGTCATGGGCTACCCCCATGGTCTTTCATACAAATGCCACACACTACCCTTGGGGTCTTCCAAGCAAGTATCACAAATACAACTAGCATACCACATAACAAGTAATGGGTCAGCATCGGTGCCTTCGACCCATGGATATGGTTAGAAGATTCACCTAAGATAGTTGAAACCCACATATAACACTCTGACTGCAGATCCACAAAATCCCCGTGCTAACAAATACCAAAATAACATCCAATCAGTAATCGGGTCCTGATACAAACTAAGAATCCAAATTAGGGTAAAAGACCTTTTTACCCTTCCTATAACTTGGCCCAAGGCCAAGGTCCAATCCAAATTACAAAAATCCCAAAAATACCTTAAATGACACCAAAAGGCCCAATAAGGCCCAAATATCCAAATTTAGCCCAAACCCATCATGGGCCTATCCCGAGAAGGCCCAATATCCTAGAAGGCCTAAAATATCCAATGGTCATCCCTGGTCAAACTTCTGGTAAATGGTCAAAGGTTAAAAGGTCAACATTTCAAGAAATCCCAAACAAGGCGAGTACGCCCCACGTACTCAGCTGGTACGCCCAACGTACACCATTTGGGGCCAGTACGCGCAACGTACCAGGTGGGTACGCCCACCGTACTCCCTTAAACCCCATCTTACTCTATAAAGCACTTAATCACTTAAGCCCTTGCTCCAAACTCCTAAATCTAATTCTTATGGATGACATAACACGTAAAGTTGGCAACTTTACTTGCATGCTTGGCTTAATCGGGCCACGGTCCCAAAAGGATTCGAAACTGAGTGTTGCAACTCTCCCCCACTTTAATTAGATTTCGTCCTTGAAATCGCTCATTACTAACACTCAACCACACCCAATAGCCCAAATGACATAACATGTAAAGTTGGCAACTTTACTTGCATGCTTGGCTTAATGGGGCTTTAGAGCTCAAAAGAGCTTAATAAAGGGTCTTAACACATGCATGAGTCCAAATACTCCATAAAGCTTGCACCTTTATATATAAGGGACCATTAAAATGTCTAGATGTACTGGATTAAGCTTCTGAAACAACCTTAGCTTACAAGGACCAACCAAGAGGGACTAAAATGGCCATAAACAAGCCCAAAAGAAGATCTATACAATGAGTAGACAAGATAGGGACTTTATCCTTCTAAAGTCTCAAAATGAAGATGCTAACACTGGATCTCTAAGCTCCTCTCCAAGGATTGAGTCTTCAACCTTCTTCTTATCTTACACAAACCACCATAAATCCTCTTCCAAGCTCCAAAACTCACTCAAGGAACTCTAGGGTTTCAATGTATGATAAAAGGGATGGAGGTTGTCCTAATGACAAAAGGAAGGATATAATGTTGCTTATATAGGGGTAAAACACTGAAATTAGGGTTTGGTGCTGAAGGGAGTACGCCTCGCGTACCCCTTAGTACGCCCAACGTACTCATGGACCGCCCACGACCAAGTTACTCAGTACGCCCCATGTACACATGTAATATGCCCCGCGTACTAAATGGCCCTCCAAAACCCTAAAGCTTCATTCGACCCTAACTCCTTCGTTCTAAGTCGGTTTCTGACGAACTTTATATCTCCAGAAAGGTGACGAGAAGCCCTACGCTTTTATCATCTCACCTTCTCCTTAAAACTTCCTGAACATAAACCCAAAATTCATAAAGGACCGAGCTGCCAAATTATGATTATACCCTAGAAACCCCAAAATTTGTTTTACGTGGTATTGATTCTATTCAATCGAGTTTACAAATAGGGGAGATGAGTTTATAGAGACCTGATTGGGAGAAAAAACATTGAAGAAGGTGATTGTTAGGTTTTACTTATTGTTGTATCTGATATAATAGTATTATAGGTGTGGATGAAAACTTTACTAACTAACAACCAATATCTAATTTTTATCATCATATTCTGTAGAAGCAAAGCAAACAAGTTTCCATTTATTTATGTGAAAAAACTGGAAAACACAAGCACCGTATCATTTCTATTTTTCGCACCCAATAATGAAATTGAAGACCATGGTTATTCGAGAAGAACTAGTAAGCTTCGGGATGTTTTATTTTTCAAAAATTATGGAGTGAGTTTAGAAGAATGAAAACATTAGGAATAGAGAAGAACCAAAAATACCTTGTCGAGCTAGGGCTTGTAAATTTGAGAAATCGTCGTAGTCTCCGACGAAGGTCAAGTGAGCCCGAGGTCGCCGACGAGGAGAAGTGAGCATGAGGTCACCGGAGGAGAAATTCCCCTAAGATAGCCATAGGATAAGTGACCAAAGAGGTTGCAAGAAAGGTGAGGCGAGGTGAGGTGAGATCGCCGATGGTTATAGAGGCCGGAGAGCAGCGAGAGCGTTTCATTCATGAAAAAAGCCCTAGCTATAATGTTCCCTGCAGTTTTTTGGAAATTAGTACTGCTACTTTAATGGCCGATGCGCGTTTAAAATAATTATAAAACGACATCTCTAGATGACACCCGTTTAAGATAGGTGCCCTCTGAGTTTGTAAATTTTTTTGTTGGACAATAATTTTAGGGCACGCACAAATGCGTGTTCTCTATCCTTCAAATTTTGGAAACTGACATTATTTTTAGGACACGCAAAAAATATGTATCGTAAATCAGTGTGTGTCATTGTTCGCATGTCATTAAAGGGTTGTTTTCTAGTAGTGTGTATATTATTCAAAACGTTCATTCTATTAGAATATGTATTCTATCAGAATATGCATTGCGTCAGAATATGTTGTTCTTCAAGATAATCTTTTGTTATTTCTCTCTCTCTCTCTCTCTCTCCATATATATATATATATATATATATATATATATATATATATATATATATATATATATATTAAATTAAAAGAATTAACTATCTCCTAAAATTCAGATTTTTTTAAATCAAGTTAAATTGACTAAAATATTCTTAAAAATATATTAGTGTGATTATATTATGCATGCACTCCCATTGTAATATCATACAACTTAAATCACATCATTTCATTATTTCATCCGTTGGTTCAAAATCATTCATACGTCCACACAATACTTGTTATATATATATATATATATATATATATATATATATATATATATATATATATATATATATATATATATATATATATATATATATATATAGCTTAGGTTATTGTATTCTAGTTATCTATTGTGTGGAGATAGGGTTGATTGTGAACAAATCATTTTATTTATTTTAAGAAAGTGATTAATACATATTATTGAATTAAAGATAATTAAAAACTATCATCTAATTTCATTGTAAGGGTATTTTAGTCAATTAACATAAATTTAAAAAAATTGCAGATTTTATGGAATAATTCTTTTTATTAACTTTAACAATATGGTTTTTCTTGATAATAATTATATTAATTCGAACATTCTAAAAGAATGTGTTCATTATTATTTTGAAAAAAACATTCTATTCTGAAAGAATACTATAAACATATATTATCAAAATTAATAAATTTTAATGAATACAAATTTCATATGAAACAAATTTTAATATTTTATAATCATTAATTATATTCATTCTTAAAGAATACGACTAATAATGGTTTACAATTACATTTATTTATAAATGAATAAAATTGAGAATGGTTAAAAATCAAATTAAAACATTGAAATCTAAGTAAAACACTAATACATTTTGAGAGAATATTGTTGCTAATCCATTCTGAAAGAATATACTGCTAATCCATTAGAAGAAACGTCGGTTCTTGGCACTATTCAACAAACTTCATCGACTTCACAACCAACGGGGAAACAAATTTTAGAACACGAAATATAGAACATGACGAATTGTTAGTGCCAAAGGAAACATGATTTTTCTATTTATCCCACTCGATATTATTGTTAATAAAATGTATCTCAAATTTAAAAAGTACTCATTTTGTTTTCCATAATTTCACAGTAAATCCTAAATTTCTCATTACTTCTAGAAGATGGTTGAAAGTCCAAATAAGATGAAAAAGATGTCTTACCTTTGATAGCCTTAATTGTGCGATTGTTTTTTTTATGAAACAAGAACAACTTTTTAAATTTGTTAGAATCCATATACTTCTGGTCGTCATCTAATTTCCCTATCGCCGCTTCCGTCCTTCTGTCGTGAACAGTACCGATAATATCCCCATCGTTGTTGTCCTTTTTTCCATCTAGTTCGGATCTCGCAAAACTTTCATTGGAACGGGAAAAATCGAGAGGTAGTAGAAGAATGCACCGGTGAATATGGATGATCGATGAAGAGGATAAGAGAGAGCCGCCTAGATGAAATCAATGAATTTGGTGGATCAAGCGTATTTTGTACGTGTGTGAGGGATAAAACCTAAGTCAAGTCAATGATTACCATAATTATAGGAGATTATTTATGGTAGTTATTTATCAAATTACTTAAATACCCTTATGTATTTATTTAATTATTTAAATTTCTTTAGATTTTGATTCGTCCACAATCAATCCTACATCCACACAATATTTAGTTAGAATACTTGAACCTACCTCTCTCTCTCTGTCTCTCTCTCTCTCTCTCTATATATATATATATATATATATATATATATATATATATATATATATATATGAGAGAGAGAGAGAGAGAAAGAGAAAGAAAGCACTGGTGCTAGAGCTTACAAGTCGATGAAATGTTTCTACATATAAAGCCAATTTCTTTTCATTCTCTCGACAATGTGGGTGATTCAAATAATCATTCAACTCCTCAAAACATTCATTAATCCATCATAATATCTAGTAGTTAATTTCACATTCATTCAAACTAATGCATAAGGCATTTAATGAGACAACAAAAATGATTAATTGGTGCAGGTATGAAATAGAAACAACAAATATCACATAACAAACATCCCCATTTAATGATGCGGGTATAAAACCGCACCAAAAAACGATGAAAATTGCACCAAAACATTTCTTAGAACCACACCAAAAAAATGATTATAACTGCACCAATTAACAACTTCATCTTCAGTGTCTTCCGTATCTGTAACATCATTAACTTCATCTTCACTGTCTCGCTCCATACCCATGATAAGAACGAATGCAGATAACATAACTCACTAGTAGCAAAAAGGTTTCTATATGATATTGAAGGATATTTTCCGATCTTAAAAAAACATACTTATGCTAAAATAATTGTAGAAGACTCCTTGGTAGCAAAAACTCTCATGCAATTCCCCTTCAATATCTAAATCTTGCAAAAAAACCCATGATAGCGTGTATGGGTATCAATTAAAATGAACCTTTTAGTTTTCTTGGTTGTCTTTTTTTCGAAGAAATAGATAGAAAACTAGAACTGAAGTTTGCTTCGAGTTTATATGGATTGAATGGAGTTTAATTAGAAATAAGCATGGTTCTTGATACCGATGTGAAGCGGTTCTTTGAAGGATAAGAAGACATTGAAGTAGTCACAAGAGAAGGTGTTTTTGGAGGAGAAGTAACTAAAGAGGTTGCTAGCAAGACGAGGCGAGGTGATTGAGATCGTCGATCGTTGTAGAGGCTAGCGAGTTTCGTTCTTGAAAAAGCCCTAGTTGGAATGGTCCTTGTGATTTTCTGGAATTTAGTTCAATGGTCAGGGCACGCGTTTGAAATAATTATAAAAGCGACATCTCTACACGACACCCATTTAAGATAGGTGCCCTCCGTGTTTTTTTGTTTGACACTAATTTTAGGGCACGCACAAATGCATGTCGTCTATCCTTCATATTTTGGAAAACTGACATTATTTTTAGGATACGCAAAAAATGTGTATCATAAATCAGTGCGTGTCATTATTCGCATGTCATTAAATGGTTGTTTTTTAGTAGTGAAATAACACATTGAGACACAGACACACACAACTAGATTTCGAACATTATCAAGAGAGACCAATTTAGTTTGCTTCAATGTATGTGGGGTATCCAATCCTCTTTATGGCTTTTTACATGTGAAAGGAAATGAACCACCATGTAAATAAGTTAAACCACATTTCTAGAAATCAAAGAGGCTTAAAAAAATCAAGAGTTCATTAAGAACATGATAACATTACCCATCTACAACTCTTAGACAAGTTGTTTCCTATGCCAAGAGGGATAATTGTTGTTTGTGGAACCAGATCGTGACCCTGTTTGTGAAGCTCACCGAGGCACCTATGGACCCAACCAACGGTCCCATCACCTCCTAAAACCTATCAAATTAAAGATAATACACATAATTATTAAAACTAGTCAAACTCCCGTGCGTTGCGCATGAAGAAAATTATATTGTCAAAATTACATATATATATATATATATATATATATATATATATATATATATATATATAGGCTTAGGTTATTCTATTCAAAGTAATTATTGTGTTATTATATACATAAATGTGGGCCAATCAAATTTACTTATTTTAAGAAAGTGATAAATATATATTATTGAATTAAATATAATTGAAAAATATCATCTTAATTAATTACAATGGTAATTTAGTCAATTAATATAGATTTAATAAAGGAAAATTGAATTTTTTTAAGGGATCATAGATTCTATTCATTTTAAAAATCCGATTTTACAAATTATAATTCTTTTAATTTCGGTCATTCTGACAAAATATAATTCTTTTAAAAATCCGATTTCTTGATCATGACTTTAAAAACTTCTTGTAGAATAACAAATTCTTGAACAATCAATTGAAGAATAAAAGCAAAAAATCATTTCTTATAGAATACGGGTAACAATTGTTAAGAATTACATTTGTTGTTAAAGAATAAAACTAAAAAAACTTTCAAAACGGGAAAGAAAACATCAAAATCTAACAACGACACTAATACATTCTAAAAGAATAATGTTGCTTAGAATCACTTTCAAGTTTGTGGTCCGTTCTTCAAGAATCAACTTCTGTGTAAACAAAACCAAATTTTAGTTTAGATTCCAATAATGCATTAGCAAATGAAAAATAAAAAACTAAATTCCTTTGGAAAAATATGTGGACTTGTGAATTGCACCAAAACCAATAAACAAGAATCGTAGAACATGCATAAATCAGTGAGAAAATATCCACTCCATTCCAACAGAATTAGAATTCATGATTCCATTCCAATAGAATTGGAATTCGTGATTCCATTCCAATAGAATTGGAATAAACATTCAACCGTACAAAAGCCAATCAAGATACTACTGTAATCTTGCTCTCATCAGCCTGTAGCATTTCATAATTCATACAGAAAGCATGTTACATCAAACTCATCTAACCCAAGTACACGACCCACTACATCATTAATTTAATTCCAATCCATACACTAAATCAGTCGACTTATAAGCAACCAAGTCAACTGTGAAACATGATAATAATCACAAGAAGCTAGTACCAAGAGCCAGGTCATTTAAATTTGAAATGATCTGAGAACGTGTTGTCCCAATCAGGTTTGCAATCTCAAGCTGAAGTTCAAAAGGCAGCATATCATAACTGCACAAACAAAACATACAAAAATGCATAATATAACATGTCCAACAACTACAAAATCTTGAAAAAAAAAACAGTTAATTGAACGAAATAGAAAAACATGGTAAAAAAGAAACTTACTGGCAGAGGAGTTCAGCATCAACAATGGTATCAGGGCCAGTGCGATGAGCCTTTCCATTGGAATGGAAAGTGACGAAAAGATCTGGGATTCAAACCAGCAACATGAGGAACATCATCCACTAGTTTTTTCTGCAGAGACTGAAGCCTCCTAAAAGTCAGCTCATCAAGAGGCGCAACACAACCAATGCTCCCATCCAAGGTCCCAAACAAAAGTGCAAAACGGTTGGTTTTATCGGATGGAGAGGAGTTGGAGGTTGGAAGCATCTGTAAGCGTAGAAATTTGGTGACGTGGGCCCCGACTTGAAACTCTGCCCGAGAAAGAAGCTTCTGGCCTTTCCAGCTCTCGGAGACTTTTGGTGCGTAATAGAATATTTGTACGTTTTTTTGGTTATCCAAGACCATCAGACTTAGGGTGCTTCCATCGATTAGAAACTCTATTGCCAAACAATCCAGGGATCCAAAATCTTTCGCTAGTAGACTTAGTTGAGATCCTTGTTCTTTCCAACTTAGGAAATATATGCTTTTGTGGATATCCCCAATGATTAAAAATCATTAACAGACCGACAAATTACAGTTGATTTTTGCAATTGATTCTGGAGATGGCAATGGTGTTTCTTTTGGTAAAACATAGAGTTATGGTGGGCAATAATCTGGATCTAAAAGACCTCGATTGGGTAAATAGTTTTTCCCCATTCTGAAATCGGTGGTGTTAAAAGGAAGAAGATGATAAATCCGATGAAGGTTTCTCGATGGTTATTGATGGTGTACGAGAGGGAGATGAAAGGGAAAAGGTTGGGGGCGACAATGAATACAAGAGAAGAGGGAAGAGGCGGACGTGAGGATATATACTAGAAATTAGGTTTTAAAACTGATATTCCTAAATTAATGGGATATTAATTGATTTATATATTTACCATAATTAATTAAATGTAAGATTACATATTTACCCTTTTGAAATGATTGACCCACATTTATGCATACAATAACACAATAATTAGTTTAAACAAATGAACCTATATATATATATATATATATATATATATATATATATATATATATATATATATATATATATATATGATAAAAGAGATGTTTATTAGAAGATTTAACATTTAAAAGTTATATTATAATATTTATATTCAAACGTATAATTTTGTCTGTCTCTATTAGTAAGTGGCACACATATAAATTTTCTATATAAGTTTTGATTTAATATTATTTTTAAGTATTTTTTTTAACTCAATTAATTTTAAAAACTACTCATTTGTTTATTTATTCAAAATTTTAACCATATTCATTTAAAATCCCCACAACTTTTCATATTATTGTATTTAATGGATTGGTTAATTAAAATATTTTTACTACATAACTCCTACAACTTTTCAATTTATGATAATTAATTCATTATGCTAATTAATCATATCACTTCTTTTTTATTACATATAAACACTTTTTGTTAAAGTATGTTATGATCTAGTGAAGTATAATCGACACAAAAATATTTCAGATGTTAGAAAATGAGCATAACATATTTTTGTATTGGTGGTGATTATCATAATCTAAAGAAAATACAAGATGTTAATGAAGTTCTATTTTTATTCAAAATTTATTAATGTACCTTGAAAATTATAGGCTGAAATGATGTATACAACAAAAATATACCACAATCTCACGTCAAACAAAATTTAACAAATTAATTAAAAATGTATCATCATTTTCTTTTGGCTCTAAATGTATGATCGTAATGATTTTTGTGAATTTTATAGAAAGTATAAAGGAAAATGAAGTGGAAATATTAAAGAAAAATAAAATATTCCGTATGGATATTAGTAGTGGAAGGTTACACACAAATAAAATACATAATTACATATATAATATATTAAATCACTTGTAGTCATCTTTTACTATGTAATTCCCTCAATGTTTACATTCATTTTCATGGACTCTAGATAACAAAAAAAAAAACAAAAAAAAAAAAAACAATTGTAAGTAACCTAACATGAAAATAATGTTCTTATATAGACAAAATATTTTGATTAACTAATGAATTAATTAGAATAAGTTGAAAAGTTTTAGGAGTTTTATAGAAAAAATATTTTAATTAATCAATCTATTAAATATCATAAGATGAAATATTGTGGGGACTCCAAGTAATGGTTTAAAATAGATGCTTTCTTGAACCATTTTGATTTAAATCGTCTCCTTTATAAGATTTATAAAGATTTAAATTGAGATTATGGAAAAATGGTTGAAGAAGAATATATGTACCACATCCTTAATCTTTCACGAGTTTCTTTGGCATAAGTGTCTGCAAGAGATGTAAAGTTTTCTGGCTTGCACAAACTCACGAGGTTTCACATTTTGAAGATCAAAGACCCGTCGCTAGTAAGAAACAAAAATCTAGTTTGAAGCAGTTGAAGTTTTTACATGAAACATTAATTGAACAATTTCATGAGGTTTCACATTTTGAAGATCAGAACCCCTCACCAATAAGAAATAAAAATCTAGTTTGAAGCAATCGAAGTTTTTATATGAAAAATTAAAACAAAGAAGGAAGATTTAGGAGGGGTTTCGCACGAAATGAAAATTTTGGACAAAGTTTTTTAGAGGGAATATTAAATGGTGCGGTTCCACATGATTAAATAATGGTGCATTTTTGAACTAATGCACCAATAGATGTGTTTTAATGTCTTTTACTCTAAATTGCTATTGGACTGCATATGAACTTGTTGATTGCTGTGGGGTGAATATTGGGCATGTGGTGGTCTGTTACCGAGGAGCCCAGCCGAGTTATGAGAAGGTGGCCTGCTCCAATTTGAGTTGACTTGATGTTGATGAATGAAGAAAGGCGTTAGAGCCTGATGAGCAACGAAGGGAGGAATTGGCGAGGATTGAGGTTGCGACAGAAGATGCGACGGTGGCGGGATGTAGACCCAGCCGTAGCACTGGTGACCAACGTTCTGTCCGGCGCCGACAGACGGCTGAATGGAGGTGACAGTTGGAGGTCGGCAGCAACGATTGTTCCCTCCTCCTCGATTGGAATTGCGTTGGTAGGTATTCCATCCTTCCCGATTTGAATTGTTGGTGGAAGTATGGAGAGTCTGAGGAGAAGAAGAGTGATTATCATGAGATGGAGAAGGAACCCGATTAGTAAGAAGCCTCTGTTCTTCAACTAGCAGCATATACCTAACTTCATTAAAAGTTGGAAGAGGTTTGCTATGTCGAATAATCCCAATAGTGGTTTCAAACTTGCTGGATAATCCGTTGATGGCATGGATAACAATGTTCTTTACTTTAACCTTCTCACCTATTCCTTCCAACAAGTCCATAAGTTTCTTAATTTTGGTGAAGTAGTCATGAACCGAAAGTTCCCCCATAGTGATCGATCGTAGCTCACTTTCAAGTTGCATAGCAGTGGCATCTTTGTTTTCGCGAAATAGGGCTTCAATATTACATCAAATCTTCCTTGTTGTGTCGTTGATGGAGTAGACAGAAGTGATGAGAGATTGGGAGATGGAGCCAAACAACCATAGTTTCACAAGTTGATCAAGTTCTTGCCATTCTGAATCAGTGGGTTGTGTTGCAGGTGGATCGAAGGTCTTGTCAATGTGATCACGAACGCCAAAGGCGATGCAGTGGGCTGAGAAAAGATCACTCCACGGGTCATAGTTGTAAGTGTTGAGATCAAGAACTAATAAAACATATGTTTTAATGTTGTTGACAGCATAAGCCTTTGCAGGAGGAGTAGGCGGTTGTGGAAGAGCATCTCCAGCCATTAGGGTTTGGCAGGGAAGAAGGCGGGAGCAAATATGGTAAGGATTAGAGTATGGAAGAAAGGGGAAAGATTTTAGGAGGTTTTTGAGAGAGTCTTTGATACCATGTATAATGATATCATTCTCATTGATTTGGTAAACGAATACAATAACCTACATATAGAAGATACATAGGGCCACTTGGGCCTATAGATATACAAATACATGGGCTTATACAAAATGTGTACACTAACAAATACTTTAAATGGTGTGGTTTTAGGCTACCACTAAACCCAAAAAAATAGGTTTTGTACTAGTGTCATTGTCTCTTTTTGGATGATCAATAAACTAACTTTAAGATATAAGGGGGATAGAATCCAAATATGTAATCATCTTTCCATTTCAAATTTGTACAAGAGCCGAAACTAGTGTTCCAAATTGGGAAAATCTGAAATCTGTTAAACTATTCTTTTTCCTAACATTTTTTCCTTGCCTCCTTAATGTGTAAGCTATGAGATTCGAATATGAGACAATTATTTTCCAAAATTTTAATTCTCAAATACTCACCACTAGTAATAATAGTATTTTTTTCCCCAACATTTAACCAAGTTTTTTAGTATATTAAAATTTACAAGTACCCAATTCGAGATTTCTTTTGGACATCTTTGATTTCGTATGAGTTGGTCATATAGACCCATCATTATCATTTATTATTAATCAAAATAATCGTATTTATTATACAAATAATTTCATCCACTAATTACTACCTTTGACCAACATTCATTTTGACTCTATTACTGAATTCTATCTAAGTCATTACTTTACCTCATCCAATAACCGCCAACAATTATATTCGTAACCATAACATTATTTCTAATTTAATGTCAAATCAAAATGGGTCCCAGAGAGAAAAAAAATAGTTTACATGAACTTGACTGCAAACTGGCCAATCGATGTCAATTATATTCAATGTGAAAATGACGATATATATCAACCGAGAAAGACTTGACACGATTTTGGAATGTCTTAGGTTTGAAGGACGTTCAAAAAATTTCAATAAATTTGAAAGTCATAATGATCATAGTGACGAATGACAATTCAAAAACTTGCAACCACTAGAAAGTATAGGTTTGACCGTTTGAGTAATGAAATGAATGACATTTAATTTGTGTGACGAAAATGTGTTGAGTTTTTTCTTCAACCACCAAAAAGCCTATGATGCTCAACCATAAAGTCAAAAGCAAGTCTGAAGGAATTTTATATTTTACTACCCACTAACTTAAAACGTTTGACGTAACATATTTGTTATGTCAAGTATTTGAGATGTTGGCATTGAAATAACAATATACTCATATAACATGTATTAATGTAAAAAATATAAGTAGTATGATCTGAACGGCTTCATCAAACAAAAAACGAAAAGGAAAAAACAACAACAAACAAATCAATGTATCGATTAAAAATATTAATAATTGTTTATGTAAGAATGTTTTTGTTTTTCATAATTTTTACACTAGTGTGATTTTAGCCAAAAACATCAATCAAAATATGCATTTATGCCACCGTAAAAACTAGGTATGGAACAAAGTTTTACCATTTTACCAAGGGTAAATTACACGAATCATTCCTACTGTTTGGGGTAGCGTTACTATTGGAAAAAAAAATGGGCTTGATTAAAAGAACTATAAAACCACAGGGACCAAACTTGTAATTTACTCAAAAAGATTTTTTTTCCCTTTTATTTGTGTGGAGTAATTTATGACTTGTGTCCTTCCCACACGTCAACTTTTAGTAAACTACCCAAAGTCAAACACTTTTCCCTTCACGTATATAAACCCCTTCACTTCTTTATTGTTTCTTCATTCTCTTCGTATTACTACTTACGATATACACAAAAAGATAATACATAATACAGATGTCTTTTATAACACTTGCTACCATTCTTGTTTTTGTCTTCCCTTATGTCGTTTTTGCAACCACAAGTAGCACCGATGTTGATGCTCCTAAGGCATTCTTTGTATTTGGTGACTCGTTGGTAGATAATGGAAACAACAATTTCTTGATCACATCTGCACGGGCTGATTCACCTCCTTATGGGATTGATTATCCCTCTCATCGTCCAACTGGCCGTTTCTCTAATGGCAAAAACATCCCTGATATTATAGGTTGATCACCTCTAACTAGTTCCTCGTTTTTTGTTTCTGATTTTATCTCAAAAGCTTTTTGTAGATGTGTAGTATTTTTTGAATTAACATTTGCTTCTAAATTGTTTTAGTTTTTAATCTATGTTTATATTATATTCTGAATATTTTTATGAACGAGCAAACCAACATATAAAGAAACTTAGACTTAGTCTTTGTTTATATGTTACCAATGTTACTTCCTGTTTGCTATTAAAAGCTTGTGAATTTTTACGAGTCATTTTTAACACTATTTATATATAAAAAAAATTAAATTGCGACCTTTTAATACTTTAGATGAAAGAAGTATGGTGATTTATTTATTATATTATTCTATTTATTTTTTTCCATTTTACCATTGTAATTTTCAAGAAATATAAATTATTGCAATACAATCAAAATACAAATAATTTTCCACTGTTGTAATTGGATAAATTCTTGAAAATATAATATTAAAATAAGAAAATGATTAAAAAAATACAATACTATTATTGTTAGTTTTTTTTGAAAAAATATTACAACTAACGAAAAATATACTAAAGTACTTCTAAATTATTTCACTTATATCGATATTGGGACTTGAACTCTTGACTTCAAGGAGGAAGGGCAATATCGGATTTTACTGGGCTAGAAGCCCTTTGGTAAATATTACAACTTAATAAAAATGATTGAAAACTACATTATTCTAATAGAACATATAATCATACACAAATAAATGTAATGGAATACATCATTTTTTTTTTCATAAACAATAATTTGTACATTAAAATATTATAATGAACAATTCTATAAAATATAAATTTTTGTATAATCACTTTTCAAATGTAATACCACCTGTGGTCCCTCAATTTTGTCTTTCAGACTTTCAATTTATAGTTTTCCCGATTTCATCAATTAAGTTCCAGTTTTAATTATAATATCGTGTGATTTTCTCAGGAGAACATATCGGGGTGGATCCGCTATTACCGTACTTGGATCCAAATCTCACCGGCAAAAAGTTGCTTAACGGTGCCAACTTTGCTTCTGCAGGGATTGGACTTCTTAATGATACAGGAATCCAATTTGTAAGTTGACTTTTTGCTTCACTTGATTTTCTAATATTGTTATTTTCAAAGTCAAGGATGGAAAGCATCTAAATATAAAGGCTCAGGACAAAATCTATAGATCACTTTGAAATATAGGGGCACCTGAAACCCTTTTCTCCTTTGATGTTCTTTTAAAAACTATCTTTAAAATAGCTAGCTATAATAAGTTGGTTAATTGTAATTCAATCATATTCATATAACTTGTAGTAGGCCTAAGTCCTAACAATGTCGCATTATTGGTTTAATAGTAAAGTAACTTTAAGATTCTTGATAGGTGAACATAATTCGGATGCCTTACCAATTGGCTTTGTTTGAAAGATACCAAGAACGAGTAGCTGCTTTAATCGGTACAGAGAAAACCAAAAAGCTTGTTAATGAGGCTATCGTTTTGATCACATGTGGTGGCAACGATTTTGTGAACAACTACTATCTGGTGCCAAATTCATTCCGATCGCTTCAATATAAACTCCCAGATTATGTCCGATTACTTGTCACAGAATACCAAAAGATTTTAATGGTAATATATAATACTCTCCGCCAATCCATGTCATTTTATAAATCAGTGTACGAAAAAGTGAGATTAATTAATATTAATTTGGATTAAAATATGTTCTCAGAGGCTTTACGAATTGGGAGCTCGAAAGGTACTAGTGACAGCGACTGGACCATTGGGTTGTGCACCATCCATAATTGCGGTGCGAAGCCAGAAAGGAGAATGTGCAAAGGAGCTGCAACAGGCTGCGAACCTGTTTAACCCGCAGGTCACGGCAATGATCAGTTTGCTGAATAAGAAATTGGGCAAGGATATCTTTATCTCTGTTGAAGCACATCATATATACCTCGATTTCATCAACAAACCAAAAACTTTTGGTAATTTCATTTTCCTCATACATGGATTCTTTTGCATATTTATTAAAACTCCTTCCTATCTCAAAATAGGAGTAGTTGCCAAAACATTTATATTACATCGTTCCAAAAAGTTATATTTTAATGTTATCGAACACTTTAGTTTAGTAATCTCAAGGGGAGTCCGGGGACAATGCCCATGGTGGGGTTTTAAGAGGTATCACCCCTGGTAACACTCCAACTCCAAATGACTTCCAAATTTAACGGGTATATCAATTTGTAAATTTTCCAGCCAAAACCAACTGATGCATCACTTTTCCCACTAAAACCAACGGTAGCAAACCTATATTTATAGGTTTTCGGTTTCTCACTCAAAGATGATATTTTTCCCTAAAATTTTTCTGTGAATTCTGTCTCAAAAACATAGAACCATCCTGTATTTTCTAGTTTGCTTGAATTGGAGAATGGAGATTGTGATTTTTTGGATCAGTCATAAATCTTGTTTTGTGCAAATTGCAAGATTTTTTGAACTATCCTAAATCTTGTTTTTTGGATTGGAGAGAGTGATTCTTGAATTGGAGAGTGATTTTTTGAACTATCCTAAATCTTGTTTTTTGGATTGGAGAGAGTGATTCTTGAATTGGAGAGTGATTTTTTGAACTATCCTAATTTTTTTTTTTTTTTTTTTTGTTGAGAGTGCGATATATTAATAGGGTGGAAGTTACAAATTAAGAAAAGTTTAAATACACGATCCTAAATATCCAACATATTTTGGTCATAGGATAAAACATATACATATATTTTATCTTAAATGCAAATTGTTGCAGAAAAAGAAAAAAAAATAATAAAACATTATTATATAAGCATATATTTAACCAGACAAGAGGCCTATGGACCGCTTACATTTAATGTATTAACTGGATACCACCAACCACGAGGTTAAATGTGATTCAATTATTGTACAAAATACTAGTGACTATGAAACTATGTAAGCGAACATCCAAAATATATAACAACATAAAGATTTGTATTGATGTGCAGGATTTGAGGTGGTCAACAAAGCATGTTGTGGACAAGGACCGTATAATGGGCTGGGTTTGTGCACCGCGTTTTCCAACTTGTGTCCCAACAGGAACGCATATGTGTACTGGGACGGTTACCACCCATCCGAAAGGGCAAGCCGTCTCATTGTGCAAGAAATATTCAACGGTTCCAAATACGTGAACCCCATGAACCTAAGCACCTTTATGGCAATGGACTCGATGAAAGTATAATGGTGATATTCTAGCTAAAATATGTTACTTTTACTCGTACAAAAAAAAATACGGGTGTATTTATGTTTTCTTATCAAAACAAATAAATATTAAAATATATCATATGTGGCAAAATATTTCTATATGGCATTGATTATATTTAATGATGTCATCATTAGTTTTAACATATATCTTATCTTTTTTTTTTTTCCGAACGTAACATATATCTTATCTAACTAGGTTAATATCCCGTGGAATCCACGATGATAAAATAAAACAATATTTTAATAACCGTTAATCCTTTGTGGGTGAAGAATGTGTGTTTAGATCTAAACGTGTTGACATCCCTGTTTGTGGTTGCTAGCTACAACCATCGTTTGACGAGACAAAACGGACGAAAACTTCTTGTTTTTCTCTTGCTTTTTATCACGATGTCGATGAAACATCGTTAGGACAACAAGCAGCAAACTTATTTTCACTGTGCTTCACTAAGGCGGGTTCTAGTCATATAGCTCGGTTATTGTTTCACAAAATGCCGCATACAAAAATACTAATACAAAATAAGATAAGGTTGTATGTAGTATAAAGATTCACATGTAGAATATTAAACGGTTGTTAGTGTTTATTTATATAAAATAAACTTTTGATATTCCACTTCACGAACATATGTTGATGTTTACTTATTCATTAAAAGTAAATTAACATGAATACTTGTAGCGGATTACAAGTATGAGTATCTCATAAATCATATCGGTAACATTTTTGGTTATGTTCTTGCACAAACTTTTCCGTACAAGTATTTTACGTTTTATAAAAATTTCTTTTTATAAAACTCACAGAATAAAAACCTATAGAACTCACCAACAATTTTTGTTGACGTACTTTTAAAAATATGTATTCTCATGTAACTAAGAAGTCGGTGGTAGGACATCAGTTCTAAGGAAATTATATTTCCTCTCTTTTGTGATAAACTTGACATGTTTTATATAATCATTGTGTGTTTGAATTATGATGATGTAATTTGTGACATCCACATTTTCACGGTCAGAAAAGACCGAGTTTGTTTATGCTTTATAAAAATCAGAATACCTCTTTTAATAAAAATGTTGCGAAATTTATTCCCAGTAAAACATGATAAATACGTTATCAAGACATTTCCGAAGAAAAGTATTTTTATTCATTTTAAAACATTTGGGATGTCATCATCAATACAGAAACATAAGCATAAACAGAACTTACATTCATTATCACTAGTGATTTATATCTCCTTAATCTTTCAGTGTAATGTGACTTCATATCAACACCTGTGATATAAATAAACTGAGTGGGTCAGGTTGGGAAACCTGGTGAGTACATAGGGTTTTCAACCCACAATAATATAATTATTATGTTTAATCATCAAACAATCAATCAACCCAATTACCCATCCCCATTATCTTATTTACTATTAAGGATCTACCCTAAGAATCAGCTATTTCTCGTTCATTCATTCCTAAGGATTATCCTAAGGAATAGGCACGAAATCCATCGTTGCTAATGACACATCTGTCAAGCACAACTGCTAATATTATCACTTAGGCACATCTGCCAGAATTGTGACATTCTTTATGGGGCGCATCTGCCGGTATAGTCCTTTAGGTGCATCTGCCAGGGTTATCTCGTTTATTGACAGTATCATTTTCGAGAGTCCACTCGCAATACAGGTCAATGGGTTTTTAAAGTACACCGGTGAACACATCGTTAACAACACCTACAGGTTGCGAGCCTGCTAGTGTTCCACTGGACTATCTAGAATAGTCTGTGGTTGTCATCCATACTCTGCTAGATGACGGGGCCAACATTTGGAAAAAGGCTTCTCACATCGTCTACCTCTCACCCTTACCTCATGGTCTATATTACCTCTCAACTTATCGTCAAACTCATATTTCATCTACCCATGTTTTACCCAACATATTATGTAGATATAAATACATATACAGTTTAAATCATATAAATGTATAAAATCGTTCATCCAGCATAGATAGCAAATATACAGGTAATATGCACACATAACAACACGTAGTTTATATAAAATATTTCATATCTATGTGTAAGATAAAAGTAACTATGCACTCACTTGATAATGTGGTGACTCGGTACTTGGACAGCGCTTCGTTTACTTTAAAATAATTTCCTTCGACGAAACCTAGTATTATTACCACTAGATTTTAGTCTAATATTTACCGTGACTAATTATTAGTCTTATTATTATTATTATTATTATTATTATTATTATTATTATTATTATTATTATTATATAAGCGTTTAAACAATACTTTCCAACCACTATGTACAAACAGGGGCCAGACATAAAACACCGGAGGGCAGGACCATTTTGGCATATAGCACTTCTGAAATCCAACAACCCTATGCGGCCCTTTAAACCAGATTCCCCGTACCGCGAGTAGTTAAAAAGATATTATAACGACACTTATATAAGTCATAATAATAGCTCAAATATTTATTATAAGTTCATAATAACAATACTAATTTTAAATATAAGTTATATTAAAATAGGTAAGCATAACTTACTTACAAGGGGGTTTTAGCTAGGAGTCGGGCTTTACAGGGGCAGAACTTCGTCGCTGAATCTTTCTAAGAAAGATTCGTGCAGCGCTTCAGCGCTCACCTTACTATACTAAAACTACAGAAAGAGAAGTCGAATCACGAGGGACCGAAATGCTCGGGGGATAAGAAGAGAAAGACTCTTGAATCAAGAGAATGGTGCAAGAAATATGAGAGCCCAAGCCTCTTATTTATAGTAATTGAATTTACAAAAACTACCATCCATAATTACTTAATGACCTTATAGTTATATAAACGACTAAACACCCATTCATAATATTATTTTAAATAGATTTAACGATATTTGTACTAAACTAATGTCGAAAGTACTCAATACTAGTCTTATAATAACCGCATCGTCGATACATTTCTGATGATATATATATATATATATATATATATATATATATATATATATATATATATATATATATATATATATATATGTGTGTGTGTGTGTGTGTGTGTGTACGTATATATGATTTATACTTTATTTTAATACGTAAATATGCTATTATAATTTGTAACTCGTTCATACGAACTCCATTTTTGACGTTCTTTATATCCACGCATTGGTATTTACGAGTACTACAACTTTCATTTAGACGTCGTCAGCTAATTCTCATTCTATCTCAGATTTACAAAACTGTATCAAATTTATCGCGCTCGAAGAGTAGGGACCAAGTTTCGTCCATATCTTTAACATACGAGCTATACTCTCGACATTCTTTATATCCACACATAGGTAAAAACAAGATCTAAAACTTTCATTTAGACTCTGTCGGCTAATTCTCGACCGATCTTAGATTTAACAGTAGGAGGAAATTATATTGTTAAATGTCTGCGTAAAATTCATAACTTCTACATACGGACTCCGTTTCCATCTTTCTTTTTACCGTTGAGTTACTATTAATGAGATCTTCAGCTCCCATTTAGGTCGCGTAGGCCAAAAACCGCTTGAACTAAAATTCGAGTTTCGGGCCGTGCACTGCTATGCCAAATCTTATAAAACTCATAACTTCCTCATACGAAGTCAGATTTGAGCGTTCTTTTTTTGTATGTTCTCGGTTTAACGCATACTAAAAATTTCATTTAGATCACTAAGGCTAAAAAGTCTTCTACCGTAAATTCACTATTTACGTCTCCTGGTGCCGTGCCGGTTTTGCCGTAAAACTGCGACGGGCCATAACTTCTTCGTTATAACTCGGATTTCGGCATTCTTTATATGTACGGAACCCTTGTAATATATACTACAACTTGGTTAATATTAATCCTTCTAAATAATCTTTATCAAAAACTGATTTTTGATGCTCATCGTCTCTAAATTGACTAGCCCGGATCTGCGGACGTTACAATTATCTCCCCCTTAGGATGATTACGTCCCGGAATCAATAACAAAACAGGGCTGTATAATGAATCCGTACGTTATCTCTTTATCCTAGGTAATAATCGTAACTTCCATGTTCCTTCGAATGAGTATCTAAATCTTGGACTTCTCGACTGCAGGCGGTGCTCGATCTTGCATTTGCTCCCTATCTCACGTTAGACTCCAAATTATGACCTTCAAGTCCCAATCTCGATCCTCACTGGATACGAACTTAAGATAAGTTTTTTTTACTACAATGGAACGATGTGTCATATTCTAATGACCTATCATCGTATGTTGCAGCGCTTAGACTCAGGTCTCTTAGAGTCTTCCAGAACAGACTATACTTTCGTTCATGTTCTAATCTCATCTTAAAAGGTAGCATTTCTAGCTACAAGCAACTTTTCGCGATACCTCTATTGATCGCTTTTTATTTCAATCTTCCGTCTTAAGTCAGATGCTACATCGAACTTGATTCTCTGAACCACATAACATACTCAGCGTAGTCGGACTCAATTTGATATGACCACTAGGGTCGAAATAACAACCATCTTCTTAGTCATTACCGAACCGATGGTAACGACATACTTGAATAAAACGAAATCAATTACTAGCTCCTTGGTAACCTTGTGACTTTCCCCGATCCAAGCGTGAGTCATGTGCTTCCGGTAGTATAGGCCTCTACTACCATTCATACCTACTCATACTCGTCCCAAGTATTGTCTCGCAGTTCTCCAAGTCATTATCACAAAATCAATTTTAACACATACAAATGTGTCCAAACAATCATAGAATTTTCCCTAGACTCTACTAGGACCTCTTCCACGCGTATCTTCAATCATTAATTCTGCTTCAACTCGGTTGGTGGTGGAAATGTCATACGATGGGATAACTTCATGGATTATACCAAAAATCTTTCTTTCTGCTAATCGAAAGTGTACTTCTCCCGTACTAGACATATTATTTATTAGATGCATTCTAAAGGCAAAAATATCACTCTTACGATATCTTCCGATAGGTATCATTCACTATCGTAAGCCTTCTCATTTTCTCCATTTGCTCAGTCTGCTATGAGTCCTTATCATGACATTCTATACACCAAGGCAGGCGTTCGGTGTATCGAGACGAGAATAAAGATAGAGGAAGTTTTAGACGCGTATTCCTCCTTATTACTTTGAAAAATTACATGTCAGTTCTAATATCATAATTAAACGTTTAGAAATATGAACACACAAAGTTTCCAGATCCGGTCGGCAACAGACCATAGATCCGATCAAACGATAGCATCATAAAGCATCACAAATCATTTAGCACATAAAAGCAATTTAGACATTTTCCCTAAATGAGCTAGTGACCGTGTCTATTTAGGTGTACTTCCTAAAATATATTAGACACACTCATCACGATCATCGCTTAGCATTCTAAGTTTAAGTCTAGAAATAAATCCTTATTCCTAGTTCGCTTAAACTAATGCTCTGATACCAACTGTGACATCCCCATTTTCACGGCCAGAAAAGACCGATTTTGTTTATGCTTTATAAAAATCAGAGTACCTCTTTTAATAAAAATGTTGCGGAATTTGTTCCCAGTAAAACATGATAAATGCGTTATCAAGGCATTTCCGAAGAAAAATATTTTTATTCATTTTAAAACATTTGGGATGTCATCGTCAATACAAAAACATAAGCATAAACAGAACTTACATTCATTATCACTAGTGATTTATATCTCCTTAATCTCTCAGTGTAATGTGACTTCATATCAACACTTGTGCTATAAATAAACTGAGTGGGTCAGGTTGGGAAACCTGGTGAGTACATAGGGTTTTCAACCCACAATAATATAATTATTATGTTTAATCATCAAACAATCAATCAACCCAATTACCCATCCCCATTATCTTATTTACTATTAAGGATCTACCCTAAGAATCAGCTATTTCTCGTTCATTCATTCCTAAGGATTATCCTAAGGAATAGGCACGAAATCCATCGTTGCTAATGACACATCTGTCAAGCACAACTGCTAATATTATCACTTAGGCGCATCTGCCAGAATTATGACATTCTTTATGGGGCGCATCTGCCGGTATAGTTCTTTAGGCGCATCTGCCAGGGTTATCTCGTTTATTGACAGTATCATTTTCGAGAGTCCACTCGCAATATAGGTCAATGGGTTTTTAGAGTACACCGGTGAACACATCGTTAACAACACCTACAGGTTGCGAGTCTGCTAGTGTTCCACCGGACTGTCTAGAATAGTCCGTGGTTGTCATCCATACTCTGCTAGATGATGGGGTCAGCATTTGGAAAAAGGCTTCTCACATCGCCCACCTCTCACCCTTACCTCATGGTCTATATTACCTCCCAACTTATCGTCCAACTCATATTTCATCTACCCATGTTTTACCCAACAGATTATGTAGATATAAATACATATACAGTTTAAATCATATAAAACTTGTATAAAATCGTTCATCCAGCATAGATAGCAAGTATACAGGTAATATGCACACATAGCACGTAGTTTATATAAAATACTTCATATCTATGTGTAAGATGAAAGTAACTATGCACTCACTTGATAATGTGGTGACTCGGTACTTGGACAGCGCTTCGTTTACTTTAAAATAATTTCCTTCGACGAAACCTAGTATTATTACCACTAGATTTTAGTCTAATATTTACCGTGACTAATTATTAGTCTTATTATTATTATTATTATTATTATTATTATTATTATTATTATTATTATTGTTGTTATTATTATATAAGCGTTTAAACAATATTTTCCAACCACTATGTACAGACAGGGGCCAGACATAAAACACCGGAGGGCAGGACCATTTTGGCATATAGCACTTCTGAAATCCAACAACCCTATGCGGCCCTTTAAACCAGATTCCCCGTACCGCGAGTAGTTAAAAAGATATTATAACGACACTTATATAAGTCATAATAATAGCTCAAATATTTATTATAAGTTCATAATAACAATACTAATTTTAAATATAAGCTATATTAAAATAGGTAAGCATAACTTACTTATAAGGGGTTTTAGCTAGGAGTCGGGCTCTATAGGGGCAGAACTTCGTCGCTGAATCTTTCTAAGAAAGATTCGTGCAGCGCTTCAGCGCTCACCTTACTATACTAAAACTACAGAAAGAGAAGTCGAATCACGAGGGACCGAAATGCTCAGGGGATAAGAAGAGAAAGACTCTTGAATCAAGAGAATGACGCAAGAAATATGAGAGCCCAAGCCTCTTATTTATAGTAATTGAATTTACAAAAACTACCATCCATAATTACTTAATGACCTTATAGTTATATAAACGACTAAACATCCCTTCATAATATTATTTTAAATAGATTTAAAAATATTTGTACTAAACTAATGTCGAAAGTACTCAACACTAGTCTTATAATAACCGCATCGTCGATACCTTTCTAATGATATATACATTTGTATATATATGTGTACGTATATATGATTTATACTTTATTTTAATACGTAAATATGCTATTATAATTTGTAACTCGTTCATACGAACTCCATTTTTGACGTTCTTTATATCCACGCATTTGTATTTACGAGTACTACCACTTTCATTTAGACGTCGTCAGCTAATTCTCATTCTATCTCAGATTTACAAAACTGTATCAAATTTATCGCGCTCGAAGAGTAGGGACCAAGTTTCGTCCATATCTTTAACATACGAGCTCTACTCTCGACATTATTTATATCCACGCGTATGTAAAAACAAGATCTAAAACTTTCATTTAGACTCTGTCGGCTAATTTTCGACCGATCTTAAATTTAATAGTAGGAGAAGATTATACTGTTAAATGTCCGCGTAAAATTCATAACTTCTACATACGGACTCCGTTTTCATCTGTCTTTTTACCGTTGAGTTCCTATTAATGAGATCTTCAACTCTCATTTAGGTCGCGTAGGTCAAAAACCGCTCGAACTAAAATTCGAGTTTCGGGTCGTGCACTGCTATGCCAAATCTTATAAAATTCATAACTTCCTCATACAAAGTCAGATTTGGGCGTTCTTTTTTTTGTATGTTCTCGGTTTAACGTATACTAAAAATCATTTAGATCACTAAGGCTAAAAAGTCTTCTACCGTAAATTCACTATTTACGTCTCCTAGTACCGTGCCGGTTTTGCCGTAAAACTTCGACGGGCCATAACTTCTTCGTTATAACTCGGATTTCGACATTCTTTATATGTACAGAACCCTTGTAACATATACTACAACTTGGTTAAGATTAATCCTTCTAAATAATCTTCAATCAAAAACTCATTTTTGATGTTCATCGTCTCTAAATTGACTAGTCCGGATCTGCAGGCGTTACATAATTTCGTTTCCAAACTTAAAAGTCTATAATATATTGATTTAAGTATGTTAAATATTCAATATTTGTGGTTTACTGTGATCTAATTGTCACATCGCAACCCAACGTTTCCGCCGTCGGTCGGGGTGTGACATAAATATATTTGTCGGGTTATTATTTGTATAAACTTTAAGAATAATGACATAATTTATGTCGACAACACCAAGAACATATTGAAGTTTCCATAGATTGTGACAACCCTCTTAGTCACTCCCTTAGTTTAGCAATAAACTTCTTGATCCAGAATGCTTCTTGAGTTATCTCTAATGCAGGACTCTAGTGAGACTATGCAACCATGTTATGCTTAGATCTATACCAATCCACCACTCTTACATTCATGATGAATACATATCCTAACTGGATCAAGAATCACGTTGATATGTTGGGAAGTTCACATCGATGTAACACTATTAGCTTAGCTTCTTATCAAAATCTCTATAAACTAATAACAAATATTTAGTTCTTCATAAGTATTTAATAATGTTCCTTGCAACAATGAAATGACTTTCACCTATATTTTGGTGATATATGCTAGTCATTTGGTTTAGTACATAGTGTCACTACAAGTGTAACACCTCAAATCCCAAGTATTAACATTTTGACCCCTTATCAAGAGAATTATTTGCAAAGTTGGTCCCATGTGGCATTTAAATGAAATTCGGAACTCGATCACATATGTTGGGCGTACGTGGCATAGACTCAAACCCTAGTTTTTAGGGTTTGGATCCTATTTAAACATCCTTAACCCATTAATGTCTCTTCATTCTTCAGCCTCCACCTCCATCTTTGACAATAGCTAACCCTAATCCATTTTTAAGCATCCTTGAATATGGATGAGCAAAGGAACTGACCCGGCTGGAACCGGCCCGAACCGGACCCGGCCCAGGAACCGTGTAACACCCATAAAATTCGAGCAAATTTAAAACTTTTTAAATCATTTAAAACCACTCAGTTATTACAATTTGTTTTCAAAATAGTTTAAACATCAGAGTTCCCAGAAATCGTATTCATCAATCGAGGAAGTGTACGGTCACGCCTTCGCCTTCCCGCGGTCATCCGCTGAATTTGAAACAATAAATTGAAACTGTAAGCCCGAAAGCTTAGTGAGTTACCCCAAAATACCCATACACACAAAAGTAAACATACAATAACAAACAGCATACTATGGGTCCAATCATCCATCGGGATGGAATACCCCAGGCCCTCAACCATCGAGTTGGAATGCCAACATATCGTAACACATATACAAATAATCAACATGTACCAGGTCTACATCTTTACAGACTGGATTACCCCTGGGCCCACAGTGTGAGTCTGGATTGCCTTCCGGGCCCACATCTCACATCTGGATTGCCATCGAGCCCACAGTACGAGTCTCCCTTAGCTCTTATCTGGAATGCTCCCGTGTTTGTTGGTTACCGCACGGAGCAGTTTCACCTCAACCCATCCCACATAATATGTCGATATACAACACAACTAATGCGCATACAGATAACCACATCATACTACAGGCAAGGTTCTAAATAACGTGAGGCGTGGCTTGGCGGCCAGGTAAAAGTTAAGCCATGACAAGCCTTGGCGAGCCATGGAGTTTTTCAAGGTCGTGACTATTTTATATATATTAAAAGAGATAAATCATATAATTATTGATTTTTATCAAGTATATCAAGTTTTTAGAAGAGTTATATTAGTATTTAATATAAAAAGTTAACAAAAACTCAAGTATTTTAGGCCCGATAAAAAAAATCAAAAAAAAAACCAAAAAATATTCGCGCCTTGAAAAAAACTCGCGCCATATCGCGATAAGGCGCGCCTTGCCACATTATTTGGGCGCCACGCTTAACAAACCCGCCTTGGACGTTTTCGTAACGGCTAAACCACGCCTCGCGCCATGGCACGCCTTGAGGCGCGCCATGGCGCGTTTTTTAGAACCATGACTACAGGTAGTCCTACAGATCTACCTAACTGGCATAACAACTAGCATGCAGACAGTCATACCAACTATAGGTCACTAAGCATAACCACATCCGATCTACCAGGGTACCGATCTAACAGATCATACTAGCATATAACCATCGTATCTACCAGGATACCGATCTAACAGATCATACCAGCATATAACCATCCTATCTACCAGGATACCGAGCTAACATATCATACTAGCATATAACCATCCTATGTACCAGGATACCGAGCTAACATATCACAACAGTAATGATCCCAATAACAAAACAAAGGGTCGGCCTTGGTGCCTTAGACCCTTGAGTACAGTGAGGATAACTCACCTCGCAATGTCGATCTGAACTGAAGAATCAAACTCCCGAATCGCTATCTCACCGGAAATCCCGAACTATCACATAATAAATACCAAGTCATTACACAACATAACAATCTTGACTAAGGATCCACACAATCCATCATGTCCATTCTCTTTATTGGGACAAGGCCTAATGCCAAGTTCATAACCTTGAAAGTCCTTATGCAAAGCCCATTATTGGCCCAATTTACCAAATTGGGCCCAACTCCCTAATTGGGCCAAATTCCAAGATCCATTATCAAAACTTGACCCAAAACATAATATTCATAAGGTCCAGCAAAGGCCCAAATCCAACTAGTCCAAAAACAACCCAAAACCCGAAGCCCAATTGCCAAAGGCCCAACAGAGGACGTATGCGGGGCGTACTCCTCTGGTACGCGGGGCATACTCGTCCAGATGTTGACCACCATCGGGGTGGTTGACCCAGTACGCTGGGCGTACCGGATTTATGCTGGCGTACGCGGGGTTTCACCAAAACCCTAATAAGTGCTTAATAGCTTAAGCATTCAAGCCCAAACTCCAGATCCATCGATCAAATGTGCCATAGGACTATAAATTCTCGAACTTTATCACTTTGGATGTCCATAAAGTTCTTAACACATGGTCTTAACCCATTAAGACCTTCCTACTTCATGCATGAGACAAATCTAGCTATTGGGACACCATTTTTATCACTTAGGACCTCTTCTAAGGTCTGAAAGGACAACTCATTTCGTCCAAATCATAACATGAACCATTTTGGGACTTTTGGGAGAAGAATGCTTCCATAAAGCTAAAATGACTAGATCTATCTCATACAAGTATTAAGTTCCAAGCTTTTTACCTTCTGGAGCTCCCAAAACAGATGATGAACCAAGATCTACAAGCCAATCTCCCCTCCTTGGCTCCTTGATGCAAAAGCTCCTTCTTGAAAGCACCAAAAACACACTTATAAGCTCAAGAAGGATCACTAGGAGGCTAGGGTTCTCTCAAGGCGGCTGGGGGAGGTGTGGAGGCTGAAAGAGATGGGAGGGAATGGTCCATAAGGTGCTTAAATACTCTATAAACCCTAAAAGTTAGGGTTTCATCCTGGCACACGTATGCCCAGCATACACATGCATACACCCAGCGTACTAGGGCGTGCCCTAGTACGCTTAGCGTACCACATGTACGCCCGACGTACTACTTAAGTTTCCAAACTTACCATTTTGCCACTAGGGCCTCCTTTTGCCACTTCCTTCTAAATCAAGGGCCAAAATGACCTAATTAAAATCCGAGGGATGAATTTGAAACTACTGGAAAAATGGGATGTTACACCTCTCCCCCACTTAAATTCGATTTCGTCCTCGAAATCATTCCTTACCGTCCCCGACAACCTGACATCCCGAGGGGCACCTCATACCCATGATAGCCGACGACTTCCGAAGGAAACTAAATCCAATGGGAATCTTTTTGTTCCAGAGAAGACGAATCCATAAACCCATGCAACACACAACCTTACTCTACCTAAACCTGGAATCTGGAAACCTGAATTCGGGTTGGCTCCCTGACAGACCACTCATACTAACCATCGTTAGTTTTCTTCTCAACACTACTAACCGATTATTCAACCCTGTGATCCTGAGGTTCCTACCCAAAAATAGAACCATGGATAATATTCTGCTGAACCCCTGAGCCTACGACTTACTGTCGGCCCGCACCGGGTATCTTGGCCTATTGCCTAGAGCAGGACCGCCTCAGCCCGATCAAGCACAACATGCCACCTAATAGACCATCCGGATAAGATGTCCACATAATACCGACGATAATCTACCATGTCGCTCCTTGTCGTCCACCATATCCACCGAATACAGCCCCACAAGCGATTACCACCAAAAACATACCTACCACTACCGGCCAACCAGACATAATCCTGATGATCCAAAGTATCGAAAACCCAACTTTCCCTCTTCCTGAAGCGAACCCTTTGTGCTGACAGGATAATGCGTCCTTTAGCTCCCAAAATATCATACAAAAAAAATCAATCCACTAATAAACACGAACACTCATGCCTGGCCCAATCAGCCTCGGGCTGGAATACCAGACATGCCTACGACGGGTCCAGTCATCCCTAGGATGGAATACCCTCGTATCCCCACACATATTTGGCCCAATCAACCCTCGGGTTGGAATACCAAACATATCAAATCCAATCAATCATAGGGTTCGTCATCCTCAGGATGGAATACCCTAGGTTGGAATACCTCTATGGACATAACTCGGGTCTACTCATAACTTGATACCCAAGGATCTATCCTGACGTCTCATCCACAATCCTCTGATTCGTCGCAACCGAGTATAATTCCCCCGAATCTCAACAAAACATCCAATCCGAACGCGCTCCTACCAGAGACATAACCAACACAATCTCTATGCCCACAGCCTATGACTGGAATACCCTTACATGGTCCTCAACATAGGTCTGGATTGCCTCTGATCCCACTGCATGAGTCTGGTATGCCCTCATCGGCCCTCAGCTCATGACTGGAATGCTCCCGCCAACCTATCGACACTGCTGTCGTCACTTCATATGTCCAGCACTCCATCCTGGAGGTACTCACCTCCTCCATTGCCCAAGAAGGCCTAATCAATGTCCTTCACAACACCAACAAGCGTCACAGTACTGAAACCTCACCCCCACACTATCCACTTGCAGAACAAGTTGCTACCCCATAACACATATAATGTGTCGCCATAGACGACCAGGAGAAAGATCTAACCCGGTTCCCTGAACCTGAATGACAAGACATTCCAATCCCACGCCTTCCTAAAGCTGATGAATGCCCATTCGGATCTACTCCCAGTCCCCAGCTGGAGTATTACTCGATCCAAGAAGATTAATCCTTTGAGACCCTCCGAACTGATGAGATCACCAAGATCCTCTGTACTACATCCGATCTCTAATAACAACTTCCGATCAACCAAAATACACCGGAGTCTTCAAACTACTCCATCAACATGTTCAATACTTGGGGACAAACCTATCGATTGCTATAGCATAACAACATACTCAATACCCGAACATAGATCTACAAACAAATACAGAGTCTTCAGCATGACTGCACCGCCTCACCATGCCTTCAGTCTATCTGGACCTCTCTAAACTGTTAATCATCTCCCTGGACCACCCCTCCTGGTGATCTTTCCCATGCAGACTGTTCTCACCCACTTGGGGTTCCGAACTCTTGATCCATTCCTTGGACTCTAACCCCGCCTGACCCTAGGCCTCATGTCGATCGTCCATCCTCTCGGAATCCATGGTCTGTTCCCTGACCCGCGTGTCAACCATATATGATAAATAACACACACACCCATGCTGAAACTACTGTCGAGCCCTGGAAGCTAACAAAACCCTCAATCTATCAATCCAAAAACCCTCAGAGTCGAGCACACCCTCGATCGAATACTCGAACTGAACTCAATTCATGTCTAGAACTCCAACCTGGTTTCCCAACTTCTGCTATCAAGCACCAAGAAGACGTGGTACACATGTTAGGGAGTTTTACCGAACTCCCCAACTCACACAACCCTCAAACCAAATAGCCACTTGGTTTGTCTTCCTTCCTGACCACGATGCGAAACTTAACCCATTTTCAACACCGCTCCTGCTTCTATATCCCGGGACGATTCTCCCCCACTTAGATTCGACTAAGTCTTCACAATACATGAAAATTGGAGAATTCCTAATCTCTCTCACTTTCCAACGATCGATCCGATAACAACCAACTCTTCTAACTAGCGCTCCATTACTAGCCAATCCCAATTGACCACACACTTCTAAGAACCAGATGAACATTTCCCGAATCCCAGTGAAACCGACAATCACTAATGCTTGAATGATCTCACACTCAAATCCTGAAGACCAAAAGATAGATGCTCCAACTAATACCTCGGCGACGAGCTAGTTCCCTTGGTGCTTTCGTCTGTCAATCACGAACGGTTGCTAAAACCACTGATTTCTGACAATGCCGACTAACCCTTCTGTGGGACCCTATCCGCAGACCTCCCTCATAATACCCTTTTTTTCCAAAGGTGCTCCAAACAAGTCTCCCGCTCTCGGGTTCTAGAAATCATTTCATTCAGGGTTCGCACCCTGACTCACTCACCCGCTCAAACGTCCACAACTGAAATGCAGTAGCTGAAGCAACCTCTGCCCTAACCCGGGCTACAAACTATTCCCAAGACATAGTCTACAATCCCAACATTTCAATAGGTCTCATAATCAATCCTTACCGCCTGATACAAGAGATCCAAGGCAAACCGGACCTCACAAAATACTTATGCCACCTCGACCCACCTGCACTCACCGACGCTGAAATAATGTTGCCAATCCCTGCAACCAACTGACCCCGAGCTGAAATACAACCTGATCCTGGGGTCGCAAGCCTGCTTACTCCTTCGAGCTCGAAAAATGAAAAGGCACAATCCTTGCCCGATAAAACGACAGTTCGATCCTTCAATTAACCATTCTACTTCTAGTTGCAAAACTCCAGCTGAACATAACAATCACTCCTTTCCGGAGTCCCCGCGACTCGCATTACGGCCTCGAGCAAAAACCCCTTTGAAGCCTCAAATCCATACACTCCTGTGATAGCCACTTCCGATCAGCCCGCTGAATATAATGAGTACAAAATATCTCCCTAATCTCAAGTAACTGCAACCCTCCACTCATCAGAATATGTCCCAGTATTGGAAAGCTCGACCATCTCCTCCCCTTGTCATTGTTACAACTACTATAGCTGTCGCGACTACCGTCTCGGCAATGGCTACATAGCGCTCGTCGAAATACTTAACCATGACGGTCTTAATAGACCCAAAGATCTTCGGAAACTGTCCCCTGACAACCCCGATCACCTCCTCCCGGATGATCTCACTGACACGGTCCTCAGAAAATGCTGGCCTATCCTGGCTGCCAGCTTCCGATCCTAACCTGGATCCGGTCTCAAGACGTCTCGTAACCACCATTCTGGTAAGACACCATAAAGATCTCTGATAATCCATATAATGACAGGGGACCAATTACCAACCCAGCCCTAGGGGTTGTGACTTCCTTGCTACGCGTATGGGTCCTGTGTTTTCAGTAGTACGTGCCCATACTACCTTCCACACCTACCCATATTTGTCTCAAGTATCATCATAACGCCCTAACAATATACATAATCATATCGAGCGCTCAATCCTCACTCCTAGAGGAATGATAAATATCTCGTAACTGGCCTCCCGGCCTCTCACTACCCACCCATCCTTGAAACTTCCACCAACCATGCATCACTAGTGTATGCTAGCCATACATAACGCTGGACCCTATAGACTTTCGAATACCTGATCCTACCCTAATCCCTTCATCATACAAGAACATGAAATAAGGCCAAACCAAACATTCTCAGGCTATAAGATCTTAATTATGTACAGCCGTGATGCATACACTAAGCAACTACAGTAATGATGTCAATTTCATATAAGGAAGACTCTAGGATATCAGGCATCATGTAATCATGCAATTCTATCATGCAATTCCTGAAGATCCCTAGCCTAGTACTAGCATGTTGTTCTAACATATCACATAATCAAATAACTGCATGGTATTTTAGGGTCTACTTACTGGCTCCGGCTGATCGTACACTTCGCATCCGCCTTTCTTATTTTGAAAACCATTTAAAATCATTTTGAAAACATTTTCCTTAGTTTGAGATTGGATTCACACGAGTGTTCGTCCAATTCACTCAAACCAAGGCACTGATACCAACTTGTAACACCCATAAAATTCGAGCCAATTTAAAACTTTTTAAATCATTTAAAACCACTCAGTTATTACAATTTGTTTTCAAAATAGTTTAAACATCAGAGTTCCCAGAAATCGTATTCATCAATCGAGGAAGTGTACGGTCACGCCTTCGCCTTCCTGTGGTCATCCGCTGAACCTGAAACAATAAACTGAAACTGTAAGCCCGGAAGCTTAGTGAGTTACCCCCAAAATACCCATACACACAAGAATACACATACAATAACAAACAGCATACTATGGGTCCAATCATCCATCGGGATGCAATACCCCAGGCCCTCAACCATCGGGTTGGAATGCCAATATACCGTACCACATATACAAATAATCAACATGTACTGGGTCCACAGATTTACCGACTGGATTACTCCTGGGCCCACAGTGTGAGTCTGGGTTGCCTTTCGGGCCCACAGCTCACATCTGGATTGCCATCGAGCCCACATTACGAGTCTCCTTTAGCTCGTATCTGGAATGCTCCCGGGTTTGTTGGTTACCGCACAGAGTAGTTTCACCTCAACCCATCCCGCATAATATGTCGATATACAACACAACTAATGCGCATACAGATAACCATATCATACTACATGTAGTCCTACAGATCTACCTAACTGGCATAACAACTAGCATGCGGATAGTCAGACCAACTATATGTCACTAAGCATAACCACATCCGATCTACCAAGGTACCGATCTAACAGATCATACTAGCATATAACCATCCCATCTACCAGGATACCGATCTAACAGATCATACCAGCATATAACCATCCTATCTACCAGGATACCGAGCTAACATATCATACTAGCATATAACCATCCTATCTACCAGGATACCATGCTAACATATCACAATAGTAATGATCCCAATAACAAAACAAAGGGTCGGCCTTGGTGCCTTAGACCCTTGAGTATAGTGAGGATAACTCACCTCGCAATGCCCATCTGAACTGAAGAATCGAACTCCCGAATCGCTGTCTCACCGGAAATCCCGAACTATCACATAATAAATACCAAGTCATTACACAACATAACAATCTTGACTAAGGATCCACACAATCCATCATGTCCATTCTCTTTATTGGGCCAAGGCCTAATGCCAAGTCCATAACCTTGAAAGTCCTTATGCAAAGCCCATTATTGGCCCAATTTACCAAATTGGGCCAAATTCCAAGATCCATTATCAAAACTTGGCCCAAAACATAATATTCATAAGGTCCAGCAAAGGCCCAAATCCAACTAGTCTAAAAACAGCCCAAAACCCGAAGCCCAATTACCAAAGGCCCAACAAAGGACGTACGCGGGGCGTACTCCTCTGGTACGCGGGGCTTACTCGTCCAGATGTTGACCACCATCGGGGTGGTTGACCCAGTACGCTAGGCGTACCAGATTTACGCTGGGCGTACGCGGGGTTTCACCAAAACCCTAATAAGTGCTTAATAGCTTAAGCATTCAAGCCCAAACTCCAGATCCATCGATCAAATGTGCCATAGGACTATAAAGTCTTGAACTTTATCACGTTAGACGTCCATAAAGTTCTTAACACATGGTCTTAACCCATTAAGACCTTCCTACTTCATGCATGAGACAAATCTAGCTATTGGGACACCATTTTTATCACTTAGGACCTCTTCTAAGGTCTGAAAGGACAACTCATTTCGTCCAAATCATAAGATGAACCATTTTGGGACTTTTGGGATAAGAATTCTTCCATAAAGCTAAAATGACTAGATCTATCTCATACAAGTATAAAGTTCCAAGCTTTCTACCTTCTGGAGCTCCCAAAACAGATGATGAACCAAGATCTACATGCCAATCTCCCCTCCTTGGCTCCTTGATGCACAAGCTCCTTCTTGAAAGCACCAAAAACACACTTATAAGCTCAAGAAGGATCACTAGGAGGCTAGGGTTCTCTCAAGGCGGCTGGGGGAGGTGTAGAGGCTGAAAGAGATGGGAGGGAATGGTCCATAAGGTGCTTAAATACTCTCTAAACCCTAAAAGTTAGCGTTTCATCCTGGCACACGTACGCCCAGCGTACACGCTTAGCGTACCACATGTACGCCCGACTTACTACTTAAGTTTCCAAACTTACCATTTTGCCACTAGGGCCTCCTTTTGCCACTTCCTTCTAAATCAAGGTCCAAAATGACCTAATTATAATCCGAGGGATGAATTTGAAACTACTGGAAAAATGGGATGTTACAAACCGAAGTTGGCCGAAATTAAGAACCGAATTGGACCGTCGGTTCTATAGGTTCCCGATTCCTAGCGGTTCTTGCTGTGTCTTCAATGTTGGAACCGATCATCGAGAAATAGCAACATACGGTTCCAGTTTTTGCCAGTTCTACCTGTTTTTGTCGGTTCAATCGGGTTCGGTTCTTCCGGTTCCAAAAATCCACAAAAATATCGTACTGGTCCCGGCCCAACCGGTTTCATCGGGTTCTGGTTCCGGTACCGGTTACGGCCGGTTCCCCGGTCCAAATGCTCATCCCTATCCTTGAGCAATTAGTGTGTGTTTTGGTGTTCATAGAGGAAGGAGAATGAAAGTTGAATATCTTGGCAGCTTGGAGCAACCTTGGATCTGGAAGTTTTGCACCCTCCTACATCTGCAGAAGGTATAAAGTTTATACCTTCATGCTTATTTTGTTAGACCTAGCTTGTATGATGTTATCATGTGCTTTTGTCCCCAATCAATGATGTTCTTGAGTATGGCATGCTCTAGACCCAAATGGATTGTCCTTCCCGATGTTTTGGAGTGTCTACGGTCATAAAAATGCAATCTTGGTCATTATTTTCCTTCCATGCATGGGTTATAATGTCTTAATGAGTTAAGAAGTTAGGGTTTTTAGTATTGAGCACTTCCTAGTCATGCAAAGTCATAAAGTTGGAAACTTTATGACTTAAGATGTTATTTTGGGACTAGATCTGGATTTCAGGCGAAAGAGCTTAAGAGATTAAGCTCTTAATAGAAGGAGAAGTTGGTTGGCACATACGATGGGCGTACGCTGAAGTACGCTATGCGTACGCGGTCAACAACCCATTTTTGGTCAAACCCCTAGTATGTCGTGCGTACAAGTAGAGTACGATGTACTCAACTGAGTTGACTCGGTTGACTTCTTTGACTTTTAACTTTGATCAGAATCTGACCAAGTTTGACCTAAGGGTATTTTGGGTATTTTGATTTGTAGTTGAGATTCGACGCTATTTGATGTATAGGTGAGAGGTGATTTTTCCTCACTGTAATCGTAGGTCGAAGGCACCAATGCTGATCCATTAGGTTATATATATATATATATATATATATATATATATATATATATATATATATATATATATATATATATATATATATTGGTTTAGAGGATGTTGCTATGTTATATTGATCTGTTAGAACTGAGTCTTGGTATATTGGATATTGTTATGTGATAGTGATCTGTAGATCTGCATGTTAGTCTGTTGATTGGTTATATGGCTATCTGTTTACTGGATATATATGTTATTTTTTATGTATATGTTAACATATTGTGGTTGGTTTGAGGCGACACTGCTTTGTGCGGAAGCCAACAAACCTGGGAGCAATTCAGACATAAGTTGTGGGTCCGAGAGGCAAGCCAGACTTATGATGTGGGCCCGGGAGTAAGGCAGACATAAGATTTGGGCCTGAGAGGCAAGCCATACTTATGTTGTGGGATCAGGAGTAAGCCAGACATGAGCAATGGGCCAGAAGGCAAGCCAAACTCATGTTGTGGACTCATGGGCAATCTAGTCTGTTAGTTATGGACCCAGTATGCATGTTGTTATATGTTTATGTGGCAGTACTTTTAGGGGAACTCACTAAGCTTTAGCTTACAGTTTAAATTTATTATTTCAATTACTTCAGACGATCGTAGGAAATCAAAGGTGTGACCATGTACATCCTCTTAGTTTTATGATTTCAGATTACTAGGATACTCTAATTTGATTATTACTCTTGGAAACAATGTTTTATAAACAATTATGGTCTTTGGATTGGTTCTGAAAACTGGAAAACTTTACTCTGATTTTTGGGATGTTACAAGTTAGTATCAGAGCCCTGGTTTGAGAGATTTGGATGAGCATTCGTGCAAATCCATACTCAAATTAAGGATCTGTAAAAGTTTTCAAAATAATTTTCAAAATAGTTTTCAAAACTGTTTTTTTTTTAAATATGGTTTTCAAGGGTAACCAAAGAAGGATGAGATGTGTATGATCAGCGGAGCAAGGAAGTATACCCCAGTTGTAGGGTAGGGATCTTCAGGAATTTCATGATAGAATTGTATGAATTATAATTCCTTATGCCTATAGAGTTTTTCTACTCGAATTTTGCTTGCTTGTAGCTTGTAGGACTCTTTCAGGTGTCAATTAGCTACTAGTTGAATACATTAAGTCACATGTTGCATGGGTTAAACAATATTAGAGTGAAGGATTTGGTTCTATTGCGCAACTCTTGTATGAGTCCAACCGTTATAGGGTTGAATCTTTTAATCTAAGATTATTTAAGTTATGTTTCATGTGATTATATTCATGAAGTAGTTAAATGGCACCAATGGGGGTCATTTGGCAGCTAATGGAAGGGTGAGGTGAGGACCCTAGGATAGTCTATGGAGTATGTAGTACTCATGGTGTGCTATGTAATAGGTTTTGGGAGCATCATTATGAGTGAGTATATGGATGTAGCAGGCCTGTTAAGGAATGATTTTCCGCTCTCGAGAGAGTGAGGATTGGATGTATGTGTATCCTAGTCGTAGGTTTGTTCGGGTAGTTTGTGATGATCCTTGAGACAAATACGGTTAGGTGTGGAAGGTTGTATGGGCCCGTACTATTGGAAGTACATGACCCATACACGTAACAAGGAAGTCACAAACCTCGAGAGTTTAGTCTCTCTGTGATGGATGAAGTGCTATAAAATTGTGGTCTTTCTGATATATTTGGTTCATTTTCAGTACGGTGTTCACGAGATGATTTGGTTCAGTATCTGGAGCTGATGGACGGGTTAGGACAGGGTTGACTGATGATCAGATGTGAGAGATAATTACCACTGAGGTTTCATAGATATTGCAGGAAGAGTTGCATGGCATCGTGGATAGGATCTCTAGCAGGCTAATTGCCAAGTTCGAGGAGCGAACTGCAGCCTTGCAGACTGTGGGATGGACTATTAAGGTGACTACTGGGGGAGATCTTGAAGTATACACACAACCCGGAAAGAGAAACTAGTCTTATTAAGCGATAGACGAAAATTTTGAGGTTGCTAACCTGGGTACTGGAAGTCAAGGGGGCTTTGATATCTGCAGGAAGTGTGGTGGAACCCATGGGTTTTCTTGTCATAATTTCAAATTCTACAAGTATGGAAAGAAAAGGCATGTCGTTCGCGACTGTAAGAAGGATCGGATGTGTTTCCACTATCACCAGTCGGGTCATGTCAAACTTGACTGTCCTGTATGGGCGGAGGGAGTGCAAGCCCAAACACCCATCATCCTACGGGAGGTTAATGTGTGTTTTTATGTATATATTTTAATTGCTCAAGTTTTAAATTTATAAAACTGATTTTATCACAACTGGAGTATAACACACTAGGCAGTGTTCCTAATTGTGCAATATTATAGTTGTGGTAAGAACAGGTGTCGAACACAAGCGGGACGGTGGTAAATTAATTTGGAGTTTTTGATTATAGTTTACACTAAACACACAAAAACAGTAAGAGGCGTTTTATAGAATTAAATCTCAAATAAACAATTAAACAGCAAATCTTCATAAACTGACTGAAGACAAATCTCTTTAGGTACTTTGGTTTAGACTGGATTTCATCTTAAAATACTGGCAAACTACTAACTGCAATGGATATTTATTCATTATTCGCCGTTTCCTAATATGACTAGCATCATGATCAGACTACTAATCCTTTGATTTGAACACAACTATTAATTCAGTGATCAAGTGAACAAATAATTATGCAAATCAGTGTTCAGTTCGTATTAAGCAAGATTTGATATTTATTAATCCTAATGATCATAGGAATTAAATCATGCATAGAATGGTCATCTACTCATTCACACACATTAAAGTTGACCACTTTATTTCCTAAGGTTTTGATCTAACTCTCGTCATAATTACCAATGATCATGGACAATTATGATTCAAATTAACCAAGTCAGAATGATCATCTAAACTTTATTAATTCAGCAATAGGGAATTAAGTAACAATCTTTAACACATATGGATCTTGCAATCAAACTTGAAAAAATAAATTAAATAAGAATAAACAATCTAAATAACAATTAATCCATAACCTCAAAGATTCATCTAGTCATAAACACAAAGCAAAGGGTTTTACCACCCAAATCAGAAAGTAAAAATATATATGAAATTACATTGGAATGCTAATCATGATCAGAACAACAAACCAAATGATTTTTGGCATGAATCCGCTCTCTAATCCTTCAGATCTTCGCTCCATATCAGCTTAACAGCCTTCCAGCCGCCTTCTAAACCCTCAAAATGGCAGAAGAAGTGTTTCTTGTCGACCAAGGATGGATAAAACTCGTAATCTCCCTCTAGGTTAACCAAAAATCATAATTTATAAGTTTTATGTCGGCTTACGTACGTTAGGCGTACATCGAGTTACTCTGAGTGTAATTCATAAAAAATGTGTCTCGACCCGTTGCCAGCGAGCCCAGTATGCTAGGCATACTCCCTATTACGTTGGGTGTAATGGGCTGCTTCAACCACTTTCTTTCTTTCCACTCTAGCAACAAATTATACCTGTAAAATATATATGTTAATGCATTATAAGTACCTTTTAGTTCTACATAGTATAAAATAATAAGGAAATGTCATAAATATATATATAAAATAGACGTTATCCAACTACCACACACTAGTCTTTTGTTTGCCCCCAAGCAAAACTTATTTTATTATTATAATATATCATCAAAACCCTAGTCACCAACATCGCACAAGACAAATCCATTTTGAGCTCATCCATTACATCAAGAACGCAATGCATATATTTGTGTCTAAATTTCTTAAGAACTTTCCCAATCCCAAATACTTACGATCCTCATAAACACGTCCCAGTCAATTTAAAGAGCATTCATTTTTTGGCATTCTTACCTCATATGCCCTTTTATTTACACCATTTCGTCTCAAAAGTTTTTGTCAAATGCCAAGTGACTCAACAAAAATGAAAAATAATATATAATATAATTATCCTAAAAATATAACTACACTCTTTATTGTTGCAACTTTATCTTTTTTGGAACTTTTTTTCTCTTTTTTCATTTTTTTAATTCTTTTTATTTTTCTAATTTTTTTTATCTTTTCTCAATATTTCAACTTCCTCTAATCACATATAAGCAAATAAATAACTTAAACTTAAACTTAGTTGCAACTTTACTAATACTATAGTCCGTGACTTTCTAAAAGATTCATTGGAGTACTAGGAATCCCTTAGGTCACTAATGGAGCCCATGACTTTCGATGAAACCCATGTAGCGGCATTCTTCTCGTTCTGCTCCGCGTTAGTGTACTGCAGGTGGAAAACTATACAAAAATATCCCATGGGGAATACTGGCCAAGTCGCAAAGGTCACAGATTAACTCCACTCTTGAACTGTTACTTTATTTATATAATAACTAGACTCAACAATACAGAAAAAAAAACAAATAAACTTGATATTTGACTCGCTTTATTTTAACAGAAAGGATCCATGAGATAAATCAGTCACTAGTAGGTTTTTTATTAGGTCTAAGTTTTTCCAAAGCAAAACTTGTTACATCCCTCAAATTAGACAAGGTCGTGTTTTTGTCTCATGATTTCACTAGGACATGGAAGCCACAAATATAATAGAACATATGTTGGCTCAAATAAACATCGAGGCTCGCATTGGATTGTTCCACACAACACTAGCAACCTAGGTCCCAACACAACAATACAACAATTTAATTTAAAATGTAACTAGATTTTCAAAATTAGACTATTTTTACAAGTCTTTATTATTAATTAAAAAAATTTAAATTTTCAATGTAGCAGTGTCAATTAATCTTAAAATTTCTTTTTAGCTTTCGACCCCCTACCCCACACTTAAATCATGCAATATCCCCATTGAATACATAAACAATTAAAGAATATAAAAAGAAAGAGGAAGAAAAAGGAACAGACTGCCCTGGGATAGTAGTTGCGAGATTGAATGGAGATACTAAAAGTTGCTCCAAAATTTGCTGAAGACTGGAAACTGGAATTTCTGCTTTTGAATGTGTCGGAAAATAAAACTAAGAACACCGACTTCTAGAAGTGTGTTGAACGTGGGCCACGGCGTGGGAAAGCAACGCCACGTCGTGGTGTCGAGAAACAGTTCGGCATGATCGCGGAATATAAGAACATCAAGGTGTGGTAATATGTATGATGCAGTCGTGATAATAGCAAATGACACGATGTAGAGATGATGGCCACGTCATGGTGACTTCTGAAAATGTCTTTAAGAACCAAAATAATGCATCTTTTATTCTTAATGGCTTAGGACCATTCCCGACCTTTTATTTTTGTAAGATTGCTTCAAAACTCTTATATTCATCAAGTAGGAACCCCACACTTATTATAAATTGTGGCTCACGATATTCAACTTCAGCCTCTCTCACCTTTTTCTCTCGTGATAAATCAGCATTCGACCCCAATTATTGAAATTTCTGAAAGTATTTGAAGAACAAATTTTTTTGCAAAGATCTAAACATCAAGAGCATCAACATGGAAAACAAAATTAAACAAACTAAAACAAATAAAAATAAAAGCACACTAAAATAAATAACTAGGATATCATGATCACTCATCCTCATATCAATCATGCTTCAATTGTTGATTGAATCCCTTGCATGCAAGAAGTGGTTCGTGAAAGAAAAAAAACCTTTCGGGATCCGCCAGACTATTTCCTTTGTTTTCTTTGCACCATTAACTAATAAGTAGAAAAAGAGTTGACCCAACTAGTCAAGAGTAGCAAGAGCTCGGTCTTCCACTTAACCACCTCGATACGCCTTGCCATACTACACCTTGTGGATTTATTTGGACAAATCACCAAATTAGTAGACTAAACAAGTCAAGAATTCCCTAATCGGTTGCAATCTCGAAACCCATGAAAAAGGATAAACCAAGCAATGCGTATGATCACGATTTCCTACAATAAACAACAAAAACTTTCCTGACAAGTGACATGTTATCAAAGAAAATAAACATAAAACTAAAAACAGAAAAAACAATATAGTTTATAACCGTTCCCCGGCAATGGTGCCAAAAACTTGATGTGTGTTTTTATGTATATATTTTAATTGCTCAAGTTTTAAATTTATAAAACTGATTTTACTATGGATTTCATTACCAAGCTTCCCAGGACCGCACGTGGAGTAGATTCGATATGGGTCATCGTGGATCGGTTGACCAAGAGTGCTCATTTTATTCCGATCCAGGAGAGTATCTCGGCCGAGAAGCTGGCCAAGATATACGTGCGCGAGATAGTGTACGACATGGAGTGCCTGTCTCGGTGGTGTCAGACCGAGATGTCCGTTTCACTTCCAAATTTTGGAAGCGGTTTCAAGAGGAGATGGGTACTCGTCTCCACTTCAGCACCGCTTTCCACCCTCAGACAGACGGACAGAGCGAGAGGACGATACAGACTCTCGAGGACATGCTACGCGCATGTGTTTTGGATTTCGTTGGCAGTTGGGATACGTATCTTCCGTTAGCGGAATTTTCATATAACAACAGTTACCAAGCCATGATAGACCGACCTCCCTTTGAGATGCTCTACGGAAGGAAGTGTAGGATCCTAATCTGTTAGGTGAGGTCGGTCAGAGAGTCATGGGGAGTACTGAGGTAGTACTCAAGACTAAAGGGCGGATCCAACAGGTCCGGAACACGCTCCAGACTGTTCAGAGTCGGCAGAAAAGCTACGTCGACAAGCGGCGTTCAGACTTAGAGTTCCAGGTGGGCGATATGGTCCTCCTGACCTTGGAAAGGTGTCATCCGGTTCCGGAAAGGGGCAAGCTGGGCCCTAGGTATATTGGTCCTTTCAGGGTTATAACCCAGGTGGGCAAGGTGGCAAGTTACGGGTTCTTTTTCTTAGTGGTATCAGAAAGGTAATTCGGGATCGGAAGGGTTCCGTATGGTTCAGATTGTAAAGTGAAGTCGTATTGACTGTGTTTCGAGATAGTTTTGCTTGCTTGGGAGTCAATCAAGGTATTGGATTTCTGAATTTTGGGCAGATTTGTGGTGGTTATTTATCAGTGGTAAAGGTTAGTGGCTCAAGGATTCATTGTTGGTCGGGGTACGTGAGTTTCACTAAGATTGGGTTGAATATAGTTTGGGAAGGAAGTCGCCTGTATGAGCCGATTTTTTTAGTTCGAATCGGGTTTCGGAGAGGATTGTCTGAATGGCACGAGGCAGAGATGCGACAACACTACCCTGCGTTATTTTCAGCAACGGACTTCGAGGACGAAATATGATCCAAGTGGGGAGAATTGTAACACCTCAAATTCTAAGTATTAACATTTTGACCCCTTATCATGAGAATTATTTGCAAAGTTGGTCCCATATGGCATTTAAATGAAATTCGAAACTCGATTGCGTATGTTGGGCGTACGCTTGGTACGCTAGGCGTACATGGCAGATACTCAACCCCTAGTTTTTAGGGTTTGGACCATATTTAAACATCCTTAACCCATTGATGTCTCTTCACTCTTCAGCTTCCACCTTCATCTTCGACCCTAGCTAACCCTAATCCATTTTTGAGCATCCTTGATCCATTAGTGTGTGTTTTGGTGTTCATACAGGAAGGAGAAGGAAGGGAGAATATCTTGGAAGCTTGAATCAACCTTGGATCTGGAAGTTTTGCACCCTCCTACATCTCCAGAAGGTATAAAGTTTATACCTTGATGCTTATTTGGTTAGATCTAGCTTGTATGATGTTATCATGTGCTTTTGTCCCCAATCAATGATGTTCTTGAGTATGGTATGCTCTAGAACCAAATGGATGGTCCTTACTGATGTTTTGGAGTGTCTAAGTTCATAAAAATGCATTCTTGGTCATTAGTTTCCTTCCATGCATGGGTTATAATGTCATAATGAGTTAAGAAGTTAGGGTTTTTAATATCGGGCACTTCCTAGCCATGCAAAGTCATAAAGTTGGAAACTTTATAACTTAATATGTTATTTTGGAACTAGATTTGGATTTTGGGCAAAAGGGATTAAGCGATTAAGCTCTTAATATAAGGAGAAGTTGGATAGCAAGTACGTTGGGCATATGCTGGAATACGTTGCACGTACATGGTCAACAACCCGTTTTTGGTCAAGCCCCTAGTACGAAACGTACGTACAAGCTGAGTATGTTGGGCGTACTCAGCTGAGTTGACGTGGTTGACTTCTTTGAATTTTGACTTTGATCAAGATCTGACCAAGTTTGACCTAAGGGTATTTTGAGTTGTAGTTGAGATTGGTCATAATTTGATGTATAGGTGACTTGAAGAGCTGATATTCAGAGCAGTGTCCTGTTCGGCTATCTTTCCGGACTGAGAAGTAAGTTCTCCTCATTGTACTTGTGGGTCGAAGACACCAATGTCGACCCACTTGGTTATATATCCTAGTTTAGAGGATGTTGTTATGTTGTATTGATTTGTTAGAACTAAGTCCTACTATATATGACATTGTTATGTGATAGTGATCTGTAGATCTGCCTGTTAGTTTGTTGACTAGTTATATGATTATCTGTTTACGGGATATATGTTATTTGTGTTGGATTAGGTGTCTAAGCCCATAACTATTTTGGTATGTACTTGACACGATTATGAGCATGGTCCTTTTGGGTTGCCTTCACCATAGCAACAGATAGGATAAATTAAGGAGAAAGAGGATTAATTATGATTTATTAATATATTATATGAATAATATATGAAAAGAGAAATCATATTGTTTAATTAATATTGATCAAGAATTAATTTAGAATTAATTTTGTGGTCAAAAGAGATTAATTAAACTTAGGGGGACTGGAATTGCAATTATAATGTGACAACCTGAAACTTTTTCCGTTCCCATTATGAAATTTCCGTTAATAAAATTTGAATTTTATTAATCTTTCGTGGAACCTTTGATTTAGAAAATCATCTGGTATTATATAATTAAACTTATATATGCAAGTCAGAACCAAAAACCGCGCGAAACTCGAAATATCCTCGAAAATCATCATGTTCACGGCCTGACTGGAGTTCACGGCCGTAAACCTGTTTACGGCCGTAAACCTGTTTACGGCCGTAAACTCGTTTACGGCCAGCGTCGGGTGGACCCCACCCACCGACCACAAAATCCCCTATAAATATGAGACCCCCAGCCTCATTTGATACATTTCTGACCGGAAACTCTCTCATTCTCTCTTTAGAACCTCTGGCCGTAAACTCCGTAACACCCTCTTTCCTCTCTAAAAAACATCAGAAAACACTCCTGGAGGTTGTTTAAGAGCATCTAAAACGAGTTTTCATCGAAAACAACATCACTGTTCTTGAGTTTACGGTCAATCTTCATAGACCGTAAACCCATTTCCGACCGTAAACTCACCAGATCTTTAAAGGCCGTAAACTCAGTTTACGACTGTAAACCCTGTTCACGGACGTAAACTGTCTGTCGACCGTAAACACCTTTTAAGTGGTGCAGTTGTCCGAAAAACCCACTTTTCCCGATTCGATCAAGTCCCGGTAACATTCCTTAACCGAAAGCAAGTGTTTCTCTAACACTTTATCTAACGAAATCGCTAATTTAGATACATACATGTATTTATTTGATAATAGGATTCTGTTAAGTGCCACGTACAACAACCCGAGGATCTTCGTTTCCGGTGGACGTTTTCACACAACCATAGTGAGTTCATACCCCTACATTTTCCCGTGTTTTTAATGTTTTCAGGGGGGGAATACAAGCCAAACTCAAAGTATTTTATTAAGTTTTAAACTTATTAATGCAACTCAACGATTTCCATGTTTAATAACTTACTCGGATATTTTATCCCTTTTGTAACATGTTGAGCATAAGGGAAATTGTTATTTTGGAAATCTCACTACATATCTTTCAGAAAGGTTTACAAAACATTTTCCATAACAACTCTAGTAAACTATAATGGGTATAGTTTGGGATAACCCTCTAGGTAGTTCTACCAAATCAGATTTCCTGGTTGAATATATATAAACTATGGCCGATTTAGTTTATGTTATATGTTTTCTCAGAAGTATAAAGTACATTTATTCAAGAATAACTATTGTTTTATACTGTTTCTCACTAGTAAACTAGATTATACAGAATTGTGAGGCTCTACTTCAATACTGTACCCTTTAGTGTACGGAACTAAATCCTATCATAGTATAACCAGAGTCTCATGGAGGGAGAGCGTGAGATTTGTGAATAGATCTATTTGGGACTGACAATCCCACACCTGAACTGCTAGCTACAGTTAGGCGGGCACGCCTGGGGTGAACAAATGTCATTTAACTTAATGGTTGAAGAACGTTATAAAGGTCTCTAGGTCATATCAAGTATGGTTATACGACTCGCAAATAAGTATAAACTAACTTTGGTTTGCGGACTCTACTCTTCATTGTTTTATTTTGAGTAATAAAACTACCTTTATACATACTGATAGTAATCCGGGATTTCTAAACTGACGTCTCTACCTCTAGAACGGATAACTTGTTTTTAGGGAAAATATAGGATTTTCCCAGGATAACACTAGCATTTCTAAAACTGATGGTTTACTTTCTACTAACAGATACTCTTTCAAAACTGCTTTTCATAAGAAAATATAGGATTTTCTTGAGGAACACTTTTCAAAAAGGATCAAAGAAACATTTTCCACAAAAACTAAATGCTTATGAACTCACCAGCTTTATGGTGATATTCTTTCAAAACTGCTTGTATTCTCAGGAAATCAGTAGACAGGTACCTGCTGGAATTTGAGAAGCTGGAGCAATAAGAGTCTTATGTTATTACTTTACATACTTTTGATGTACCTAAAACAAGATTTCAAACTGATGTAAACATTTTACTTATATATGTATCCAATGTATTGGTTGTGTTGCTATGTTTCCTATTATTCATTGGTTGTGATGCTAAACATGACGTCCTCCGCCCGCAAACGTTTCCGTCGTTCCGGTTTGGGGGTGTGACAGATTGGTATCAGAGCCCTTGTTTATAGCGAACTAAGTATACCAAAGCTTACATGGTATACAACTATAAACACTAAGGGGCCTAAGTACTCTAAACTAAAAGTATATTTTCGAAATATAAAGTATTTTGTAACAAGTATACTAGTATGCATACATAACAGAACCAGAGTCATAGATAGAACGAAACAAAAGTATTTGGATGTTGGGACACTGCGGTTAAACCTGGGCAGTTATGTAATCATGTCTTTGGTCAATATAGCCTGATCAACTATATTCATTCGAGACATGACCAACATGTGCTTGGGAGTGACTGTGGTGTTACAGCAAGCCTAAAACTTGCCAAGAACAAAAAAATCCGACATAAAATACTATAGGAGTATTTTAGCTAGAGCCAAATTCAGTATACAGATTCATTCCAAGTGTTGATACCACTTTCTTCTTAAGCGATAACTTACTTGCGTTAATAACCTTTCTGTGCTTATCGATCGGTAGTATACTTTTATTATCAGGATGAGATATATATTGTTTAATATATCTTGAGGACTTACCATCCTCTTCTTCCTGATTGTTTCTAGAACAAGATGCCTCCCCGACCAAGACCCATCAGAAAAAACGACGACACTCCACCACCACCACCGCCTCCTCAGTTCGACCCCGTCATGTTCCAGGCAGCAGTTACCGCCGCTGTAACCGCAGCAATGACACAAGTGAACTCTGGTGAGGCTGGAGGTGGAACTGACCCCCAGCAGCAAGACGGAAGTCAGGGACATCAAAAAGAGTGTTCCTACAAGGACTTCATGACCGCAAAACCCAAGCCCTTCGACGGGAATGGAGGTGTTATCGCTATAACTCGATGGTTCGAGAAGATCGAATCCATCTTCGAAATTTGCGCCTGTTCTGAAGCCAACAAGGTGAAGTTCGCCGCCTGCACCTTCACCGACAGAGCCTTGACCTAGTGGAATGGTCGAGTCAAAACCCTAACCCTGCCAGTGGCAAATGCCATGGGTTGGGAAAAACTGAAGGAACTCATGCTTGCGGAATACTGCCCGAGGGGAGAAGTGCAAAAGTTGGAGCACGAACTCTGGAACTTGAAGATGAAGGGTTCCGACATCGCTGCCTACACCGCTAGATTCTGTGATCTAGCTCTCCTCTGTCCGGGAATGGTCACCCCGGAAAGCAAGAAAATCGAGAGGTACATCTGGGGACTGACACAACCAACCAAAGGAAATGTCTTGGCTGCTAGACCGGCCACGTTTGAGAGCGCCAAGGATCTGGCACAGACTCTGATCGATCATAGGATCGATCTGGATGAGGCATCAGCGGTCGTTGAGCCACAAATGGAGAGTGGCGAGAAGAAGAAGAAATTTTGGAACAAACGCAAGGGCCAGTCTCCTCAGGAGCCCTCCTAGAAGCAACAAACAGTGGCAGTCCACGCTGCTACTACTCCTACTACTGCTCCAATTGCTGTTCCAACCACCCAATCTCCTATCGGTGGCTATGCTGGAAACCTACCTCTGTGCAACAAGTGTAACTTTCATCATCACGGACCCTGTCGTGAATTGAAATGCAACAACTGTGGAAAGAAGGGACACACGACTCGATACTGCAAGACACCTGTTCAACCAACCAATCCGACTCCTTGAGCGGGTGCCAGCCAAGCCTGCTATCGATGTGGAGAAGTTGGGCATTTCAAAAGAAACTGCCCCAAAGCGACAACGGGCGGCAATACAGGAAGAGTGCTGGCGATGGGCCAGGAGGAAGCAGCCGCTGATCCTACCGTTGTTACGGGTACGTTCCTCCTTGACAACTCTTATGCATGCACTCTTTTCGATTCTGGTGCGGAAAGGAGTTTTGTTAGTCATGCATTCAAACATCTAATCAAATGTAAATCCCAACCTCTAACCGAAACATTTACCGTCGAGATGGCTAACGGAAAGAAGGAGAGCACTAATCATATATTCATAGGTTGTACTCTTACCCTAGACGGTCATTCCTTTCCCATCGACCTTATGCCTATATCCATTAAGAGTTTCGATGTCATTATCGGCATGGATTGGTTAAGCCCCAATCGTGCTGATATCCTTTGGTACGAGAAAGCTATCCGTCTCAATCTTCCCTCTGGCGAAGCCCTCACTATTTTTGGTGATAAACTCAGTTCGAGCCTTCGTATCATTTCATGCATCAAGGCCCAGAAAAATATCTGCGGAAGGAGTGCCATGCATTCCTAGCTCATGTTGTCGACGAGACGCAAAAAGTTAAAGACCTCGAGAACATCCTTGAAGTCTGCAACTTTCCTGATGTCTTCCCCGAAGATCTCCCAGGAATTCCTCTCGAGCGTCAAGTCGAGTTTCGTATCGATTTAATCCCCGGAGCTACTCCCGTAGCTAAATCTCCTTATCGTTTAGCGCCAGTGGAAATGCAAGAATTATCCAGCCAACTCAATGAGCTGATCCGCAAAGGATTCATAAGACCGAGTTCCTCACCCTGGGGAGCCCCGATTTTATTCGTAAAGAAGAAAGATGGATCCTTTCGGATGTGCATCGACTACCGAGAGCTGAACAATCTTACCATCAAGAACCGATATCCCCTACCCAGAATCGACGACCTCTTCGATCGACTTCAGGGAGCCAGTTACTTTTCGAAGATATACCTAAGATCAGGGTATCATCAGTTACGGGTTCACGAGAATGACGTTCCCAAGACAGCATTCCGAACTCGCTATGGACACTACGAGTTTGTAGTAATGCCCTTCGGTCTAACCAATGCACCAGCAGTATTCATGGACCTGATGAATCGGGTGTACCGCCCTTTCCTAGATAAGTTTGTAATCGTGTTCATCGATGATATACTCGTCTATTCCCGAAGCGAAGAAGATCATAGACAGCACTTGAGGCTAGTGTTAGAAACACTAAGGACGGAGAAGCTTTATGCGAAATTCTCTAAGTACGAATTCTGGATCCGAAAAGTAGCTTTCCTTGGTCACGTGGTAAGCGAGGAAGTCATACACGTGGACCCTTCCAAAATCAAAGCGATCGAGAATTGGTCTGCACCAAAGACACCCACATAAATCCGGCAATTCTTGGGTCTCGCAGGCTATTATCGCAGATTCATCCAGAACTTCTCCAAAATCGCTAAGCCTTTAACTACCCTGACACAGAAAGGTGTAACCTATAGTTGGGGAGTCAAGCAAGACATTGCGTTTCAAACATTGAAGCAGGCCCTATGCAGCGCACCTATCTTGTCACTGCCCGAAGGGACAGAAGACTTCGTTGTCTACTGTGATGCATCCAATCAGAGCCTAGGCTGTGTGCTCATGCAACGAGGAAAGGTTATCACCTATGCCTCGAGCCAGTTGAAAACACACAAGATAAATTACACAACTCACATTCTAGAGTTGGGAGCAGTGGTCTTCGCGTTAAAGATTTGGAGGCACTATCTCTATGGAACCAAGTGCACTATCTTCACCGACCATAAGAGCCTGCAACACATCTTTGATCAGAAGGAGTTAAACATGAGACAGCGGCGATGGGTTGAGCTACTCAGTGACTACGAGTGCGACATTCGCTACCATCCCGGCAAGGCCAATGTGGTAGCAGATGCCCTTAGCCGAAAGGAGTATTCAGGGCGAAAGGTGAAAGCATTAACAATGACCATTCATTCCCCTCTATCCGCACAAATCAGAGAGGCTCAGCTGTAAGCCTTGAAACCAGAGAAAGTGGCGGATGAAGCATTGGGGAGCCCCGATTTTATTCGTAAAGAAGAAAGATGGATCCTTTCGGATGTGCATCGACTACCGAGAGCTGAACAATCTTACCATCAAGAACCGATATCCCCTACCCAGAATCGACGACCTCTTCGATCGACTTCAGGGAGCCAGTTACTTTTCGAAGATAGACCTAAGATCAGGGTATCATCAGTTATGGGTTCACGAGAATGACGTACCCAAGACAGCATTCCGAACTCGGTATGGACACTACGAGTTTGTAGTAATGCCCTTCGGTCTAACCAATGCACCAGCAGTATTCATGGACCTGATGAATCGGGTGTACCGCCCTTTCCTAGATAAGTTTGTAATCGTGTTCATCGATGATATACTCGTCTATTCCTGAAGCGAAGAAGATCATAGACAGCACTTGAGGCTAGTGTTAGAAACACTAAGGACGGAGAAGCTTTATGCGAAATTCTCTAAGTACGAATTCTGGATCCGAAAAGTAGCTTTCCTTGGTCACGTGGTAAGTGAGGAAGGCATACACGTGGACCCTTCCAAAATCAAAGCGATCGAGAATTGGTCTGCACCAAAGACACCCACAGAAATTCGGCAATTCTTGGGTCTCGCAGGCTATTATCGCAGATTCATCCAGAACTTCTCCAAAATCGCTAAGCCTTTAACTACCCTGACACAGAAAGGTGTAACCTATAGTTGGGGAGTCAAGCAAGACACTGCGTTTCAAACATTGAAGCAGGCCCTATGCAGCGCACCTATCTTGTCACTGCCCGAAGGGACAGAAGACTTCGTTGTCTACTGTGATGCATCCAATCAGGGCCTAGGCTGTGTGCTCATGCAACGAGGAAAGGTTATCGCCTATGCCTCGAGCCAGTTGAAAACACACGAGATAAATTACACAACTCACATTCTAGAGTTGGGAGCAGTGGTCTTCGCGTTAAAGATCTGGAGGGAATATCTCTATGGAACCAAGTGCACTATCTTCACCGACCATAAGTGCCTGCAACACATCTTTGATCAGAAGGAGTTAAACATGAGACAGCGGCGATGGGTTGAGCTACTCAGTGACTACGAGTGCGACATTCGCTACCATCCCGGCAAGGCCAATGTGGTAGCAGATGCCCTTAGCCGAAAGGAGTATTCAGGGCGAAAGGTGAAAGCATTAACAATGACCATTCATTCCCTTCTATCCGCACAAATCAGAGAGGCTCAGCTGTAAGCCTTGAAACCAGAGAAAGTGGCGGATGAAGCATTGCGAGGAATGGATAAGAACTTAGAGGTCAAGGGAGACGGAGTGTACTATTTCATGAACCGGATCTGGACCCCAAAGTTCGGCGGGTACAGAGAAGTTGTCATGAATGAGGCTCACAAGACGAAATACTCCGTTCACCCAGGTTCAGATAAGATGTACCTGGATCTCAAACAACTCTACTGGTGGCCAAACATGAAAGCGGAAATTGCAACCTTCGTGGGCAAGTGCTTGACTTGCGCCAAGGTGAAGGTGGAATATCAAAAGCCCTCAGGTTTACTTCAGCAGCCAGAAATACCTGAGTGGAAGTGGGAAAGGATAACAATGGATTTTATCACTAAGTTACCCAGATCTCCGAGTAGGCACGACGACATCTGGGTAATTGTCGATCGACTGACTAAATCCGCCCACTTCCTGCCAATCAAAGAAAATTTCAAGATGGAGAGACTCACGCGGATCTACATTCGAGAAGTAGTTCGCCTTCATGGGGTACCTGTATCCATTATCTCCGACCGAGATAGCAGGTTCACCTCGAGATTTTGGCAATCGCTACAGAAGGCTCTTGGAACTAAGCTGGATATGAGCACGGCTTATCATCCACAGATAGATGGCCAGAGTGAGAGAACAATTCAGACATTGGAGGATATGTTGAGAGCCTGCGTCATAGATTTCGGCATGTCATGGGACATTCATTTACCCTTGGTCGAATTTTCCTACAACAACAGCTATAATACCAGCATCAAAGTCGCGCCATTCGAAGCCCTCTATGGCTGTAAGTGCAGATCCCCTCTGTGCTGGGCGGAAGTGGGTGACGCGCAGCTAGCCAAGGGTCAAGTCCCTGACAGCAGTCTCACCGGTCCTAAAATCATCCGAGAGACGACTGAAAAGATTATACAAATCCAGGAACGAATGAAAGCCTCAAGAGATAGACAAAAGAGCTACGCTGATAAGAGACGAAAACCCTTGGAATTCCAAGTTGGTGACCGTGTTCTTTTGAAGGTCTCACCCTGGAAAGGCATGATACGCTTCGGAAAGCGTGGAAAGCTGAATCCAAGATACATCAGACCATTCGAGATCCTTGCTAGGATCGGTCCAGTAGCATACCGACTCCAGTTACCTCGAGAACTTAGCAACGTACATCCTGTCTTTCACGTCTCGAACCAAAAGAAATGTCTATCCGATGAGACACTTGTCATTCCCCTCGATGAAATCGAGCTAGACGAAAGTCTACACTTCGTGGAAGAACCCGTGGAAATCATGGACCGGGAAGTCAAACGAACGAAACAAAGTCGCATCCCGATAGTGAAGGTTCGCTGGAATGCCAAGCGGGGACCTGAATTCACTTGGGAGCGTGAGGATTCGATGAACGGAAGTACCCTCATCTTTTTCCATGTCAATAATTTGTATCCCTACTCTTGAATTACGGGACGAAATTCCCTCTAACGGGAGGATGATGTGACAACCCAAAACTTTTTCCGTTCCCATTATGAAATTTCCGTTAATAAAATTTGAATTTTATTAATCTTTCGTGGAACCTTTGATTTAGAAAATCATCTGGTATTATATAATTAAACTTATATATGCAAGTCGGAACCAAAAACCACGCGAAACTCGAAATATCCTCGAAAATCATCATGTTCACGGCCTGACTGGAGTTCACGGCCGTAAACCTGTTTATGACCGTAAACTTGTTTACGGCCAGCGTCGGGTGGACCCCACCCACCGACCACAAAATCCCCTATAAATATGAGACCCCCAGCCTCATTTGATACATTTCTTACCGGAAATTCTCTCATTCTCTCTCTAGAACCTCTGGCCGTAAACTCCGTAACACCCTCTTTTCTCTCTAAAAATCATCAGAAAACACTCCTGGAGGTTGTTTAAGAGCATCTAAAACGAGTTTTCATCGAAAACAGCATCACTGTTCTTGAGTTTACGGTCAATCTTCATAGACCGTAAACCCATTTCCGACCGTAAACTCACCAGATCTTCAAAGGCCATAAACTCAGTTTACGACCGTAAACCCTGTTCACGGTCGTAAACTGTCTGTCGACCGTAAACACCTTTTAAGTGGTGCAGTTGTCCGAAAAACCCACTTTTCCCGATTCGATCAAGTCCCGGTAACATTCCTTAACTGAAAGCAAGTGTTTCTCTAACACTTTATCTAACGAAATCGCTAATTTAGATACATACATGTATTTATTTGATAATAGGATTCCGTTAAGTGCTACGTACAACAACCCGAGGATCTTCGTTTCCGGTGGACGTTTTTACACAACCACAGTGAGTTCATACCCCTACATTTTCCCGTGTTTTTAATGTTTTCAGGGGGGGAATACAAGCCAAACTCAAAGTATTTTATTAAGTTTTAAACTTATTAATACAACTCAACGATTTCCATGTTTAATAACTTACTCGGATATTTTATCCCTTTTGTAACATGTTGAGCATAAGGGAAATTGTTATTTTGGAAATCTCACTACATATCTTTCAGAAAGGTTTTACAAAACATTTTCCATAACAACTCTAGTAAACTATAATGGGTATAGTTTGGGATAACCCTCTAGGTAGTTCTACCAAATCAGATTTCCTGGTTGAATATATATAAACTATGGCCATTTAGTTTATGTTATATGTTTTCTCAGAAGTATAAAGTACATTTATTCAAGAATAACTACTGTTTTATACTGTTTCTCACTAGTAAACTAGATTATACAGAATTGTGAGGCTCTACTTCAATAATGTACCCTTTAGTGTACGGAACTAAATCCTATCATAGTATAACCAGAGTCTCCTGTAGGGAGAGCGTGAGATTTGTGAATAGATCTATTTGGGACTGACAATCCCACACCTGAACTGCTAGCTACAGTTAGGCGGGCACGCCTGGGGTGAACAAATGTCATTTAACTTAATGCCTGAAGAACGTTATAAAGGTCTCTAGGTCATATCAAGTATGGTTATACGACTCGCAAATAAGTATAAACTAACTTTGGTTTACGGACTCTACTCTTCATTGTTTTATTTTGAGTAATAAAACTACCTTTATACATACTGATAGTAATCCGGGATTTCTAAACTGATGTCTCTACCTCTAGAACGGATAACTTGTTTTTAGGGAAAATATAGGATTTTCCCAGGATAACACTAGCATTTCTAAAACTGATGGTTTACTTTCTACTAATAGATACTCTTTCAAAACTGCTTTTCATAAGAAAATATAGGATTTTCTTGAGGAACACTTTTCAAAAAGGATCAAAGAAACATTTTCCACAAAAACTAAATGCTAATGAACTCACCAGCTATATGATGATATTCTTTCAAAACTGATTGTATTCTTAGGAAATCAGTAGACAGGTACCTGCTGGAATTTGAGAAGCTGGAGCAATAAGAGTCTTATGTTATTACTTTACATACTTTTGATGTACCTAAAACAAGATTTCAAACTGATGTAAACATTTTACTTATATATGTATCCACTGTATTGGTTGTGTTGCTATGTTTCCTATTATTCATTGGTTGTGATGCAAAACATGACGTCCTCCGCCCCGAACGTTTTCGCCGTTCCGGTTTGGGGGTGTGACATATAAGATAATCTGTTTTGGGCTGTAGATCCCTTAGGAATAAGGTGGACGAATTCAAGGTGGAAGCCCACTTACAAATCGTCCAGGCCTTGATTCTGGAAGGGTCTAAAGGGCTGCTTGGTGGCTAAGCAATCCAATTATGGTTTTGACTGAAACCCTAGCAGCTCACCTATAAAAGGAACCCTAAGGCTCCCAAAATTCGGCCCTATGCTTCTCAAGAGTGCCTTGGACGGATTTTGTGCCTCCTCCTCCCTCTCCTAAGTCATCTTGTTGCTTATGGTGTGTGTGACTCCATTAGAGGTGCAACACTTGGGGCACTAAGCTTTCAAGAGTCAAGGACTTTGTGGTTTGTGATTGTTATTGCTACATAAAAATCAAGGTAAGATCTAAACCCTAATTACATGTTAATTTCGATTATAGTATGCTAGATCTAGGGTTTATGAGCTTTGGATGATTTTTGCATGTACAACTAGATAAACTAGATCCAAAGCTTTAGGGTATTCATGTGCACCATAGGATTGATGTAATGCTCAAAACTCATCAGTGGTATCAAAGCCTAGGCTGATTATCTAATGTATTTGATGCTAATGTGAATTGTTCAAAACTGAAAAAATTTTGTTTTTGCTTTCTGCATGTTCACCACGAGGTGGTGGGCCATCACGAGGTGGTAAAAGTCACCACGACGTGGTGTCGGGTCAGATGGCAGATTTTTCGGATTTTGGCCTTAATTAGGTTAGGATAATTACCATAAGTTTTTTTAATTGATTAAAATCGTTTTTTTAAATATGTTAATGAATATCCTCATCTAATTAAAGGATAATTGTCAAATTTTAAGATAATTACAAGATTATATGATATATTAGTTATTTGTAAAATTTGATTTGTTTTATCTTGCCAAATTAAATTGAATTATGTCAAATTTAGACAATCACTAATTATTTGATTCATTAAATTATTTGTAATTTGATCTAGAAGGTTTTGAAAAGTTTCAAAACTTGCCCTCAAGTTTTGGGATTTGAATATTTGATTAAAAGTTTAATTTTTAAATATTAAATTCTAAAACCCTTGTTTTTGAAAAACTTCAAATTACACCCTTATGGTTTTATTAAATCAATTAAGAGTTTAATTAAAAGAGAGAATTAATAAATCCATAATTATATGGTTTAAGATTAATCAAATTAAAAGTCTAATTTATTAATAGTTTAAACCACCAAGTATTTTAAAAGTGTAAAATACACCCTTATACTATATAAAATTAAAAGTCTAATATATTATATATGTATAAGTAAAAGGTCAGTTTTACCGTTAGTAAGCCTCATTCACGAAGCTGGTCTATAAGGGGTGCTTAAGGAAGCGGCATGTAAAATGACCGTCATTGGGTATCCACTCTTACCCACCGCACCCTTGACTAGTGGAGGGTCGTTAGCCGAACGGGTAGGATAGGACACAACCTTCCATTATAAGTAGAATGAAATACGAAGTAACTAAACGCTTTTACAAATTCTCAAATCTTAGTTACTTTAGGAAAAATGTGGAGTTGGTGCTAATCCATGAAATTGCACATTGCACCTTGTTGGTCGTTAGTAGAGCGTGTGTGGTTAACCAACACACTAATATGGGACCAATGAAGGATGGAAATGGGTAGCTCGTAGATTATCATAGATCAATGGAGCGTGTGTAGTTAACCGGCACATTGATTAGGTGATAGACATCTTCGAGAGTACCAAGCTAATTTGCATGGTTATCCACACCTTGTTTGTGATCCTCGGCATCCCAATCACAAACTTGAAGGGCATAATCGAGATTAAACATGCCATTGAAAAATTCAATGAATCTCAAAAGATCTAAGAGTTTCAATTCATCTAAAACCTAATTTTCAATTTTTGTTTTTCATGGTGGAAATTGGTAAATCGTCATTTACCTACCTTCAAATGTTCTGCAACTGGATTATGGCATCCCTCTTCCGAGTTGTAGAATATTGTGTTGGGTCCTAGCCTTAATATCTCATTTGGGTGTTTTATTAAGGACTCAATCAACTAACTTGAATATCTCCCGTTTTGTAGATGTCAAAATCTAACAACTATGGTCTTCCCGAATCCTTTGGAAAAGGTTTTCGACATGAAGATGATTTTCCACGATTGGATTGTGGAAATGGAAATCATGCTTCACTTCGTTCACCTCCTCTAATTATTCTCCCTGACCCACAAGTTCAAAGACTTGAAAAGTTCAAGATCACTCAAGCCCTATTGAAAAAAAAAGACATGAAAATGGAAAGTCTGTATGTGCTCACGTCTTGGACATGAGGTTGCATTTTGACAAATTGGGAAAGTTGGGTGTCGAAGTCTCAAGGAATTTGGTTGTTGATTGGGTTCTTCAATCACTTCCTGACTCATATAGTGAGTTCATTAGAGAGTACTATATGATGGACCACGACATGACCCTCATTGATTTGACTTATTTGCTTATTGCTATTGAATCAACGATAATTTGGCGCACTGGTCAAGCAAATCTGTCTGGTAAATCAATGTCCTAAACTTCCATGGACATTGATAATGGTAACATTGGAAGTCTAGAAAGGTTTCCTCTAGGCAAGAGAAAGGCTAAGTCTGAGATTGTCTCGTGTACCATTCCAAAAGAGTCCATTTGTTTCTATTGCCAAGAGAAGGGGCATTGGATGCGAATCTGCCAGAGTTACCTTAGAGATCGCGAAGATGGGAGAGTCAAGATGTATGACTCTGCTTCAGGTAAAATCCAATATCTAACTCTATTAAGTTTTCTGTTTTAGATTCTTAAGACATCATGTGATAAGATTGCATTTTGATGTGTTGTAGGATCGAAGAAAAGAAAGGAAACTTAAAGGAAGAAGTGAGCTGAGTCTGATCGCGAAGAAATGGATTTTGATGGCATGATTCGATGATCGGATTTTTGAGCTGCTGCTTAGAGTTATGATAGATTGCTTAGGAATATGTAATAACATAGTTTTCATTTGAATTTGTGTTGTAAGGACAAGTTTTCCGGACCTTTTTATAAATAAAATAAATTTTGAGTTTTGTCTTATTTATATCTCCTTGCAATGTCATTTGTGAAAATTGATGCTTGTGTGTTTCTATTATAAGCAATATTAAGTGGATGTGATTCTTAGTTATGTTATTTATGGTAGTGTCGTAATTTTCTAAGTAAGGAAAGATTCCCATTGCCCAAGTTTCAATTGGATAGAAGCTTGGAATCATATGATTTGAGTCATTTTATGTATGGAAATCTTGGTACTTAGGAAATTAAGACTAATTCCTTGTTCACATAAGTATGTGAGTCAAGTGAAAGACTAGGAGATCTGGTACGCGATGTTGTGCACTGGTCAAGTCCACCACAAATAACAATAAGATTATTCCTCATGATTTACTAAAATTCTAGTAAATGTGGTTATGCTTACAAGATTAAGTGTAATTTTGAATCATTGAAAAAGTGTCAATGAATGGCAGACATAATAAGAAGAATCAATTGGGCAGAAAGATAAAAGTTTCTCCAATCTGAAAAGATGGGAGAGTACTTTAGTATCATGTTTTATGATCGTCTCATTGATTATGAAACCATATCACAATTGATCCTCTAAGTAAATCTTAGTGCACTATTATGGCTAAGAAGAGGAATCAGGAATTGTTGAAGTGGTTAAATCAAAAGGTGAATCATACTTCGTTCCAAAATCAAGTCTTAAAATCGTACTCCAAGATTGTGATATTGAGTGACACGTCTTCACTAAGTTTAAAACACTCATCAAGTGTGGAGTAGGAAAGGTTTTCTTATTCCTACACATTTGAAATTGGTTAGTTGTGATGTCTTGGATAAGACAAAGACCGACTAAGACCAATTGTATGAAGTGTTGTCTTGATAAGAATCCGCACTAACTCTTGAATATTTTTTTGACAAGAAATGTTTCTTGACAAGAGAATCTTATATGTCAAGAGGTCAGTGGGAGTCTTAAAGATCTTGAAAATTTTTCAAGAACTAATCAAGAGTAGACCTATTGTTAATCACTAGCACACGACTTGAGGTTTGCAACTTGTCGTGTTGACCTAACTTTATTTCTGTGCCATTCTAGTTTAAGTCAACTATGCATGAGAGTTCTATGAGTTCTCAATTGATTGCATAGAGGCAAGGCACCCTGATCAATGGAAAGTACATTGATAGGTAAGGGTGAGCTGCTCAGGACTTGGAAGCAATGGTGGGACCCTTGACGGCAAGAAATTAAGAATAAACAAGTTCTGTCCATAAGAGTTTGGATGTGTCACAAACATTATCTTATGATTATGGTTATGAAAAATTCACATGGATAGGATCACATACACCATAAAATCTAAGTATCATAAGGTTTCTCTCTGTTTCATGAAAATGATAGTGAGGAAACGCTTTCACTAAGAGAGATTTTAAGGAGATAGCAATTGTGATATTTGCATTCTCACATTCGATTATGACTACGGCATCCCTCTTCATAGTTCGAATTGTGAGATTTGGCAATTGGTTTAAACATTTAAGACTTATTGCTCTAAGTGCTAAAATTATTTAGACACACATATAAGCTATCTAAGGAAAGGTGTATGAGTTTGAGAATCTTTGATAAAGGCTTATCAAAGCATCTCATATCAGAAATATGAACTTTCGTTAAGAAATTCAATAAGTATTGTTTTCTACAAGTTCAGCTGATTTCTGGATACATGTCAAAGCTAGTGGGAGCATAAGTGTTATGCTGGTAAGGATATAATTATCATGTTAGTGGGAGCATGATTATTATTTCAAGTGTTGCAAGTTAGCAATATTAATTATAGAAAACAAAAAGTTTCACTTTGCAAAGTTGCAGGGGTTGAAAGGTTGTTTTGATATAATTAAGGGAGAGAATATTATACTTCATTTCAAGTCTAAAAGCTTAGATCGAGAAATTTTAATCAAATTTAGTCAAAAGATATATATGGATGTTATGTTGAAAAGGTTCAACTTAAAAGAATTCTATATATGGCAATATAATAGCAAGAAACTGGTAAAGTATCACGTTTTTTTCATGAATCATGTCCCATACACTTCTGGTATAGGATCGATTGCATATGCTGTAATATTCGACCGTTCTAAACTTTCCAAATGCCTAGGGCATTAAGAGGGAAAAAGGACTAGAACCGGAAATGACTAAAATAATTAAACAACTATCAAGGACAATCTAAGGTTCGTTAAGGGTTGGTCCTTGTGGGCAGTTGGAAGTATAGTAATGGATGGACCATATTGACATTATTATGAATAGATAGGACTCTATTTAGAATGAGTTGTCATATGGCAAATATGGAAATGTTTCCATATTGGGAGTTGGACGTTAAGAATCTATGTCTAGATTAGAAACTTTTATGCAAGAATGATGTTCAAAGGAATGTACTTTGAATGTGAGACTTCATATCTATGGAATTGCCTTGTAACAATCTCCAATAGAGCACTTTATAATATCATTGGCAAAAGTCCTGGTGGCTTTGGTGTTGTGACATTACAAAAGGATCGTTGAATAAAATGATAGAATCAAACATATTCTAATAGTGGTAAGAATTTGGTATTCTTACACATATGATAAGGATTAGGAATTGTGAAATGAGCGTCATTGGGAATGTATTCAATTGATCTATTTCACAAAGTAAGGACCACAGGTAAACATAGTGTGCATGCTTGGAGCATGGGACAACAATTGTTATAATTCAAGTGTTAAGTTGATTATCCGAAACATTATACAGTGAATAATGTGTAATCAATATGGTGACTAAATAAAAGGTGTTTTATTTATACTCAAAAGTTTGAGACCATATTGGATTCGATTATTCTTGTGTTTCACTTTGCATGTTTTGACTTCCCGAATAATAAGATTATTCAAACCATCCACAGTCGCTCATACTTTGGAAGTAGGTATGAAAGAAGACTGTCATGAATTGGCTTGTATATTGTCTAAAGTGTATTAGACATAGCAAAAGTCTGCTGCAACGTTCATGAGTACTTATGAAATAAAATTTGAGTACTGGATTAAACCCACGCTCACTTGAATCACTTCATGGATTTTATCACGGGTGATTAGTGAGACGATAATATCTTATATTCTTGAAACCGAGACGTGTGAGTTGTAATTATACAAGTCGGTTGCACATTGATAATATGTAAAGGCACCAGTAACTTGGTGTTATAAAACATATTGTTGTGTGTGATTTGATGAGTAGGTACAAGCGAGCATTTGAGTCGAAGTTTATCTGTTCCTTTTACCTTAAGAGGGATAAAAGCGATATATGTGGACCCCTCGATGATTTAGTGATGACACCCTAAGCGCTTGGCCGAGCCTGGACTAAGTTGATGTGTTCAATTCTAGTCTGTTGTCAGTCGTCATAAATCGGAAATCGGGAAACAATACATAGATGGAGAGAATGATTATAATCCATGTCTCATGTCTATACGATATCTAGAATGGAGGAATATATGATCCCTTATCTAAAGGACGCGTTACTGATAAGATCAGAGTTGGCAGCGGCTTTTGAAAGCTACGATTGCTGATTAGGTTCTGAAGTCGTACTTGCAAAATAGTTATTAGACTTGTCCAAGTGGGAGACTGTTGGATTAAGTGTCTAAGCCCATAACTATTTTGGTATGTACTTGACCCGATTATGAGCATGGTCCTTTTGGGTTGCCTTCACCATAGCAACTGATAGGATGAATTAAGGAGAAAGAGGATTAATTATGATTTATTAGTATATTATATGAATAATATATTAAAAGAGAAATCGTATTGTTTAATTAATATTGATCAAGAATTAATTTAGAATTAATTTTGTCGTCAAAAGAGATTAATTAAACTTAGGGACTGGAATTGCAATTATAAGATAATTGGTTTTGGGCTGTAGATCCCTTAGGAATAAGGTGGATGAATTCAAGGTGGAAGCCCACTTACAAATTGTCGAGGCCTTGATTCTTGCAGGGTCTAAAGGGCTGCTTGGTGGCTAAACAATCCAATTAGGGTTTTGACTGAAACCCTAGCAGCTCACCTATAAAAGGAACCCTAAGGCTCCCAAAATTCGGCCCTATGCTTCTCAAGAGTGCCTTGGACGAATTTTGTGCCTCCTCCTCCCTCTCCTAAGTCATCTTGTTGATTATGGTGTTTGTGACTCCATTAGAGGTGCAACACTTGGGGCACTAAGATTTCAAGAGTCAAGGACTTTGTGGTTTGTGATGGTTATTGCTATATAACAATCAAGGTAAGATCTAAACCCTAGTTACATGTTAATTTCGATTATAGTATGCTAGATCTAGGGTTTATGAGCTTTGGATGATTTTTGCATGTACAACTAGATAAACTAGATCCAAAGCTTTAGGGTTTGCATGTGCACCATAGGATTGATGTAATGCTCAAAACCCATCAATTTGTTATGTATATGTTGACATAGTGTGGTTGGGTTGAGGCGATACTACTTTGTACGGAAGCCAACAAACCTGGGAGCAAGCCAGACATAAGTTGTGGGCCCGAGAGGCAAGCTAGTCTTATGTTGTGGGCTTGGGAGTAAGCCAAATATAACATGCGGGACCGAGAGAAAAGATAGACTTATGTTGTGGGCTCGAGAGTAAGTCAGACATGATATGTGGTCCAGAAGGTAATTTAGAGTCATGTTGTCAACTCAGGGGCAATCCAGTTTGTTAGATGTAGACCTAGTATGCATGTTGTTATATGTTTGTGTGGTGGCACTTTGGGGGACTCACTAAGCTTTGGCTTATATTTTCAGTTTATTGTTTTAGGTACTTCAGACGATCGTGGGAAAGTAAAGGTGTGACCGTGCACATCCTCTTAGTTTTATGATTTCAGATTTCTGGGATACTCTGATTTGATTATTACTCTTGGAAACAATATTTTGTAAACAATTATGGTCTTTGGATTAGTTTTGAAAATTTGAACATTTTACTCTGATTTTTGGGATGTTACAACAAGAAACCCCGTCAAATTTTTTTATAGTGTGGGTCATTTCAATTCGAATATATATGGACCTTCTGTCATTAACTACATTGATGGATACTTCTTATTTAAAAGCATTTAGAAGAGATGGTTAAATGTTGTCGTTCTTACTACCTTTATCATTTGAATGTTTTGAAATAACATACTTTCTAGCAATGTTGTCAAGATTATTTACTTCCCATTGTTTTTGGCTTTGCAAGATCATGATCATAGAATCATATTGAGATCCTAAAACCCTACCAAAAAAAGACATAATTATAAGTTTAAATGAAAATACATCTTTATCCATCAGTTGACCGTTTGGAAGCTAAAAAAATAAAAATAAAATGAACATTACCGATAAAATTACTATCTAATCTAATCTAACATAACAAATGGTGATATGTTGCATCAACATGTACCAACCAATAGTCTAATATGTTGATCATGGCAATTTATGTACAATCGACCATGTAGAACCGATGACAACCAGTGACTTAAAATGTGGAAATGTATACATGAATTAGAATGAGAATATGACATTCTTAGCTCTAAACTTTTACAAATGTACACAAACAAAGAAAAGTGATTGGATGACTAAACATGATTTAACTTATTTATGTTCAATACTTCAATCTCAATGGTTGCTTACTGATACTTGGTTTAATTTTGAGTTGCATCCTAATTTTTAATTCGATTTTTAAGAGTGTGGCAGGTTTCTTGAGTGTCTAAACGGAAGAAAACAAAAATCCCACAATTTTTACCTTACCCTTTTAGTTATTTATTGATTTTGAAAGCATCTGAATTTGATGCTTTCGAAATCGATAAAGTCCCTTTTAGTTGACGAATTGATGCTTATAGACTAATAACCAAAGATGTTGATTCTCCTTTCTTGGTATTTCATGTTCCTTTTCTTTCTAGAGCTTACTTCATTTTTTGTTATTTTGTTACTTACTGGTGGCTTTCTTGCTTCATTGGAACGATTTCAGGAGAGATTTGGCTCCACATTGAATTTTTATTACCCTTTTCAATCTCTCCTTTGCTGCGTTTCTATAGCATCGTCCCCATTTTTTTTTGCTTTGTAGTTTTTCATCGGTTGAATTGTCTCTGTATATCCCGTTTGGAAACAAGGTTTGTTCATATAAATTCATGATTCCATTTGATTTAGGGTTTTTCTTCTTTTAGTTCACAGTTATCATATTTCTGATGGAATTATCAGGGATAAATTGCATCGGGAAAACATAGTAAGGTTAGTAAAATAAATGATTCAAACCCTTATCCCACTCACCGCCATCTTTTTCCAATATGCTCTAACCACAGAGGCGCGCCACCTGCTATCTGTTGGAACCTGAAAAGTGAACCTCTAGAAATCACAAGTATTGAAGATCCGAAGTCAACAAGTTCCGAAGTAGAGATGGAGTCCGAAGTGAAGACCATTCCGAGATGGTGCAAAGATCCGAGATTGACAATCTGTTTATGCATTTATTATTTCTTGTCTTTTTATTGATGTAACATTTCATACGACTTAGCTTTTGTATCTGTTAGATAATCAGTTGCCAGTAGCTGTTTATTATCCAGTCCAAGGAACTTTTTGAAGTTTGTAAGATGTACCTCCTTTGCCTATTTAAGGAGTGATTTTAATGACAAGAAATACACGGATTGTTCCTCTAAAGATAACAAATATTCTTCTTAACTCTATTTCGCTTTTCTCTCAAGTAAAGATATTTCTTAACATTCCTCTTGTTCATTTATTGTCTTTACATTGATTATACTTCTAGTTTCTTCATTTAATACTTGAGTACTTTGTTGAATCTTTACTTCAAGTCTTGACTGGTATTACCAGACTTGACTGGAACATCAATTAAGAGCAGACATCGATCTTTAAGATTAACTCAAGGTTTGATTTTTCAAATCTTGTCCTTGCGTATTGATTCTTGTACTCACACTATCACCATTCTAATCTATTTTTCGTGGGTCAAGGTCGTTGCCACCGCTTACTCTCCAACCTCTTCTATAGTAAGCCTTTGTTGGGTTTTGAGCACTATAACACTCTTATGGTGCACATGCAACCCTAAATGCTTTGGATCTATGTTTTCTCTAATTATACATGCATTTTGTTTTTCCAAAGCATTCACCCTAGCTAGCATACAATTGAAGCTATATAATAAAACTTAGTTTGGATGCTTACCTCTTGAGTAGGGTAGAGTTCTTGACCTTTGAAAGCTTGAGCACCTCAAGTGTGATGCCTCTATTGGTTCACAAACACCAATATGCAAGAGGAGGCTTGAGAGAATAGGTTAGGAAGCTCAAAATCATGTATCACTCTCTTGGAGTGATGGGGAAACCGATTTTGGCTCTATGGGACTCTATTTATAGTGTGACAAATGCTAGGGTTACACTTTGTAAACCTTAATGACCTTTCATATACCTAGGCTCCATGGGTTAACCTCCATGGACTATCCTGAGAACTTCCCGGAGGATTCTGACTCCGAGCCCGAAGTCAATGATCAACCCCTGGTAGCTCCAAACCCAAATCCTAACCCTCGTCCGGCTTTTCAAGGCCCGACGCCTCTGTGGGTGGAAAGTTTGGAGACATGGAGTCAGGAACAGGGTCAAACCATTCCATACAACGGAGACAGAGGTTTCTACAACGTGAGCGAAGGAGGCTCAGCGGACAAAGTCCTGCCTATTCTGGTCCGCAGGGTTGCTCGTAACAAAATACAAGGTAGGACAGCCCTCAATCGAATTGTGGAGGTTGATGCCAGTGCGGGGGTCAACACCATCTGCATTCGTCGTCTGGAAGATGCTCGCGAGAGAGCTGCAAGGGACCATGAGTCCATATTGCAAGAGCTAGCTGTGACTCGTACTGAATTCATAGAACATCGTGTGCGTCAGCGAGTGTACGAGCGACACCTTCTTGACTTGGAGCGTCAGTTGGATGATTTAAGGGTTAGGCCAAGGGGTTCCCGTCGCCAGTAGGGACTTCTCGGCTCAAAATTCCTTCTTATCTAAGGATTAGCCTTCTTATCTATGCTCTAAGTAGCACTTTTCCCTGTAATTTCCTGTTTATTTTAAGACCTTGAACTTTCAGTCGATTAGGTCCTTATGCTGTCAAAATTTTCTTATCTTGGTTTGATGTAAGACCTACTTCTAGGTCATTTTCCCGAACTAATTACATATGTAATACCAATATTATTGGCAGATATCTAATCTCAAGGAAATTATTATCCAAATGCTTTCATCTTTCTAGTGCTAGATCTCTATTCAATCATACTTTCATTTGTGTTGTTGGGCTATGGAGAGTTAGTCCATTAGTCACTCTCATCATTCTCTCTATTGAATTCTTACCAATATCTTCATCTTGGTGATTTTATAGCTTCAAGATGCCTCCCCGTCGATCAGCGAGACGCACTACTCCAATAACTCCGAATCAAACTCCACCTCCTCCTCTTCCTCAATACAATCTGGCAACAATCCAAGCTGCGGTGAATGCGGCTGTTACGGCAACCCTAGCACAATTCACCTCGACCGGTACTAGTGGGAGTGGAACTAACGTGCCTCCCACTATCGTTGAAGCTCCAGTGCGCTCTAGGGAGTGCTCGTACAAGGACTTCACCAGCTGCAAACCCAGAAACTTCAATGACACAGGCGGAATCATTGCCCTCTCACAATGGTTCGAGAAAACGGAATCGATCTTTGAGATCTGTTCCTGTCCGGAAGGGAGCAAAGTAAACTTCGCCGCCTGCACCTTCGCGGACCGAGCCCTGACGTGGTGGAATAGCCAGGTCAAGTCAGTAACTCTGATAGTGGCAAATGACATGGGCTGGGAAGCTCTTAAGGAGCTCATGATCGAGGAATACTGCCCGAGGGGCGAAGTTCAGAAGCTCGAGCAGGAACTCTGGAGCCTAACCATGAAGGGCTCCGACATAGTCTCCTACACTGCCAGATTCAGCGATCTGGTAGCGCTATGTCCGGGAATGGTACCTTCTGAAGCAAAGAAGGTGGAAAGGTACATTTGGGGGCTGATGCCTCCATTTCAAGGGAATGTCCTAGCTTCAAACCCCACTACCTTCGATAGTGCCAAGCGATTGGCAGAACGGCTCATCGACCATGGGGCCCGTACCTCGTCAACAACAACCCTAGCCATCTAAGAATCCTCCAAGGCCGCTGACAACAAGCGGAAGTTCTGGGATGACAAGAAGAAGAAGAACGCTGCGCAGAAAGCTGCCAAAAAGTAGCAGGTCGTAGCGGTTCATGCTGCGATAGCACCTGCCGCTGCTGCGCCGGTGAAGCAGTACGCGGGGAGCTTGCCTAAGTGCAACAAATGTAGCTTCCATCACAACGGACCCTGTCGGGAAATGCAGTGCTCTAACTGCAATAGGAAGGGGCACACTGCCCGTTTCTGCAAAGCCTTGACAAGGCCAATCACCCAGGTCCCCGACGCTAGTGTGGGCCAGGCTTGCTACAGTTGTGGCGAGGTGGGCCACTACAAAAGGAACTGCCCGAAGGCAGGGAATGCCGGCGGAGTGGGAATGGTTTTGGCTATAGGCCACGAGGAAGCAGTTGCCGACCCCACAGTGGTCACTGGTACGTTTCTCCTCGATAACTCATATGCATGCATACTGTTTGATAGTGGAGCGGAGAGGAGTTTCGTGAACCATAAATTTGCTCACTTGCTTAAGCATAAATCACATGCACTTAAAGAACCGTTCACTATAGAAATGGCTAACGGAAAGACAGAGAGCACTAGCTGCATATACATAGGATGTACACTAACACTAGATAGCCATTCATTTCCAATCGACCTCATGCCGGTCTCAATTAAAAGTTTCGACGTCATATTCGGCATGGATTGGTTGAGTTCTCATCGTGCCGACATCATGTGTTACGAGAAGGTTGTTCGCCTTAATCTGTCGTCTAGCAAAACCCTAGTTATCTACGGCGACAAACCCGGCACGAACCTTCGCATCATCTCGAGCATACAAGCATAGAAGTTCCTACGAAAGGAATGTCACGCATTCCTTGCTCATGTTGTCGACATGAGTCAAGAGACGAAGGACATAAAGAACATCCCAGTGGTACGCTATTTTCCCGACATCTTTCGAGAAAAGCTGCCAGGATTACCTCCGCAACGTCAAGTCGAGTTCAGAATCGACTTAGTTCCAGGGGCTACCCTAGTAGCCAAATCGCCCTATCGTCTAGCACCAGCTGAGATGCAGGAGCTATCCAGTCAACTTAACGAATTGCTCAGAAAGGGCTTTATCAGACCAAGCTTCTCACCCTGGGGAGCACCGGTCTTATTCGTTAAGAAGAAAGAAGGATCGTTCCGTATGTGCATCGACTACAGAGAACTGAACAAATTGACCGTCAAAAATTGTTACCCTATGCCTCGCATAGACGATTTGTTCGACCAACTACAAGGGGCGAATTTCTTTTCTAAGATTGACCTGAGATCCGGGTATCACCAATTACGAGTGCTAGGGGAGGATGTTCCGAAGACAGCCTTCCGAACTCGTTATGGACACTATGTGTTTGTAGTGATGCCGTTCGGATTGACCAATGCACCCACAGTATTCATGGACTTAATGAATAGGGTGTGACATCCTTACTTAGATCAGTTCGTTATCGTATTCATCGATGACATACTTATATACTCTCGAAGTAAGGAGGAGCATAGTCAACATCTGCGTCAGGTCTTAGAAACACTGCGATCAGAGAATCTTTATGCGAAGTTCTCGAAATGCGAATTTTGGATCCGAAGAGTCGAATTCTTGGGACATGTGGTTAGCGAAGAGGGAATACACGTGGACCCTGCCAAAATCAAAGCCATTGAGAACTGGTCAGCACCGAAGACGCCTACAAAAATTCGTCAATTTCTAGGCCTCGCTGGCTACTATCGCAGGTTCATTCAGAACTTCTCGCGGATTGCGAAACCTCTTACAACATTGACCCAGAAGGGCGTGGCCTTTGACTGGGAAGAGAAGCAAGAGAAAGCGTTCCAAACGCTAAAGAGAGCCTTATGCACCGCACCGATATTGTCCCTCCCCGAAGGGATAGAAGACTTCGTGGTTTATTGCGATGCATCCTCCAGGGGCTCGGCTGTGTTCTGATGCAACGAGGTAAGGTCGTCGCCTATGCCTCAAGACACCTGAAGACACACGAGGTCAACTACACTACACACGATCTTGAGTTAGGAGCAGTAGTGTTTGCTCTGAAGATCTGGAGACACTACCTGTATGGTACAAAAAGCACTATCTTTATAGACCACAAAAGCCTACAACATATATTCGACCAGAAGGAGCTCAACATGAGACAACGACGGTGGGTCGAGCTACTCAGTGATTACGAATGCGAAATTCGTTATCATCACGGCAAGGCCAACGTAGTAGCTGACGCCCTAAGTCAGAAAGAATACTCTGGTCGTAGAGTCAAATCTTTGACTATGACTATCCATTCACACTTGTCCACACAAATTAAGGAGGCTCAGCTTGAATCTTTGAAACCTGAAAATGTGGCGGGTGAATCCCTGATAGGGATGGATAAGAACTTGGTGGTTAAGGGTGACGGAGCCTTATATCTCATGGATCGGATCTGGACACCGAAACACGGTGGTTTCAGAGACTTGGTCATGACCGAAGCTCACAACACTCGATATTCTGTCCACCCAGGTTCAGATAAGATGTATCTGGATCTTAAAAAGTTATACTGGTGGCCTAACATGAAAGCAGAGATTGCTACCTTCGTGAGTAAATGCCATACTTGCGCCAAGGCTAAGGTCGAATACCAGAAACCATCAGGTTTACTTCAGCAACCGGAGATACCTGAATGGAAGTGGGAGCGGATCACGATGGACTTCATAACCAAGTTGCGCAAGACAACGGGTGGCCTCGATACCATTTGGGTGATCGTAGACAGATTAACAAAGTCCACACACTTCCTGCCTATCAAAGAGACTGACAAGATGGAGAAACTAACAAGAACATACATTAGGGAGATAGTACGACTGCATGGTGTTCCCATATCCATTATCTCTGATAGAGATAGTAGATTCACTTCGAGGTTCTGGCAGTCGCTATAAAGTTCCCTAGGAACTAGGTTGGACATGAGTACAGCCTACCATCCGCAAATCGACGGACAAAGTGAGAGGACTATTCAAACGTTGGAAGATATGTTGCGAGCCTGCGTGATAGACTTTGGGAAGGCATGGGATACTCATTTACCCCTTGTCGAGTTTTCCTACAACAATAGCTATCACACGAGCATAAAGGCTGCTCCATTTGAAGCCCTCTATGGCCGTAAGTGCAGATCCCCTCTATGCTGGGCTGAGGTGGGCGACACTCAGTTAGCTAAAGGACGAGTTCCTGATAGCACTCTCACAGGTCCAGAGATCATTCGGGAAACGACAGAGAAGATCGTTCAGATTCGTGAACGATTGAAAGCCTCTAGAGACCGACAGAAAAGCTACTCAGACAAGAGAAGGAAACCGTTGGAATTCCAGGTGGGCGACCGTGTTCTATTGAAGGTCTCACCCTGGAAGGGCTTGATACGCTTCGGAAAGTGTGGAAAGCTAAATCCAAGATACGTAGTGCCTTTCGAGATTCTCGCTAGAATCAGCCCAGTAGCTTACAAACTCAAACTACCTCGCAAACTCAGTAACGTACATTCTACTTTCCACGTCTCGAACTTGAAAAAGTGTCTGTCTGACGAGACTCTTGAAATCCCACTCGACGAGATCGAGATCAACGAGAGCCTCAACTTCGTGGAAGAACCTGTAGAGATCATGGACCGAGAGGTCAAGCAAACAAAGCAAAGTCGTATCCCGATAGTGAAGGTTCGCTGGAATGCCAAGTGAGGACCTGAATTCACTTGGGAGCGCGAGGATCAGCTGAAACTGAAATATCCTCGTCTTTTCGTTTAGTTATTTGTAATAGCTTAATTGTTTAAACTCTAATTTCGGGACGAAATTCTCTCTAACGGGGGGATGATGTGACAACCTGAAATTTCCATCTTATACAACTGTGCAATTCAATCAAAGTCGGACTCGTTTCTGCTACCTTTTAGCATTGTTTAGAGTCAATTTGAGTGGTCTAAGCCTAGTACCTTCAAAGTTAGGGTTTAGAAATGAGTTCCATAAGTTCACCACTTCACAAATTGGCCAAACACTCCTTTATGAGGAGTGTACGGCCGTACACTTGGGTGTGCGGCCGTACACCCCCCTTCTGGCCGTACACTCTCAAGTATAAAGGTGAGACTTAGCCTTCATTCAACTCTTGTCACACTCCTAAGCCAAGAAATCGATTTCTCTCTCAAGTATCATCCGATTTTTCATTTAGATCTTCAAGTTGTAAGTGTTTCTTCCTTTGATTTGTTGATTCATTACACTATCTAGTAAGGATCCATGATTTCATCCATGAATTTACTCCTTTTGTTTAGATCTTCAAGTGTTCTTCAGTTTCACCAAAAACACCAAGAACACCTACTAAGTTCTTAGACCTCAAACACCCCTAAAGGCTTCTATATCGTAAGTACTCCTTCCTATGCTTGTTACTTACTAGATATCCACCTTAAAAGTCATCCAAAACAAGATCATCAAGGAGTGTACGGCCGTACACACCCCATGTGGCCGTACACCCCCTTTTTTAGTGCATTTTGGCCTCAAACTCATGTTCTATGCTAGCACAAGATCAAGAACACTTAGAGGATGCATGATATAGCCTTGAAACACACTTTTTGACCATTTCTTCAAGAAGTGTATAGTCGTACACTCCATGGCCGTACACCCAAGTAGCCGTACACCTGGTGGCCGTACACACACTTGTGTGGCCGTACACCCATTATATGCAACCCTTTGTACTTCTAACACTTCAGTCTAAGTGTTTCCTAAGTCCTAGGGTGTTTTCCTTACATGATTAGTTGTATAAACACTAACTATATACATATATGTGTCATTATATGCTTATTAGGATCCGTTGTGCTCAAGTCTTCACTTGACACTTAGCATCCTACAAACCGATCTTTCATTCGTATCACTCACTGCAGGTGAGTTCATACCCCTTAACTTATCTTTTAAATGATTTTAAATGCTTTTATGGGGGGGATACAAGTACAACTATTATAGTTATTATATCAATCACATGTGATTAATAACTATCAAACATATAGATTTCTTATACTTGAAACTGTGTTTTCAACAAATTGCTTAAATCGTTTTACAAACTCTTTTATATGCAAAACACTTTATCAAACTCTTTAAACTTATACTTTGTCAAATCGTGTCTATATGGATATAGTTATATAAGTAGGATTGAAAGGACTTAGGACAGATAACTCGCCTTATTTCTTGTTCCTTGTTTGGTTGTGGACTTAGGGTATTGGTTGTTTGTCCGAAGGTCGTTTGAATCTTAGTTATATATTATGTATATGTATATAGATATAAAAGTTCTTCGTTCAATTCAATACCTTTGGGTATCAAAGGTGTACAAACATGTTCATGCATACAAACAACATTCTGGTAAACTATAATAGGTATAGTTTAGGAAGTCACTAATACTATTTCTAGAACAATGAAACATACAAGAGTCAGTTCATACATGAGTCAGTAGAAACATACTATAACGAGATACAATACATACTACACACTATACGCTAGAGAACATACAATAACGAGAGACAATACTCACTATAAAGAGAAACATATAGAATATACTACACACTAGACAGAGAGAACATACACTACAGTAGAAAATACTATACTAATACAAGAATACTATAACAATAATGTGAGATACTACTTCATGGCTCGGCAATATACTGCTGCGTCACGTTTTGTACCCAGAGTCTCCTGGAGGGAGAGCGTGAATTTGTGTATAGATCAATACGGTACTGGCCCTCCTACACCTTGCTGCTAGCTACAGTGGGACCTGCAGGTCTACGGGTGACGAATGTCATATCATTTCGACGTCTCGAACGCCGTGTTATACTAGTGGATCAAGTATGGTTACAATCTTATCACATTTTACCTTAATTAAACAAACAAGTTAAGGTAGTTAGTACATTGGTAGTCACTTAGATAAAACTACAGTACATCTTTATTTTTCCCATTTCATTCACATTGTGATCTTCTCACATTAACGGAAATGAAAACTATATTTTGGTAATGATAGTCATACTTTGGGAAAATACTCACTTTTACAAAAGAACAAACATAAAGAACAGCTGGGTCTTGGTAAAAGACTACTTTAGTAGAAAATATAGGATTTTCTAGGAAGTTTACAAACATTTACATCAAATACTTACAAACTTTTACATCAAACATTTACAAGCACTTTCTTCAAACTTATACAAACAATGACACTAATATACTTATGAACTCACCAGCTTTAATGCTGATCTATTCTTTCAAAATAACTTGTATTCTTAGGTCACCAGTAGACAGGTACAGATGACCAGGTTTTGAGAAGACGGAGCTTTCAAGACTCGTCTATATTTTGATTATTCATTTTTGGTGTCTTATAAACTTCAGAACACACTTGTATTAAAATTATACTATTAATGCAATAGATGATGTTATTGCTTGTTTACTATTATGCATTTTTGTGATATAGTAGTCTTTAACAAACTGACTATACGACTCGGGAAGTGACTGAAGAACCAAGTCAACAACCAACTTCCTCGGGAAAATGACACCCAACATTCCTAGCTTGTCAATGTGTGACTTCATATCCAAGACATGTGCACACACAGACCTTCCATCTTGGTGTTTACTAGCCAATAGGGCTTGAGTGACCTTGAACTTTTCAAGTCTTCGAACTTGTGGGTCAGCGAGAATAATTGGAGGAGGTGGAGGAAGTGAAATATGATACTGTGGAATATCATCTCCATGTGGAAAGCTTTTTCCAAAAGATTCGGGAAGACCATAGTTGTCTGAACTAGACATCTACAAGGGAGAAATTCAAGTTAGTTGATTTAAGTCCTTAATATAACACCCAAAACAAAATATTAAGGCTAGGACCCAACACAATATTTTACAATTGCGAAGAAGGATGCCGTAATCGAATTGTAAAATATTTGAAGGTAGGTAAATGACGATTTACCAATTTTCACCATGAAAAACGAAATAGATTATTAAGTTTTAATTGGTTTGAAATTCCTAGATCTTTGAGATTCATTGAACTATTCAATGGCATGTTTAAATCTCGATTGTGCCCTTCAAGTTTGTGACTGGGATGCCAAGGATCACAACCAAGGTGTGAATAACCATGCAAATTAAGTTCGTACACCCAATGTTACAAATCACCTAATCAATGTGCCGGTTAACCACACACGCTCCATTGATCTATGATTAACATCAAGTTACCCTTTGCCACACATTGTCAGTCCCAGATTAGTGTGACGGTTAACCACACACGCTCCACTAACGACTTAGCAAGGTGCAAAGTGTAATTTCATGGATTACCACCATTTTCATATTTTTCCTAAAGCAACTAAGATTGGGAATTTTAATAAAAGTTTAGTTACTTTATTTTTTAATTATTATACTTTTAATGAGGGAGAATTAATGTCCTATCATACCCGTTCGGCTAACGACCCTCCACCAGTCAAGGAAACAGTGGGTGAGAGTGGACACCCATTAAACCACCATTTTATAGGCAGTAACCTTATACCCCCCTTATAGATCGGCTTTGTGAATGAGGCCTACTAACGGTAGTCTTATATATATATATATATATATATATATATATATATATATATATATTATTAAACTTATAATATTATAAAGTATAAGGGTTGAATTTTAACTTTTAAAACTCTAGGGTTTGGAATTAAAGTTTCATTGATGAGACTTTACAAATTCCAAAACTTGAGGACAAGTTTTGAAACTTGTCAAAACTCTTCATATCCATAACTTATGAGTTTAATGTGTGTTTTATGAAAAGACTCTTGATAATCCATAACTTGATGACAAGTTATGGAGTTCATTAAAAACAATTATGAAAAGACTTTTCATCTTCCATAACTTGAGAACAAGTTATGGAACTCATTAAGAATATTTAAATCAATTCTAACAAGGAAAAATTATCATATAATATTCTATTGATCTAATCTAACTCATGTAGTAAGGCAATTCATATCAAATAATACAAATAATTAACCTATTATCTTAATATTTGACAATTGTCTTTTCATTTTCATAACATATGAGTTTAATGTCATTTTAATGTATGAGACTTTTCATTTTCCATAACTTGAGGACAAGTTATGGAGGTCATTAAAATTCATTTGGGTCATTTTCTAACAACTAAAATTATCACATAATTTATGATCTAACTAAACTCATAATCAATATAATTTCAAGCCAACAATTTGAAAGCAATTTTGTTTATCATATAAAAACAACAATTATTTTAAAACTTTGACAATTATCTTGTGGTTGGATGAGTACAAGCACTACCTTATCATAAAAAACATTTCCAATGATCCAAAACAGTTTGTGGTAGTGTTCCCAATCCAAACCAGGCCAACTACTCGAAATTCTGCAACCAGAGCCTGCTACTCGACGAGTGCATGAACTGGACTCGTCGAGTTGCTCTTTTACTGAGTGGACTCGTCGAGTCAGTTCATGGATTCGGCGAGTTCAGCAGTCAGAGGCCAAAATTTCGACTTTTTCAGCTTTGAAAAACTAGTAAGCATCAAATATAATAGAAAACAATCCTAGGCTCTAATACCACTGTTGGGTTTTGAGCACTATAACACTCCTATGGTGCACATGCAACCCTAAATGTTTTGGATCTATGTTTTCTCTAATTATTTTGTTTTTCCAAAGCATTCACCCTAGCTAGCATACAATTGAAGCTATATAATAAAACATAGTTTGGATGCTTACCTCTTGAGTAGGGTAGAGTTCTTGACCTTTGAAAGCTTGAGCACCTCATGTGTGATGCCTCTATTGGTTCACAAACATCAATATGCAAGAGGAGGCTTGAGAGAATAGGTTAGGAAGCTCAAAATCGTGTATCGCTCTCTTGGAATGATGGGGCAACCGATTTTGGCTCTAGGGGACTCTATTTATAGTGTGACAAATGCTAGGGTTACACTTTGTAAACCCTAATGACCTTTCATATACCTAGGCTCCATGGGTTAACCTCCATGGATTATCTTATTGGTTTAGCCCATCCTAAATAATCATGGATCATTAGCCCACACTTTTAGAATCATTGATTTACACAATCAATCTCGATATATTTAATTAGTCTCTTTTGACCACAAAATTAATTCCAAATTAATTCTTGATCAATACTAATTAAATAATATGATTTCATATTAATATGTTATACTTGTAATATATTAATAAACCATACATAACCTTATTCTCAAAATCCATCCTATCAAATTGCACTGGTGAAGGCAAACCAAAAAGGACCATGCTACAATCGGGTCAAGTACATCCCAGTTATAGTTATGGGCTTAGACACCAAATCCAACAACCTTTTCGTAGGTCCAAAATGTTGATTGAGTTAAGAACTTCATAATCACATGATATTTTACCAATTTCTCCATTTATGATTTGTCTATTTATTGATGATATTACAAAACCTTGTTTGCTTAAAAAGTAAAGCCTATGAATTTGAAAAGATGTTTATTTTCGTTAGTTTTATAACTATTATAAAAAAACACGATATGGATTATGTGATATATCTACTGCTGGTCATTTATCTGTTGCGGATTCATCCCTTATCACTTCCTGGTAAATTATTGAACTCTCATAGAAGCAAATTTTGGATATAATCATTGATATAAGTAACTAATTCATTGTTGTATGTTTATTTTTAGCTGGAGAGAGCTTCAACAAGAGCTTGGTCTTTAATGTTCTGGTTTTCATTCATGATTTGCTATTATTTTAAATTGGTAATTTCGAGGCTTCTACTCTTTAGGTGATGTATAATTCAATCAATGTTTATTTTTTGAATATATACCAAAACCTTATAAAAAGTTGTTATTGAAATCTAGACATGTGTTTGATCTTTTTCTTTCAGGAATCTGAAGTTTCTGTTGTTAAGTACAATTTATCTTCTATTTTATTAGAATATGAATTACTTTTTTAATATAAATATTTATTCGACTGGTAGTGTCTTTCTATGATGGTATTATAACATATTCCATGCAAATGTCTCAATAGAGAAAGTAGTGTCTCTTGCCAATAGTTTACTTGAGTTCGATGGACTTGAACATGATGACTTTTGCAAGCCAATAGACTTTCATCTAAAGGTATAGATTTGCAAAATTATGGAGGGGCAAATTTATTACACAAACTTTAACCAATTGTAATAATATAAATAATCTTTGACAATTCTCTTTTTACATTGGGTCAAAGGGTTGTTAGAAAAGTTTGATGAGTCAGACAGATATATAGGAGAGCAAAACTGTTTTTGGGTCAAACACATAACCATGAAAAAAGGCTTTTGGATGTGTATTTTATATGAATTTGTATTTTTAGCATATTTTGTTTGGTATTCTATAATTTACAGTTGTGTGCTATTGATTTTATAGAGGTTTGTGATCATTTTGATGGTAGTTGCAGCTGCTTCTTTGGCATTGCGTATAAAGACAAAGGTAAGGGAAATTAAGTTGATTACAATTAATTATTACAATATATATTTCTTAGGCGCATATTTTATATAATTTTTTATATTTTTTTGCTATGTATTTAGTAGTGGCTTTCTAATCAGCCAAAGGGTTTTGATATTGAAGGGTGTAAGCTCTTGAGTTGGGACTGGTGGCCCTGGTCTCTGATTATATGTCTCACATAATCAGACAACAGCTTTGAGTATAGAATAGGTTTAACAGAGAAAACGCAACCACAATATACTCAAAGCTTCTCTAGCAACTCAACATCGTCGGTTGAAGTGCCTTTGTCGCATTCTACCACTAACATCCTCCACATCGTTCATGGTTTTGATGTTGGTCATGAAGATGAATCAAGGAATTGGAGATGGACGGAAAATGTTTGCAAGAAACCAAGCCATGAGAAAACCCAATCACAACATTTCTGCAGTTGATAAAGAAGTTGCATAGAACTGATGAATGAAGATGGAAGAGCAAATAGTGCTAATGGAAATAAAGTGAGTTGTACAATAAGTCAATATTTGAAGAAAAACCAACTATGTCTCCTCTCTTTATTTCTCAATATGGCTACTTCAAATCCATCAAAGATAAATGGTACCCTAAAATTAAAATATTGTCATTATTGTATCAATAGACATGGATTTTAGTTAGAATTCAACAATTCATTTATCAAATATATTTATTTTTTACCCGAAGGTTTGACTATATAAAAAAAACTCAGTGTAAGCTTGTTACACTTTTGCTGACATGTCAATTGGTGTCGATATCAAATATTGATTCAAAATTCGGGCTAATGCATTTACTCCTTCAGCAGACTATGCACACAACACATCCACAATGAACAAGGTGCAAAATGTAAATGAAGAAATAGCTATGTACTTTCATTGTTTTCAAACATAACATCTTTTTTTTTAAATTTGGCTGTTTGTAAGGTAGCTGAGGCTTCCAACAATGTGGCGAGTCAAAAACTATAACTAATTCGATATTTCTATGTATCAAAGTGTCCCACATACTAACATTAATTAACCTTGCATTTTAAATACTTAATCAATTAACATGTTTTACAATAGAATACCTTCTAACCCCGCAACACGGGGATCCTTTGCTAGTTTATATATTAATAAATATTGTTTTATTAAAATTTTAATTTCTTTTGATTAAATTTTTTTTAATTTCTTTGTTATCAAATTTTTTAATTGGATTATTATATATGAATAAATATTATTTTTAATATATAATATTTATAAATATTATTATTTTTGATTATTAATTTATTTTAGTTAATTTTGTTTATTGGAGTATTTCTTTTTTATTGGATTATTATATATTAACAAATATTATTTTTATTTTATAATATTTATATCCTAATAAATATTACATTATCAGATTATTAAATTCTTTTAGTTAATTTTTTAATTCCTTTTTTTTGGATTAATTCTTTTTTATTGGAATATTACTTTTTAATTTATTAATTGTTATATAATAAATATTATTTTGTTGGATTATTAGTTTATTAGTTTATTTTTTAATGTATACTATTAATTCTTTTTAATTTTAGTTACACCACAAAGTCGTCGCAAAAGTGTTGTCTCTCATCATCGAAAATCGTCGGGATCACCACAAAACATTTTCATCGGAGGTCGGATAGAAACTCACCAACCTTTTCCATCAAATGATGATGGTAGTCACCTGCGATAACACCACTACCATCACCTGATCACCACCACCACTTTTAATGTTTATAGGAGTTTGTTGCATATTGTGTGGGATATAGAGGATTCCAACGGATTGTGAAGTGTTTGTCGTATGTGGCTATCGGGGATGGTGGGTGGAAAAAGTTAATAGGGTTTACGTCGGACCTCCGATAAAGGTTTTTGGCGGTGATCCTGACGATTTTCGTTGATGAGCAGGTGACGCGTTTAGGTATTCCGACAACTTTGTGGTGGAACTAATAAAATTAAAAACAATTAATATTATACAATAAAAATAAATTAATAATATAATAAATAATATTTATTATATAAAAAATAATAGATTAAAAGTAATATTCCAATAAAAAAGAATTAATGCAAAAAAATTGAATTAAAAAATTAACTAAAAGAAATTAATAATCTAATAATGTAATTTATGATATAAATATTATAAATTAAAAATAATATTTATTAATATATAATAATCCAATAAAAAAGAATTATTCCAATAAACAATATTAACTAAAAAAATTAAAATTCCAATTTAATAATATTTATTAATATATAAATATTATATATAAAAAATAATATTTTCATATATAATAATCCAATTAAAATATCTGATAACAAAGAAATTTAAAAAAAATTAATTAAAAGAAATTATTAATCTAATAAATCAATATATATATATATATATATATATATATATATATAGTATATATTAAAAATAACATTTATTAATATATAATAATTCAAAAAAAAGAAAATGAAGATATGTAGAAATGGTCTTTGTAGTTTTGTTGCAGAACTGGTCCCTAAGGGTAAATTAGTCTTTTTAAAAAAGTTAACAGCCAAGATGTTAAAGTTAACGGAGGATGGACCAAAACCACAACAAAACTTGTTGAAAATGACCAAATCTACAACTTTTCAAAGGTTTTGACTTTAACCACATAAAATGAGAAACCACAGGGACCATTTTTGCAGTTTTGTCATTTATATATGTTACTCTTAGGACATCCACAATGCATAGAACTCAATGGATTGTCACGTTATTTTTTTACATTCCATACAAATCTATTATTTTTTCCTACAATGCATTAAACTCTACAAAATTCAATAGAAAACTACAAAAGCTAATTTATAGTATATATTTTAGAATTAAAAACCTTTTTTTCTCGTTTAAGAGTTCAATGGGCATTGAACTCCAAATCCATTAAATGTCAAGGTGATATCTCACTATGGTAGAGTTTAATTCATTGAATGACAAGTAGACTTGTTATCTCATTCAACTTTTCCAATGAACTCATCATTGTGGATGCTCTAAGCATCCTCATTTAGCTTTATGAACTTTGTATTTTGTTTTATTGGTAGGCTTAAAGTTGGCTAGATTGGTAGGTGCCATCTTTCTGCTAGGGTGTTTAGAATATCCGAAAATCAAAAAAAAAACGAACCTAAAAACCTAAAAACCATACTGATGTTCAGGTTAATCGAACCGATATTTTTGACTTTTTTCGGTTTGGTTAACCGAACTTGGAAAATGTTCTGTTTTTCGGTTCGGTTACGGTTAATTCTTTTTGCTACGGACGGTTAACCGAAAAACCAAAATTTTATTTTTTTATTTTCGAAAATATTATTTATGTTTAGAAATTTAAGTTAATATTAATTATTTCTTAGAAATTTCCATTTAAAATTAATAATTATTATATTATTTACATTTGAGATTTTAAACCAATAATTGTCATCATTAACATTTGTTATAAATATATATAAGTTGATATAAATTAAAATTGTCATTTGCGTTTCAACTTCATTTCACGAAAAAAAGTAAATATTTGACTATCTTTTATATGTTAATTAAAAAATACGTTTTTATATTAGTCGATATTATTTTCCATATTCCACGGATATTTGATAAGTCATCCAATATTTATTTTAATAGAAGCAACAATATAATAAACAAATTAAATGGATTATTCATTGCACGTCATACTTTTTTAGGAAGTTTCTTATACCTTTTTAGGAAGTTTCTTATAGGGTTCTGTATTTTTAACATATTTTTATTAACTAGTAATGGTTAATTGGTTAACCGGATAATTGAACCGAAAAAATTGTTTAACCGAATACTGGTTAACCTGATTTTTCGGTTTAGGTTTAGATTCAAGAAATAAACGAACCGATAGTCTTGGTTAACATTCTGAAATATGTTTTCGGTTCAGTTAATAATCCATGAACACCACTACTTTCTGCTGCCAAGAAGCATCGTCTTCAAAGTGTTTGTCTTATCTTCTTTTTCGTTTCCTTTGAGGCTTCAAAATTCCATGCTTTTTGGTGACTTGCAGATCATAAAAATTTCAAATTTTATTAGTATAGTGTTCAATTCTTTTTCTTAGTTAAACAATCAAGATTCCAACTCCGCTGTAGTTTGGCATGCTTGGCTTTTAAAACACGTATAATTGTAATTTTTTCTTTTTCTAACTTGCTAGAATAATTAATATTTATCAATATGTCGTCGTTATAAAAAATGATAATAAGGGCCATAAGCCTTAATTGTATATATAGATAAATGGGTCATATTACACTTTTGTAACAGGACTCAAAAAAATCCAACAAAAAAAACAACCCTATCGCTTTGATAACAATATAAGTAACATAGAAAGAAAGTTTTCATACCGTTAAAAAAACATTAATCATGTTTTGTCTGTTCAATAAAACGCAATGAACTTAACATTTTGTCTAAAAAAACCCAACAAAATTATCAAACCGTTCAAAAAACCTTAATCATGTTTTGTAAGATTGGACTTTTTTGAATAGATAAAACATGATTGGAGTAATGGTTTGGAAACTTCGTTGGCCTTACAAGTTATTTTCCCAATATGGTAATAAGTCGCATCATCTGTTTTTTTTTTCGACTTCCACAAAAATGTAACATAGTTGGGCTTTTTTATACAAATAGTTAAGTTTGTTGGGTTTACTTGAACAAACAAAACATGATTAGATGTTTTTGAACGGTTTGAAAACTTTGTTGAGTTCTTAAGTCATTTTCCCTGGAAATTATTATGCAATCAAGAATTTGTGGTGATAAATCACTGGAACCATTATATGATCTTTTAAAGGTTATGAAATGTATATTACGCTACAAATCAACATATATCACATTTGGGAATCCAAGTACATGATGGTTGTGAGGTTCATGGGTTTCATGTAGTCGTCTGTACCATTCATTATCTGCTCCACGATCAATCTGCTGGCTCGTTCAGTCGGGTGAAAGGAATCCCAAAACACAAACTTGTCTCTGTTATTGCACAAGTTTGAAGACGGGTTGCATGAACCAGGTATCCCATTGTATGGTCCTAGACCACAACAAGCCGTTTTTGAGGTTTCAAAACCTGCATAATCATTTGAAAACGTCAAACTCGGCATTATCACTTCAAACTTTTATATTTTGTCGAAAACGGATTCTAACCAAAAGCTTGAGGATTTGTGATCATATCATTGTGCATGAGTTTTGTATTGGCTGCAACAAAAACATCAGCACCCAATTCATGATTAAGATTTTGAACCATTTGAGCAAGTTGTGGTTCAAATAACCGGGCTGCAGCTTGAAGATCAGGTGCACATTCACCATCTAGGCTATGTTGTACTATCTCCCCTGGTGCACATCCCAGTGGTCCAGACCCCATCAGTATCGCCCGCCTAACTCCTAAATTATACATTGTCTGCATCATAAGCTTAACTCATTAGTTTAGTCATCTTCAACCTAATCATAATCAGTTTCAAATGCACATAAAAACGTACATCAAAAACTCTAGACTAAAGATTACCTTCAATATCTTGCGATACTCAGACATGAGGTAGATGACATACTCAGGAACAGTAAACTGTAGAGACCGAGCCGAGAACGGGTACAAGTAATAGTTGTTCACGAAATCATTACCACCTAATGAAACAAGTACTAAAGCTCTGTTTACGATATCCTTTGCTTGTTTTTGGCCTACAAAAGAACTCAGTCTTCTTTTGTACTCCCTGAAGTACTCTAGTTGTACAGGCATTCGAAGTATGTTTCCCTGCGTTGATGTTTACACTATTACCACTAATTATACCAATGAGAACGACACACACATTTATGCAATTAGTATCGGTTTCTCGTTAATTATACGTCGGTAACTTACAAACTGCATTCCAGTATCGTTGAGTATTCCGATTCCGGCAGAAGCAAAGTTTGCACCCAAAGGAAGCTTTTTGTCTGTCAATTCCGGACTCAGATATGGAAGAGCAGGCTCCGATCCGATAACTTCACCTGTTCATTATAACGCACGTTTATTGGACTATATTTTGCAAACACAAAGCAAAAGGAATCGGGGATTAAAAACATAGCATAAAAGTATCCGATTCCAAGAGAGACGATTCGAAACATGGCATGGAAAAGAAAAGCAGATCGATGAGATGAAAAACTAAACTAAGAATGTCGGGGATGATTCGGCCATTGGAGAAACGGCCAGTTGGAAGATGCAAGGGAGTGTCGATGCCATAAGGAGGACTGTCAGCGCGTGCACCGGTAAACAAGTAGTTGTTGTTGCCGTTGTCAACCAGAGAATCGCCGAACACGAAAAATGGTCGTGGTTCGCTTACTTCAGGAGCAACGCCAAACGCCGTCACCCAAAATAACACGAAAAACAACAATCTGATAACCATTTTCGAGAGAGATTGAGGGAGAAGAAGCGATTGAAGGTTTTTATTGGGTACGTTACTTTAACAATGGTGAAATTATATATAGATGAAGCTCTCCAGTTTAAAGAATAGGAACTAAAAAGACTCGGTTGATGTCGTATGAAATGCCTGTGATTAATGCGATATTGAGATTTCAAAAGTCAGCGTTGACTATTGATTTTTTTTTGACCTTTTTGCTTTATATTTCATAATTCGTATAAAAATTTTATATAACATTTATTGTCATTGATTGCTGATGTTATTAATTACTATTATTTTTATTACTATATATCTTATATTATATTATAAATCACATTAATTATATCTTAAAAGGTATAAATTATAAAAAATTTTGTACAAAATAATATACATAATTCATTGATACTTGTCAAAAGTTTAAAAACTTAAATTAAGAAAAGTAATTAAAAAAATTCAATTTGGAACAAATTTGAAAATGTTAAAATATTAAATTTATATATATAAATTAGTTTATATTTCTTAAATTAGACATCAATATTAATTAATTTATATCAATAATATAAAGAAGCGATATACATATAAAGTATAAACATAAATACTTTATATAAAAATGTTAATTTTTTATTACATAATAACTAATAATAAAATTTAATAAATATTTCTCCGTAAGAAACTATTCTCCAAAAGAACTATTTATCGTCGCTGTTTTGCGCGGACACACGTCTAGTATATATTAATGCATATAGACCTTAGGAACAATATATTTTTGGAATTCAGAGTTTGGCCACACTTCTTTGTCCATTTTGACACTTTTACACCCTAAGCCCATTTAATTGGTAACTTTAGTCCATGGTCAATACTGGATAAGTGTCTTGGATACGTGTATACCACCTCCCACTTCTTACCGGTCAGATGGAGACAACAATAATCCACTGCTTCATCATCGACCAAATATCACTTCTCTCTCTTTTCTCGTCTACGCTTCCACCACCTCGACAACTCTCACATCTTATGATCCACCTCATTTTCACTTCTTATTCTATGCTTAGATCCCCACCATCATGATTTCAATGATTTTCTTCAAATCGGTTCTTCATTTAATCATCATGATCGTATGTTTCATCATTGAGTCGGTTTGTTTCTGACTTGGCGACTCCGATTGTTTCTGACAAACAAACGTCGCTTTTGACGAACCCTAATCGGGATCTTAATATAACTCTAAATTCCATCCAAATCTCGTTTAGGTGCTATCTCCCCCTAACGATACTTTGAACGGGTGTCTTGCTCTTGTCGATCGCTCCACTGAGTCTGGAAGTGAGCAGTGACCTTTGTCAGTAACAGTTTTGGACCTCTATCACTTCACTGTGAAAATCGACATCAGCGATGCTCTATGGAGTTATTGTGAACCATTGGAAGATATGTATGCTAAATCTGACACCCATTTGAACAGGATGTATGAAATCTTCGAATATTTTTTTTGTATAAACATGGTTTTTTATGTGAACCTTATTTACACCACAGAAACGCAGACCAAATAACTCTCCCAATCAAGCACTGACATGCACCTCTTTTGCAATCTCAAGGTTTTGTAGATGTTGTGAAGACGATTAGCTTCTTCCCTAAAAAAGAATGACTTATGGTCATTCAACAGAAATATCCTATTTATAACATTAACAAGACGGTCAATAGTAAACCTAACGTTAATGTTTAAATCTGTAGATGCAAAATAGTGGTAAAGTGTTGTACATGTAATCATTTCAATATAATGAATTTATTTTGCGAATTAGGGCTGCCTACTGAACATGGTGGATCAAAATTGTCAAGGTATTTGGTGTTTGTTGATGAGTGAAAGGTTTTGTATAGGCTAAATTATGTGTTGCCTTTTGTATTACAATAGATGAATGAATTAGAATTGTGTTGTTTTTTTTTGACCTATGCCTGATGATGATGACTGATACGCCTATTATAATTTTTAGATGTGATCAATTTAGAATCAAAAGTTGCATTTAAGATGAGGAGAAGATGCTGATTAAGCGAATTAGTAAGCTTTTCCCCATCAATACTAGGAACTACATTTGTTGAATCTTTTGAAACAAAAAAACAAGGTAACTGAATTATTTTTTCTGATCATGGGATTGAATATTGGAAAAGATTGGATTATGTTATTTTTGTAGCTTCATTTAAGACTATCTACTTCTTTACATGAATATTGGAAAAGATTGGATTATGCAATTGCAGCATATTATGTACCCTCCTCTCCCTTTCCCAATTTGAATTCGCATGTTTTTTACATGCCCCCTCTCACTCAAGCATGTACTATGTGTATGTTTGTGTGTTTATATGTTTATCTTTATGCTTGTGTTTTTTTATGCTAGTTCATGAATTAATATGGAATGGAATTTGTTTTTTGTGCCAAATTTAGCATCCTCTTAGTATTTATAGTCCCCCACCCAAAAAATAGAAATCTTTTATCTTTATTTTGGAAGATGTTAGTGTTCTTCTATCATGTTGTGTCATAAAGTATCAATATGGCATTACTTTTATTACTCTTGTGGTCATCAGCCTCTTGATTAATAAGAGGGAAAATGTTGACAAATTACATGTAAATGGTTGATAAACAACATGATTGCAAATTTTCAGAATTTATATCATTAATTTACATTTTATTAAGTTGCATATGCTTTTGTTAAAATTTATATCCTTCTTTTTTTCTTTTACATAATTGCAGGTTGGGGCGTTTGGAAGATACTAATGCAATGCTTTCCTATTTTAACGACTATTCAGAGCATTTTTATGCTGAGGTGTCAAGTGATCTTTATAAAAATGCATGTCTCTTAAAGTCCATGAAATTGGACCTTGATTATATATTTCAAAAGCTGAGGTTGGTTTACAAGTTACAAAAAAGTCGTAACCTTTCTCATTGTAGCATTTAACCCTAAATCAATAGTTTAATTTTCTTTTAGGAGTTTAACAGCAAAGATTAAGGCCACGTATCCTGATGATCCAAGCTAGAACCACTTGACAGAAGGCCGCGTTTATGAGGTTTTAGATTCAGAAATTTTGCATCTTTAGAGTTGTAAAAGTCTCATGCATGAGATTAAGCCCTTTTTATGAATGTTGGATGTTATACCTTGAAGTTGGGACCTTTTGGGGCATGTAAAGTGACCAAGTCAGTGACTTTATGGTTCTAGATGATCTTTAGGCCTTGGGTCTAGTTTCTGGTCATGTGGCTTTAGGCATTAAGTGCTTAATAAGCACTTTGGGGCTTCAGGGTGCGAACGCCCAACGTTGAGTGGAGGAATGCCCAACGTTCGGGTAAGGGCTCGCGATCTGTTGACTGTTGATGAACGCCCAACGTTCCACAAGGGAACGCCAAGCGTTCGATCAACAGTGAGCTTTCCTTGGGACATCTTCTTGGACCTTGTTGCTTTGGGCTTTAGTGGACAATATGAAATCTGGTTTAGGGCTATGTTTATGTTGGGCTTTAGGGTAAACCCTATAGAGGAATTTGGGCCCAATTTGGAAAATTGAGCATAAGTGGGCTATTGGTGGGCTTTGGAAGATTATCTAGTGATGGACCTTTATGTTATGATTTTGGGCCTTTGTCATTAGCCAAGTTAAGCTAGGGGTAAAATGGTAATTTTACCTTGATATGGATTATTGGATCTTGATTGATTTTTATTTTACATTGATAGCTCGGGAGTCGTCTGGGCAGCATCTAGAGATTTCTTTCTGAGAGATTCAGCTTTTCGAGGTGAGTTTCCTCACTTGGTTTAGCGGGTTGAAGGCACCAATGTTGGCCCATGTCTATGTTATGTTAGTATGCTAGCTGTCTTCGTGACTCTGGCATGCGTATGTGTTTATATGCCTTCCGGGCCAAGGTCCGATGACGGGTGGGGCCCGGTGACTGTTTATATGCTATATATCTATGTTGTATGTGTATGTGTTTATTTATATATGTTAAATGCATGCTGGGCGGGGCCCAATTTATTACCGAGCTCAGCTCGATGACCGGGCGGGGACCGATGACTGGGCAGGGCCCATTATATGGTTGGTGTATGTTTGTTATGTGGTATTTTGGGGGAACTCACTAAGCTTTGTGCTTACCATTTTCAGTTTATGTTTCAGGTACTTCCAGTTGTAAAGGGTAGAGCTTGGGATGACTGCATCGCACACACCATTATGATTCTGCTTATGATGTTTTACACTGATTTTATGGAAATTGATACATTGGTTTTATTTGAATGTTTGGATGATATTGGAAAATAATACTTTATCTATTATTAAATGAATTTTTTGGGACCATATTTTTGGATGTTACAAACTGTGTGGTAATTTGCGGTCTACTTACTGGCTCCGGCTGATCGTACACCTTGCATCCTCCTCAATTATTTTGAAAATCATTTCGAAAATTGTTTTAAAATATTTTTCCTTAGTTTAAGACTGGATTTACACGAGTGTTCCTCCAATTCTGTCAAACCAAGGCTCTGATACCAACTTGTAACATCCATAAAATTCATGAAAATTTTAAACTTTTAAAACCAACATACAAATCATCATTATTTCCACTTTAGTTTTCAAAACATGTTTAATATCATAGTTTCCCAAAATCATAAATCAAAACACGAGGAGGTGCACGATCACGCCTTCGCCTTCCCTCGATTATCTGAGGTACTTGAAACATAACCCAAAATTGTAAGGCAATGCTTAGTGAGATTTCCCCCAAAGTACCAACACAAACACACAAAACATATAACAATAACAAGCAGTGTCACAACTAGCAATTTAGGGTTGAGATCGTGAAGCTCGTACAAAACAATTCCTCTATGTAACCTTGTTGCATTAAAATAGTGAAATTCAAACTACAATGTTATTTGAATGCATACGTACATACGTTGAGAATCAAGTTGAAATAGCCTCTTGCAAGCCCAAAAACTTGATCCAATAGCTAAACCCAATCAATTTTGAGCCTTGGCCCAAGAATTCTCGGCCCAAACACCCTAGGCCGAAAACCCTTTTCTTTGGGCCTTATTGGACCGAAAACCCTTTTATTGGGCCAAATCAAGCCCAAAATCCCATACACACATCAAAACCGCAAACTCTTTATGGCGTTAGGGTGTTTTCGGCCACCCTAAAACCGAAAACCCCCTTGGGTGGCCACTATGGCCGAAAACCCTATAGGTTTCGGTTGGAAGTAGACAAAAAAAAATACCAAAAAGGTAGTGACACCTCATCTTTACCCCACAAATCTCAATGCTATTAACTAGCATACATCCATTCCCATGTACTATTACCCATCATGTTTCTAAGCCTATTTCCCATCAAGCATCAAAAAGTCAACCAATCCCTCCATTTAAGGGAGTGATCGGCCGCAAACACCTCCCCCCCCACACACACACACATCCACACAAATTCATTTCCACTCACTTAACTCTCAAGAACTCCTCTCTTTTTCTCTCAAATTTTCGTGAACCACCTTCAAGAGAAGTTACATCTTCAAGTGGTCCTATGAAATCTTGGTAAGTTTCTTGTAAAACTCAAATGATTATATACACCAAAAGTTTGAGATCATCACATTTACACACCATTTTCGTGTGTAGCTTCTTAGAACATCACCCATTTTCAAGAATCTCTCCAAGCTCAAGGCTAGGCTCGACATTTCTTCTTTCTTCTTCTTCCTACAAATCACGAAAAAGACCAAGGTGAGCTTCATACCCTCATCTTTTCGTGTTTTTCATACTTTTCGGGGGGGGGGGGGGGGGAGAATACAAGTCAAGTCTCGTTTACCCTTTGGATAATTGCATGCATCATAGTTATGGGTTGAAAATGGAACAAGTTCTTGAATAAAAAGGTTCTTAACATGTGTTAAAACCGTGAAGTAAATGTTGATAACAATCTTTGTGATATAAAAGTTTTGTGGTCATGATTGTACACTCAAAAATGGCGAAAATATGAGTGTTATGCTCAAGCATGTTTAACTCTTGGACATATGCATTTTCAACTCTTATACTTTACACAAATATTTGAATGTAATAAATCTCAAGGTTATTAAAGGTGTTTTTGTAAAAATCGTGACTTATTAGAGTCAAAACAAAATAGAATATTTTGTGTTACAAAACTTTCAAACCGGTTATGGTGTGTTAAACAAACTACAAATCTTGATATTTTGCTAAAAATAATTTTATTAGTAAAATAGTCGTAACTATGTTGTCATTATTTTGATGGCTTAAAGCCTAAGATATTATGCTACTTTCACAACATTTGTTACAATTAGACATGTTCACTAATGATTATTTATAAAAAGTATTATAAATAATTTAACCAAAATCGTATACAAAACAGAAGTTATGACAGAAACATCTGTGTGTCATAATCTGCCTATCATAAAGCTTTTAAAGCATGAGCAATGAACTGTATGTCATAAAAATCTGTAAAACGCGTGTCATAAAACTTCAGTCATAAGTTCACACTAGTAATGCCATTTTCATTATTCAACAATGGGAGTCAAAGTTCGCGTAAATCCGTTAAGGCTCTAGTAAGACACTATCTTCACCGTACCTACCTAGTGTACATTCTAAGTCCTGCATTATAACCAGAGTCTCTTGGAGGGAGAGCGAGATAGCTATGTATAGATCTATACGGGGATTGACACCCTCACACCTGAGCTGTTCGCTACAGCTAGACGGGGCCAGTCTAGGGTGACAAATATCTTACCTATTCTGACACCTGAAGAACGTCGTACAGGCATAACAGTCACATCAATTATGGTTATAATAAATCACTTAAGGATTAACAACACTATCTTGATTTACGGGAAGCTTATACTTCACCGGTTTCATAAAATAAAACAGCATTTTTCCTCTCGGTACACTATTGTTTCCACTACTGGTCTAGGGTTTAAGACCATAATTTTTCATACAATAGAAAATATTGGATTTTTTGGGAACATACACTTTACAATTACAAATAAAAGAAAACAAAGGACATGCATGCATTTATTCATAGTTTTGGAACGAGACTTACAAACCATTTTTCATAGAAAATATCGGATTTTCTGGAGTCTTACAAATTATTACTAACAAAGATGTTACAAATTTTTTCATACAAATATGCTTATGAACTCACCAACATTCAATGTTGACGATTTTCAAAATGAATTGTATTCTCAGGGAACCAGTAAGCAGGTACCTAAGAACCGGATTTGCTGCATTTTGGAATTTCATACTTTATGTCACTTTTGTGTAATTGATGAACAAATACAATATGTAAACAATGTATGTTGGTATCTCTTAATGTATGTTGTTTGGTTGATATGTTTCATTCATATTCAATTGTTATGATACTATACAATGACGTCGTCCGCCCCCGGACGTTTCCGCCGTCCTGGTTCGGGGGTGTGACAGATTGGTATCAGAGCATTGTTTATAGTGAACTAGTATATCTAACCATACAAGATATACAACTATAAATACAATGGGACTAAAACACTCTGACTAAAAGTATACTTTAAAAATATAAGTATTTTATAAAAAGTGAACATACAAGCATGCATAATAAGGATAATGTCATTACAAAGGAACTAATAAAAAGTGTTTAGAGGAGTTGGACATCTGGACTAAACTTAGACAGTTATTTAATCATATCTAGGGTAAATATAGCCTGATCAACTATATTTATTCGAGATATTACCAACATGTGTTTAGGAGTGGTCAATGTGGACAACAAATCTAAAACTTACCAACTTTAAAACCATAAGGGTCTAAGAAACAAAACTAAAAGAAATAAAATACTATAGGGTTCATCGACCTTCCCTACATGGCGAGGGCACCAGCGCATCGATGGGGCTACAATGGCCCTACGCCCCCTTAGGCATATGATCTCGAGAGGTGGAGCCAACACCAGGGGCAGCGTCCACCTTTCGTGATGGAGCGAGGGTTTTATGATCTTCGCCATGGAGGGCCCACGGATCGAGCCCTTCCCGTCATGGTCCGGAGGATTACAGACATCGGAGACCAGGCACAGACGACAGCCCACCGAGTCATGGAGATGAGGACTGCTATGGAGGTCACAGCTGCACGCACTCGAGACCTCCAGAGGGATTACTACCCTATGGATCAGCTCGTCGAGGACCTTACTACCGCACGAGCAGAAGTGAGGGAATATCAGGAGAGGCATGCTGCCCTGGAGGAGAGGGTGCGGGTAGTTGAGCGTTGTTTGGCCGAGTTGCAGGGCGCCTCTACATCATCCCAGGCACCGCAGGGGACGACTCGACGTGAGTAGGATCTATCCTACTCACCAGTTGATAGACTAGATTTTTGGGTATGTGTTAGTGCTACCCCCTTTCTTTTATTTTATATGTAGGATCGACCCTACGTCTAAGTGATTACACTATTCGGAGGGTCGTTATGTTGTCAGATCATTATCTTGATGTATTGTAGACCTTAAAAATGTCAATTTTTCCAAAAGTTATGTACTCTACTTTATCAGTAATAAAACAAACATGTGTTTTATTTATGGATGTTGTTATCTGCTATGTCTTATCTATTCATTTTATTTGGTAAAAAACAAGATTTCAATTATATGTACAAAATAACGCTCGATAATCACTAGACTTGACATATCTGAATGCGATGTTCCATTATCCACCTCATAACCCTTATCAAAAACTTATCAAATTCCACTTGTGGCAGTAGAATTTCGCCCCGAAGATACAATCGACGAAAGAACAACGAGACAGCACCACCAACGTCGCCGCCTCCACCACCAATGGATTCGGCCGCATTCCAGGCAGCGGTTTCAGCTGCAGTCACTGCGGCTCTGGCACATATTAACAATAATGGTGAAAATGGAGGCGGAAGCGGGAATGGTATAGGTAGCTCTAACTAGGGAGACAACCAAGGTCAACCAAAAGAATGCACATACAAATATTTTGTCAACTACAAGCCTAAGCCTCTCAACGGAAGCGGATGTGTTATCGTCCTAACGCGGTGGTTTGAGAAAATTTAATCGGTGTTTGAAATATGCACTTGCCCCGAAGAGAGCAAGGTGAAATTTGCAGCTTGCACCTTTACGGATAGGGCCCTTACATGGTGGAATGGCCATGTCAAGGGCCTGACTCCCCAAGTGGCAAATTCAATGAGTTGGGAGGACCTCAAGATTCTGATGCTTGCCGAGTACTGCCCCCGGGGTGAAGTCAAGAAGTTAGAGCAGGAACTTTGGAATCTTACTATGGAAGGTTCCGACATCGAAGCATACACAGCCAGGTTTAGCGACCTGGTGATCTTATGCCCCAGAATGATCACATCGGAAGGCAAAAGATAGAATGATTCATTTGGGGACTATCTCCCTTGATTCAAGGGAATGTGATTGCTGCAAACCCCACAATGTTCGACAGCGCCAAGCGCCTTGCCGAAAAACTTATTGACCATGGGGTACAGAAGGGCACGATAACTCCTGTAACGGAACCGAGGAAGGGAAATGAGAACAAGAGAAAGTTTGGGAACAAGAAGAAAGGACAACCAACCCAAGAACCCTCCAAAAAGCAACAAATAGTGGTGGTTCACGCTGCTACTACTCCTGCCACATCAGCTCCCACAAAGCAATATGCCGGTAATCTGCCAAAGTGCGAAAAATGCCCCTTCCACCACCACGGAGCCTGCAGGGAGATGCAATGCACAACCTGCAAAAAGAAAGGGCACACTGCCCGATACTGCAAGTCACCGGCACAACAAAACAACCAACCCAACAACGTTGGGGCAAGTCAAGCGTGTTATGGGTGCTGAGAGACTGTCCACTTCAAAAGAAACTGTCCCAAGGCCAACAATCGGAATGCAGGGGGAACAAGCAGAGTCCTAGCGATAGGACATGAGGAGGTTGTAAAGGATCCAACGGTAGTCACTTGTACGTTCCTCCTCGACAACACCTATGCATGCATTTTATTTGATAGCGTGGCAGAAAGAAGTTTCGTGAGTCATAAATTTAAACACTTACTCAGTCAAAATCCCCAAAATTGAACGAAACTTTCACGGTGGAAATGGATAATGGGAAAACAGAAACAACCAACGACGTATTCATAGGGTGCACATTAACATTAGATAATCACTCATTTCAAATCAACTTAATGTCGGTTACTATTAGAAGCTTTGATGTGATCATCGGTATGGATTGGTTAAGCCCCCACCGTGCGGATATTATGTGTTACAAGAAGGTCGTTCGCCTTCACCTACCCAACGACGAAACCCTGATTATATACGGTGATAAACCCGGTGTAAACCTCCGTCTCATCTCATGCATCAAGGCACAAAAGTGCCTGCACAAAAAGAACCATGCCTTTCTAGCCCATGTGGTGGATAAAAAGAAGGAAGATAAGAGCACCAAAGACATTCCGGAGGTGTGCGATTTTCCCAACGTGTTTCCTGAAGACCTCCCGGGAATACCTCCCGAACGACAAGTCAAATTTCGGATCGACTTGATACCAGGAGCCACACAAATCGCCAAATCGCCATATAGACTAGCTCATGCAGAAATGCAAGAGCTTTCCAGTCAATTAAGTGAATTACTAAACAAGGGGTTTATAAGGCCAAGCTTCTTTCCTTGGGGAGCTCCAGTCTTGTTTTTCAAAAAGAAGGATGGTTCGTTTCGCATGTGTATCGATTACCGTGAGCTCAACAAGCTCACCGTCAAGAATTGATACCCTCTTCCCCGGATCGATGATCTATTTGACCAGCTGCAAGGAGCAAGTTACTTCTCGAAGATAGATTTGAGGTTCGGTTACCACCAGCTACGGGTTCGAGAGGAAGATATTCCCAAGACCGCCTTCCGAACTCGTTACTGGCATTATGAATTCGTGGTACTGCCCTTTGGTCTGACAAATACACCCGCGGCGTTTATGGACTTGATGAACCGAGTCTGCCGACCTTTCCTTGACAACTTCGAGATAGTTTTTATCGATGATATACTCATTTATTCACGAAGTAAAGAAGAACATAGCCAACATCTGCGGCAGGTTTTGGAAACACTCAGAGCGGAGAAGCTGTACATGAAATTCTCCAAGTGCGAGTTTTGGATTCGCAGGGTAGACTTTCTGGGTCACATAGTCAGTGAGGAGGGAATACATGTGGACCCTTCCAAGATCAAAGCAATTGAAGGTTGGACAACCCCAAGAACCCCTACAGAGATCAGGCAATTCTTAGGCCTTGCTGGTTATTACAGGAGGTTCATCCAGAATTCCTCTAAAATCGCCAAGCCACTCACCGCTTTAACCCAAAAGGGTGTACCCTTTATCTGGGAGAGGAAACAAGAAGCTGCTTTCCAAACTTTGAAACAAGCTTTATGTAGCGCCCATGTCTTGTCTCTCCCAGAAGGGACAGAAGACTTCGTGGTTTATTGAGACGCATCCAATCAAGGATTAGGTTGTGTACTTATGCAGCGCGGAAAGGTTATAGACTATGCGTCAAGGAAACTAAAGACCCATGAGGTGAACTATACCACACATGACTTGGAGTTGGGAGCAATTATGTTTGCGCTAAAAATTTAGAGGCACTACCTCTACGGTATAAAGTGCACAATTTTCACAGATCACAAAAGCCTCAAACATATATTGAACTAGAAAGAGCTAAACATGAGGTAGCAGCGATGGGTTGAGCTGCTAAATGATTATGAATGTGAGATCTGTTACCATCTGGGCAAATCCAACGTCGTGGTTGACGCCCTAAGCAGGAAAGGATACTCGGGTCGCTGAGCAAGAACACTGACAATGACTATCCATTCCCACTTGTCTTTGCAAATCAGAGAGGCTCAGCTGGAAGCCTTGAAGCCAGAAAACATCACTAACGATGCCTTGCGGGGGATGGACAAGAATATTACGATCAAAGAAGACGGAGCCTACTACCTCATGGACCGAATCTGGACCCCAAGATTTGGTGGGTTGAGAGACGTGGTTATGAATGAAGCCCACAAGACAAAGTACTCCATCCACCCAGGTTCGGATAAAATGTACATGGATCTCAAACAACATTATTGGTGGCCAAATATGAAAGCCGAAATTGCTACCTATGTGGGCAAGTGTCTGACTTGCGCCAAAGTTAAGGTAGAGTATCAGAAGCCCTCGGGTCTAATACAACAACCGGAGATACCCGAGTGGAAATGGGAATGAATAAGAATGGATTTTATAACCAAATTGCCCAAGACGGCAGATGGTTTGGATGCCATCTGGGTGGTTGTCGATCGGTTGACCAAATCCGCCAATTTCTTGCCAATAAAGGAAACGTATAAAATGGAAAAGCTGATCCGGATCTACAGAAAGGAGGTTGTGAGATTACATGGCGTACCGATATCTATTATCTTTGACAGAGATAGTAGATTTACATCACGGTTTTAGCAGTCACTCCAGAGATCATTGGGAACTCAACTCGATATGAGCACTGCCTACCATCCCCAAACAAATGGTCAGAGTGAAAGGACCATCCAAACATTGGAAGATATGCTCCGAGCCTGTGTGATAGACTTCATCAAGGCATGGGATGCCCATTTCCACTGATCGAATTCTCGTACAACAATAGATATCACACAAGCATCAAGGTCGCCCCCTTTGAGGCTCTATACGGACGAAAATGCAGATCACCTCTTTGTTGGGCTGAGGTGGGGGATACACAGCTAGCGAAAGGGCAAGTACCAAATAGCACACTCACCGGGCCCGAGATTATCATGGAAACAACTGAGAAGATCGTTCAAATTAGGGAGCGACTCCAGGCGTCCCGAGACTGACAGAAGAGCTACGCTGACAGACGTCGGAAGCCCCTGGAATTCCAAGTCGGTGATCGTGTACTGCTAAAGGTCTCTCCCTGGAAAGGGATGATACGCTTTGGAAGGCGGGGAAAATTGAATCCAAGGTACATCGGATCATTCGAGATCCTTGCCAGGATCGGTCCGGTGGCTTAAAAGCTACAGTTGCCATCAGAGCTCAGCAATGTACACCCTGTCTTCAATGTGTCAAACTTGAAGAAATGCCTATCTGACGAAACTCTCATTATTCCGCTCGATGAGATTGAAATAAATGAGAACCTCCATTTTGTTGAGGAACCCGTTGAAATAATGGACAAGGAAGTGAAGCGAACGAAGCAAAGCCGCATTCCCATTGTGAAGGTCCGATGGAGTGCCAAACGAGGACCTGAGTTCACCTGGGAACGCGAAGACCAGATGATGCAGAAATACCCACATCTTTTCCCTAGTTCTTGAGAGCTGTTTTAGAACAAATTTCGGGACGAAATTCTCTCTAACGGGGGATGATGTCACATCTAGCAATTTAGGTTTGAGATTGTGAAGCTTGTACAAAATAATTTCTCTATGTAACCTTGTTGCATTAAAATAGTGAAATTCAAACTACAATGTTATTTGAATACATACGTACATACATTGAGAATAAAGTTGAAATAGCCTCTTGCAAGCCCAAAAACTTGATCCAACAGCTAAACCCAATCAATTTTAGGCCTTGGCCCAAACACCCTAGGCCGAAAACCCTTTTATTTGGGCCTTATTGGACCGAAAACCCTTTTATTGGGCCAAATCAAGCCCAAAAGCCCATACACACATCAAAACCGCAAACCCTTTATGGCGTTAGGGTGTCTTCGGCCACCCTAAAACCGAAAACCCCCTTGGGTGGCCACTATGGCTAAAAACCCTATAGGTTTCGGTTGGAAGTAGACAAAAAAAAGAAATACCAAAAAGGTAGTGACACCTCATCTTTACCCCACAAATCTCAATGCTATTAACTAGCATACATCCATGCCCATGTACTATTACCCATCATGTTTCTAAGCCTATTTCCCATCAAGCATCAAGAATACAACCAATCCCCCATTTAAGGGAGTGATCGGCCGCAAACACACCCCCCCCCCACATCCTCACAAATTCATTTCCACTCACTTAACTCTCAAGAACTCATCTCTTTTTCTCTCAAATTTTCATGAACCACCTTCAAGAGAAGTTACATCTTCAAGTGGTCCTAAGAAATCTTGGTAAGTTTCTTGTAAAACTCAAGTGATTTTATACACCAAAAGGTTAAGATCATCACATTTACACACCATTTTCGTGTGTAGCTTCTTATAACATCACCCATTTTCGAGAATCTCTCCAAGCTTAAGGCTAGGCTCGACATTTCTTCTTTCTTCTTCTTCCTACAACTCACGAAAAATACCAAGGTGAGCTTCATACCCCCATCTTTTTGTGTTTTTCATACTTTTCGGGGTGGGGGTTGGGGGAATACAAGTCAAGTCTCGTTTACCCTTTGGATAATTGCATGCATCATAGTTATGGGTTGAAAATGGAACAAGTTCTTGAATAAAAAGGTTCTTAACATGTGTTAAAATCGTGAAGTAAATGTTGATAACAATATTTGTGATATAAAAGTTTTGTGGTCATGATTGTACACTCAAAAATGGCGAAAATATGAGTGTTATGCTCAAGCATGTTTAACTCTTGGACATATGCATTTTCAACTCTTATACTTTACACAAATATTTGAATGTAATAAATCTCAAGGTTATTAAAGGTGTTTTTGTAAAAATCATGACTTATTAGAGTCAAAACAAAATAGAATATTTTGTGTTACAAAACTTTCAAACCGGTTATGGTGTGTTAAACAAACTACAAATCTTGATATTTTGCTAAAAATAATTTTATTAGTAAAATAGTCGTAACTATGTTGTCACTATTTTGATGGCTTAAAGCCTAAGATATTATGCTATTTTCACAACATATGTTACAATTAGACATGTTCAGTAATGATTTTTTATAAAAAGTATTATAAATAATTTAACCAAAATGGTATACAAAACAGAATTTATGACAGACAAATGTGTGTGTCATAATCTGCCTATCATAAAGCTTTTAAAGCATGAACAATGAATTATATGTAAAACGCGTGTCATAAAACTTCAGTCATAAATTCACACTAGTAATGCCATTTTCATTATTCAACAATGGGAGTCAAAGTTCGCGTAAATCCGTTAAGGCTCTAGTGAGACACTATCTTGACCGTACCTACCTAGTGTACATTCTAAGTCCTGCATTATAACCAGAGTCTCCTGGAGGTAGAGCGAGATAGTTGTGTATAGATCTATACGGGGATTGACACCCCCACACCTGAGCTGTTCGCTACAGCTAGACGGGGACAGTCTAGGGTGACAAATATCTTACCTATTCTGACGCCTGAAGAACATCGTACATGCATAACAGTCACATCAAGTATGGTTATGATAACTCACTTAAGGATTAACAATACTATCTTGATTTACAGGAAGCTTATACTTCACCGGTTTTATAAAATAAAACTGCATTTTTCCTCTCGGTACACTATCGTTTCCACTACTGGTCTAGGGTTTAAGACCACAATTTTTCATACCACAGAAAATATTGGATTTTTTGGGAACATACACTTTACAATTACAAATAAAAGAAAACAAAGGACATGCATGCATTTATTCATAGTTTTGGAACGAGACTTACAAACCATTTTTCATAGAAAATATCGGATTTTATGGAGTCTTACAAATTATTACTAACAAAGATGTTACAAATTTTTTCATACAAATATGCTTATGAACTCACCAACATTCAATGTTGACGATTTTCAAAATGACTTGTATTCTTAGGGAACCAGTAAGCAGGTACCTAAGAACCGGATTTGCTACATTTTGGAATTTCATACTTTATGTCACTTTTGTGTAATTGATGAACAAATACAATATGTAAACAATGTATTTTGGTATCTCTTAATGTATGTTGTTTGGTTGCTATGTTTCATTCATATTCAATTGTTATGATACTATACAATGACGTCATCCGCCCCCGTACGTTTCCGTCGTCCTGGTTCGGGGGTGTGACAAGCAGCATGCATACAGAGCCTTCAGCATGACTGGACCGTCTTACAGGCCTTCAACCTATCTGGAACGCTCTTCGGGCCTTCGCCCTGACTGGACCAACTCGTAGGGCCTACGGTCTATCCGGTCCGCCCCGGGTGTCTTGGCCTTCAGCAAAAAGTAGGACCGCCTCAACCCATCCAACCATGACATGTCGACATACACATAACTAATAAACATTTCACCATACATCAAACAAACAGGCATATTCACAAATCACAACCAGATGCTAACACCCTATCTACCAGGGAATAGATCTAACAGATCATTATAGTACACGATGATACGATAAACCAGGATAACAATCCAAAGGGCCAGCCTTGGTGCATTCGACCCATAAGTACAGTGAGGTAAACTCACCTCGCAAGCTGAACAAAACTGATAAGGTCCGACTCTCAGTTCTATAACCGATACCTAATCCCATCAAATGACCAATTCCATCAAAATCCCAAAATACCCTCAAGGTCAAACTTGGTCAAAGTCAAAGTCAAAGTCCACTAGTCAAACCCACTAAGCCAAATGAGTCAACCCAGCCGAGTCAACTCAACTGAGTCACTCATAAAGTTGACCCATGCGAGTATGCGGGGCGTACCCTGGATGTACGCTTAGCGTACGTGAAGCCTCGCATTGACCACCATTGGGGTGGTTGACCGAGTACGCGGGGTGTAACCTCGCATCCCCAAATCTTCATTAAGTGCTTAATAACTTAAGCACTCAAGCCCATATTTCAGATCCAAGACTAAAACACACCCTATAGTCATAAAGTTTCTAACTTTATGACTTTACATGCCTAGTAAGAGCTTGGGTATTAATCCATTAAGACCTCCTACAAGATGCATGGAACAAAACTAACCAAAGGGACTTCATTTTTATGGCTAAGGACCCTTCCTAGGGTTAGAAAGGAAAACTTAAAACGTCCAGAACATGCCATGCTCAAGATGATACTTTTGGGACCAAAAAGATGACATAAAACCCCCATAAATAGATCTACAAGATTAAGAGAAAAGGTGCAAGCTTTATACCTTCACAGGCTTGCAAATGAAAGATAAATCCTAGATCTAAGGTGCTTCTTTCTCCAAGTTCAGCATGATCTTCTTCCTTCCTCTCCAAATCACACAAACACACTCTTTAATGCTTGAAATCTCCTCACAAGGTGCTTCTAGGGTTTCAAATAATGAAGAGAGGGTATAGGTTGGTTAGGTGAAGAGAAATGAGGCCATAAAGATGCTTAAATACCACCCAAACCCTAAAAATTAGGGTTTCCATCTTTATTTAGTACGCCCCACATACACACATGTACGCTTAGCATACCCCTCCTGTCCAAATTAAAAAAATGCCACTAGGGCTTCAAGTCACATTCTCTCGGACTTAGGGACCCAAATGCCATATAATAAACTTAAATGGATAAATTTAGAAATACCTGAACATCAGGATGTTACAAGACTCAACCCTACGATGGTTAGACTCAGACAAGAGCTATGTAATAAAGTCAAATCCATCACTCTTATATTATTTAACATTTGCAACATGTGGCTTAACATCTTCACTTAATAGTTAACTTGCATAACTAAGAGTTCCACAAAGCACAAATCAAGGAACATTTGTGCAGTAACACTCCAAGCCATAAAACAAACAAAGGGCATCCCACAGTCACTTGCTACTACCATGCTAGGATATTCTACTCTCACTTCCAGTTGCCTTATGCATGCAAGTTATACACAATCCAAGATCAAATAGGCTATTGAATAAAAGATTCTACCCTGGGACCACAACCATACAAGGAACATGAAATAAGGCCAAATCAGTCATTCTAGGGCTATATGATCCTAACCGTATACAATTTTTAAAGCATACACTTAGCAATTATTTTTGCCAATACATATTTTGAATCATAGCATACAATGCTTCCTAGGCTATGAGGCATCAAATATCAGGCCGATCTATCATGCAATTCCTGAAAGTATCCCTCGCCTTATCCTAGCATGTGAACATTCATATCATATATCATATCAACATGTATGGGTACTCTGGGAATCACTTACTTGAGCTTGTCTTATTGCACACATCACATACCCTTTTTCTTTATAAAAATCTTTTCAGAAACTTATTTTCTTTACAAAAATCTTTTTAAAAACTTATTTCTCTCAAAAGATTACCAATTCCTCGATTTGAGTTCAGACATACCCAAGAGTGTGTCTGAATCCCTCAAACCAAGGCTCTGATACCAACTTGTAACGTCCCAAAAATCCAATGTAATTTTTTTCATTTTTTTTAAAACAATAAATCATATAAACGAGTTGTTCCAAAAACTGATCAAAGTGAATACATCATTTAAACATCAGAGTAATATCGTTAATTGCCAAAGCAGAGAACTCTAGGGGGATGTTGTGCAGTCACGTTGGGCCCTTCCCTTTCGAATCGAAAGTACATGAAACCATAAATATGAAACCGTAAGCATAAAGCTTAGTGAGTTCTTCAAAATACCACATACAAAAACAAACAAGTGTCATGGGCTACCCACATGGTCTTTTATCGCAATGTCGAGGGCCAAATCCCGATCTTACATACGAGTACCATGGGCTACCCCCATGGTCTTTCCTTGCGATGCTGAGGGCCAAACCCCAGTCTTACACACAAGTTCCATGGACTACCCCCATGGTCTTTCCTTGCGATGCCGATGGCCAAATCCCGGTCTTACACAAAAGTGTCAGGGGCTACCCCCATGGTCTTTTATACAATTATCACAAGACAACAAGCATTCCACATAACAAGAAATGGGTCGGCAATTGGTGCCTTCGACCCATGAATATGGTGAGAAAACTCACCTCACAGTTCGAAAGAAGAGCTGAACCGATCACTTCTCTAAAAGTTATCTCTACCGGTCACCTATACAATTAACAGGAACCCAAATCTCAAACTATAAATTAAATTACCCAAAATGCCCTTAGGTCAAACTTGATCAACCCTGGTCAAAGTTAAAGTCAACGATCAAGGTCCAAACGTCAATATATCTTCCCAGCGGAGTACGTCCTGCGTACCAAGAGAGTATGCCCAGCGTACTTTGATGTTGAAGCGGGGCGTTGACCACGTACGCGCATCGTACCACCAGGTACGCCCAGCATAAGTAGCCCAGCCCCAAAACTCCATTAAGAGCTTATTTCATTAAGTTCTTACATCCAAAACTCAGATCCAAGCCCAAAATGATGTCCTAAGTCATAAAGTTTCCAACTTTATGACTTTGCATGGCAATAAAGTGCTTAATATCCAAAACCCTAAGTTCTTAACCCAATAGGACATCACAACTCTTGCATGGAAAGGATAGAAGGGCCAAGATCACATTTATATGGTTCATAATAGCTTTAAAATGGATAAAGTTTCCAACTTTATCCATTAGAATGGTCCCAACAAAAAATATATATTCTTTAAGTCTCAAAGGGACCCAAAAGCTCATCTTTTTCAACTTAATCCATTAAGTACAAGTCTCCAATCTTCAGATCTGAATCAAAATGATGTTTAGATGGATAAAGTTTCCAACTTTATCCATAACAAGGTCACAAACTTTCAAGATCTAAACTTTATGCACTAAAATGACCAAAATCTCATAACATCCAAAACTAGCTAGATTTAACAAATACATCATCAAGATTCAAATTTTATACCTCTAGAAGATAGATCAAGGTGAACAAAGTCCAGATCTACAAGCTCCAATGCAACCAACACTTCTCCAAGAAGTTCCTTCTTCTCCAAGGTGCACCATGCATACTCCAAAGCACTCATAAACACCTTCTTTTAGCTCACAAGGCTCAACTAGGGTTAGGGTTTCATCGCAGGGGTGTTCGAGGGGTGGAGGCTGAGAATGGAGTGGGTTTGGGGGAGTTAAGGTGCTTAAATAGCGCTCAAACCATGAAAATAGGGTTTGGACACTGATCGTGTACGCCCAACATGCTCCTGGTATGCCCAGTGTACTCATGGGTGCCTCAGTACACCCAACGTACTCCCCTCTGTATGCCCAGCGTACTCAGCTTAACCCAAAACTGACCAAACTTCAAACGGGCATAACTTCTTCGTTCAAACTCTGATTTTGGCGTTCTTTATATCCACGGAAAGGTATTGAGGATCTCTATAATATTATCTAAATACCTTGGACTAAAAACTTCTCGACCAAAAATCCATATTTCACGCAAGAACCCAGCCTATGACTTTTCCCGTTTTACCCTTTGACTCCAAAACACAATTCAAAGGTTTAGATCTCATAACCATTATTACCTCCTTCTAAAAGGTCTAAACATCGCCTTCTTAAGAACTAAAGCCTTTACACAATCGACTTCCAGCCCACAACCCTAAATTACAGAATGATCCCAAACAAGGGGTTATAAAATACGGGAATAAAGGTGAAGGAAGTGTGCCGATTAAGGGTTTCATTTAATAACCCCTAATGTTGTGTCTTACACAAGGGCCGATCCTTCCAGGTCAGCCTTGCCAACGAAGCATCGTAACCGACTGAACATCTAAAACTAAGGATAAAGGTGTAATTAATAGGTAATTTAAAAGTTGGGGGACTAATTGCACAAAAAAAAATTGAGTGGCCAATCTGGGACAAAGTCAAAATTCGTTGTGCTACAGTGTCAATTATCCCTAAATTTTATGATGCGTTACTTTTTTTAGTTTGGAACATACCATTTTCTTATTTGTAAATTAAGAAATCAGATATCCATAACTAGAACCGGTTTCCAAAGATTTAGGAGCCAGTATAACCGGTTCTAGATCTGGATAATGTGGTTGGTTTACTGCTTATGCTCATCCTTAAGCATGCCCTTGATTGTACAACAATATCAAAAACAAAATAGTTGTTCCTCGGAGTGTTGAGTTTATAAAGATAAGTATCATGTTACAAGAAGCAAGTGGTAGAAACGTATATCTTGACAAAATTCAAAAAGTACAAAATATAGCACCTTTAGTGTAACATCCAGATCCTTGAGGTACTTAATTCTGTGAATTTATAGCTTTAGTAAGAGGGTCACGACTTGAGATATGATGGTCACTTCGTGAGTAATATTTGACTATTTGACCCGCATCCATTTGAGTCTCACGACGTGAGGCATACGTTCTCACGATGTGAGAACAACCTGATGATCCTAAACCCTAATATTGCGGTTATTTAAGGGAATGAGAGGCTAGGGTTGCACATCCTCAGCCTCTCTCAACCTCTAAGCCTCCTGGAAACCCTGATGTCGACCCTCTTTAAGACCCTTGGTCATTCTTGGTGTTTTGTTTGCTTGAAGAAGAGGAAAAGAAAAAGAAAGAAGTATCATTGTGGTGGAATTTGCAAAAAAGCATCATTATCATCAGCTCTTTTCCTGTTGGACCCCTTGTAAATACCAAGACTCAAACTTTATTTCATTTATGGCTAGATCAAGGTTTTTGGCCCCATTTCCTTAATTTATAACTAGTTGGAGTGAAGAAGATCCATAAATCTAGCAACTATATGATTCCAAATGGTCTTTTAAGTCTCATATCATCCAAATATGGAAGTTGGTGAAGTATTAGAAGCATGTATGAGAACTTGAGGCCATATTTCTACTTTTGACCTAAAATGGTGTGTGGACATGCATGGTGCATGCATGTCCATAATAGCAAGCATTTTTATAGTCCATCAGGGTCCCTTTAAGCTTCTTTAAGTGTTGAGTTTGAAGGCTGAATGGATTAAGAACATTGTAACTTTGGTTTTGGCTTCAAACCGATTCTCATGACGTGAAACATGAGGTCTCACGACGTGAGCATAAGAAACGCATCCCTTGCTGAGTTTTATGAGTCAGGAGCGAGTCTTTGGAATCGGACTGGCTCACTCTCACAACGTGGCCAAGGCTTAGACACGACATGAGGCTTGGTGTTGGTATTACTGATCGATCTAGCAGGTTGACTCGTTGTTCAAGATTGATTATGTTCATCTTGGTTATAGAGCATGTTTGGTAAGGTCTCGACTTGAAAGGGTAAAATGCTATCTCATCTTAAGGGAGAGAAGGTTGACTACTTAGGCCCTTGATATTGATTAGATCCCTTAAATTATAATTAAGGTAACTTGTATGTATTTAGTGCGAGGTGCCTTCATATCAGCAACCCGAACATTTATCTCATTTTTCAGCAGATTGAGGTGAGTCTCCTCCCAGTTTTTAGAGGGTCGAAGGCACTAATGTCAGCTTATGGATTATGGTTATTAGTTTTATACCTGTCTGTGTGACTCTTGCATGTATTGTATGTGTTTGTATGTATATCGGGTGGGGCCTGATGGATATATCAGGTGGGACCCGGTGTATGTATGTATGCATGATATGTATGGTATGAGGTATTTTGGGAAACTCACTAAGCTTTGTGCTTACGGTTTTCAGTTTATGTTTCGGGTACTTCCGGTTTGAAGGGGACGAGCTCGGGATGATCACATCGCACACACGCCATTATTTTTCCACTATATTGACTCTGATGTATTTTGGTGATTATTGATACAGTATGACTTTCTTATGGGTTTGATTATCACATATGGTTGATGTTGGGTTTTTGGGACGTTACAAGTTGGTATCAGAGCCTTTGTTTGAGGGATACGAGCATACTCTCAGGTGTGCCTAAACTCAAACCGAGGATTTGGTAGATTTTTCATAAGAATAAATGTTTTATAATAGAAATATTGTTTATAAAAGGAAGGTATGTGGTGCATGCAATCAACCGAGCTCAAGTAAGTTTTCCCAAAATACTCATACATGTTTTGTGTTATGCTTTGAATTGTGAATATGTGAATTGCATGCTAGATTAGGGCTAAGGATACCCTCATAATTGCATGATAGAAAGCTAAGATGGATGCCTTTATATGCCTACTGTATGAGCTTGTCGACTTGCATGATAGTGTTGATCAGTCAGTGAAAGGATGGCATGTTTAGGTTATGCTTTGATTCCGATTACTCAATGCTCAAATGCTGCTTGATTTGTGCTTTTAGGAGTTCCCATTAACATCAGCTAACTAGTAAGCGAATACGCTAAGTTACATATTACTGTGATTAGATAATTTTAGAAGGTTTAACTCTATTGTGCAGCTCTTGTTTTTGTCCAACCATTGTAGTGTGACACCTTTCATTCGAAGAATTATCTAGTGTCGGTGGTATGTAATGGCATTTGTAAGCTAGTTAGAGGGTGTTAGGGGGAGTTCCTTTTGCAGCTGATAGCGGAGAATGGTGTGGGGGTAGTCCTAGGAAAACCAAGGAGGTGATCCGGTGTTGAGACCCTTGTTTTGATAACGATTGTTTGGATTGATAGAAAAGCAACTTGGGGGATTCGGAGCAATTCTTGAGTAAAGTACGGATAGATGTGGAAGGTAGTATGGGCTCGTACTACATGAAGTAGAGGATCTGTACTCGAGTCAACGAAAGTCACGATGACACCAGGAAGCAAGTAGAATGTGGAATTCTTTGAATATATATATATATATATATATATATATATATATATATATATATATATATATTGTTGGTTAGAATGGTCTATTTTTAGTATGGTGGTCACACGAGGAGGTTTTGGCAATGGTTCGGGTTCAGGCTGTGGGGTCAGATATATGGATGATCAAATGCGAGAGTTCATTTCATCAGAGATTACCCGCAGTATTCTTGAGCAGACTTTTGTGATCTTCGGTACGATCAAGGAGGGTATCATGGAGATTCTTGATGAGCGCTTGGGTGCTTTTCATTCTGAGATGGTGGTGATGATGGGAACTCGCACTTTGACTTTCTGTGAGTTCCGGGCATGTGGAGCTCCATAGTTCTTCGAGAAGAAGGACCCGATTGTGAGCATATGTTGGTTAGAAGATGTCACTAATGCCTTCCGTACTAGTTGTTTCCCTGAAGAGGCAAAGGTCAGACTGGCTTCCTGTCTTCTGAAATATAGAGCTCGAGACTGGTGGGAGGAGGTTGGGCACGCCTTGGGAGGCGAGGAGATTGAATCGATGACTTGGGAGGATTTCGTGACGAGGTTTCGGGCTGAGTTTGCACCGGTGATTGAGGTCCAATAGTTGGCGAGGGAGTTTTAGGACCTTCGCCAGACTATTGAGACGGTGGCAGAGATCACCACTATGTTCCATGAGAGGGCATTATTGGCTTCGTAGTATGAAACGGACAATAAGATGAAGAAAGCGAGATATCACGATATGCTGAGGAGCAACATCAGACAGTTTGTGAGTATATCGAGTTGTAATACATTGGATGATATGGTGGAAAAAGCCAGAGAGATGCAGATTGACCTGAAGATGGAAAAGAATAGGAAGCCAGATCAGGTTCAGAGTTCAAATGATTCGGGCAAGAGGCCAAGGTATTTGATTTGAGATCGAGGGGCCATTAGGGTTGGGGCCGTTGCGGCAAGACGCATGAGGGAGCTTGTAGGGTGGGTAGTTTTGGCTACTTTAAGTGTAGCAGGACGGGTCACATCGGTAGGGATTGCACTGCCACCACCACCACCCAGGTATCTGATATGATTTGCTTCCACTGTAATCAGAGGGGACATAAGAAGGCCAATTGTCTGAGTCTAGCAGCGGGAGGACCAGTTGCGGTACCCACTCCGGCGACCTTGCGGATTATAGATGGCCATCAGGGTAAGAGGGAGGCGCCTATTGTGAGGAGCAGGGCATTTTAGCTGGCAACCAAGGCGGCTCGTGCGGCACTAGATGTGGTGACGGGGTATGTATTTCTTCTAATCTCTTTATTTATTTTGATTTTTCCTGCTTATATTTGTGTTTTGCTTATAGGTTCTTTCCTTGTGAACGGTATCTTTTCTCTGGTCTTATTTGATTCAGGTGCTACCTGATCCTTTGTATCTCTTGCACTCAACAAGAGGTTTGTTGATACTCTGGGGGAGTTGGATTATCCATTAGAGGTTGAGATTGTTGATGATCATCCTGTGTGGGTATCGAGGGTTCACTGGGGATGTATATTAGAGTTGCTTAGTGTGCGGTACTCGATTGATTTGGTTCCCATTCATCTGCGTGAGAGCAACGTCATTGTAGAGATGGATTGTTTGAGCCCAAATGGGGCAATGATTGATTGCGAGCATCAGTTGGTACGTATTTAGACCCCAAGTGGGAGAGAGTTAGTGCTTCAGGGATAGGGTGTTCAGTGTGGGCTGACCTTCTGTTCAGCAGTTAGGGACAGACGCTATATTCAGCAGGGTTGTTCTTGATTTTTTACTTACCTGATGGATACCCGGGAGAAGGGTTAGGTGGATATGGACGATGTACCAGTAGTCCGGGAGTACCCGAATGTGTTCCCCGAGGATTTTCCTGGTGTGCTTCTGGAGAGGCAGGTGGAGTTTGGGATTAACTTAGTTCCTGGTGCGGCTCCGATAGCCAAAGCACCTTATCGATTAGCACCACCAGAGATGCAGGAGTTTTCTACATAGCTGCAAGATCTATTAGACAATGGGTTTATTCGGCCATGTAATTCACCATGGGGAGCATCGATCTTGTTTGTGAAGAAGAGGGATAGGTTGCATTGGATGTGTATTGACTACCAGGAGCTGAATAAGCTAACAGTGAAGAACCGTTATCAGCTCCCGAAGATAGATAGTTTATTTGACCAGCTCCGGGGTGCATCTTGGTTTTCCAAGATTGATCTGCGTTCGGTTTATCATCAGATGAGGGTCAGAGATGAGGATACACATAAGACGGCCTTCTGCACTCATTATGGTCATTAAGAGTTTGTGGTGATGCCCTTCGGGCTCACCAATGCTCCAGCCGCATTCATGGACCTCATGAATCACGTATGCAGGCCTATGATGGATCGGTCTATGATTGTGTTTATTGATGACATCCTGATCTGTTCCAAGACCCAGGAGCAGCATGAGGAGCCTCTGAGAGAGGTATTAGAGACCCTGATGAGGGAGAGGTTGTATGTGAAGTTCACCAACTATGAGTTTTGGTTGCGTGAGGTGTAGTTTCTGGGGCACCTTGTCAACCAGAACGGTATTCTGGTCAATCCGTCCAAGATTGAGGCGGTGATGAAGTGGGAGGTTCCAAGGTCTCCATCTGAGATTCATAGTTTCCTTGGATTGGCAGGTTACTACCGGAGATTCATTCAGGATTTCTCCAAGATAGTGGTTCCTTTGACCAAGTTGACGAAAAAGACTGTCACTTTTCATTAGGGGCGTGAGCAGCAGGCAGCTTTTGAGTCTCTAAGGCAGAAATTGTGTGAGGCACCAATTCTGATCCTGCCATAGGGCGTTAAGGACTTTATGGTATATTATGATGTGTCGATCACGGGTTTAGGTGCAGTATTGATATAGTGGGTTCATGTGATCGCTTACACTTTGAGGCAACCGAAGCCTCATGAGGCGAATTATCCTACACACAATTTGGAGTTAGGGTCTGTGGTGTTCGCCTTCAAGATTTGGCGACATTACCTCTATAGGGTTCATTGTACTATTTACACGGACCACAAGATTTGGTGACATCCCAATCAGGGATGTGTGTTTGAGGATGACGGTGATTACCCCACTTCTTGAGCAGATTCGAGTGGCTCAAGTTTAGGATATGAAGGAAGAGCAACAACAGAGTGAGCACATAGTGGGTCAGGTGGCTTCCTTTGATTATAATAGTAGGGGGTTATTGACCCTTCATAGGAGGGTGTGGATTCCATATTGGGGCGGTACACATCAGTTTTTGATGGAGGAAGCGCACAAGTCGAGATTCTCTATTCATCCCGGAGCGACAAAGATGTCTAGAGATCTTTGGCCCGATTATTGGTGGCCATGTATGAAGCAAGATGTGGCCTAGTATGTGGAGAGGTGCTTGACTTGCAGAAAAGTCAAGGCCGAGCATCAGTGACTCCACGACAACATGGAGCCGTTGGAAGTCCCCATTTATAAATTGGAGGAGATTATGATGGATTTTTATCACCAAATTGCCTAGGACAGCGTGCGGAGTGGATTCTATATGGGTCATCGTGGATCGATTGACCAAGAGCGTGCATCGTATTCAGATCTAGGAGAACATTTCGGCGGAGAAGTTGGCCGATATCTACATTCGGGAGGTGGTGACACGTCATGGGGTGCCGGTTTCTGTGGTCTCTGATAGGTATGTTCGGTTTACTTCCAGGTTCTGGAAGAGGTTCCACGAAAAGTTTGGTACTCGTCTGCATTTCAATACGGCTTTCTACCCGCAGAGTGAGCGGACTATCCAGACTTTGGAAGATATGTTGTGGGCTTGTGTTATGGATTTTGGCGGCATCTGGGATACACATCTTCCTTTGGTGGAATTTTCGTATAACAATAGTTATCATGCCAACATTGATCGACCTCCTTTTGAGATGCTCTATGGGAGGAAGTCTAGGACCTAGATATGTTGGGGAGAGGTCGGACAGCGGGTCATAGGGAGTACCGAAGTGGTACTCAAGACAACGGAATTGATTCAGTAGGTCTGCGGCAGACTTCAGACAACACAGTGTCGACAGAAGAGCTACGTAGACAAACGCCGGTCAGATTTGGAGTTTTAGGTTGGAGATACGGTACTCTTGATGGTGTCAGCTGGGAAAGGTGTCATTCGATTCAGTAATAGGGGTAAGTTGGGCCCCAGGTATATTGGTACTTTTAGGGTATTAGCTCGGGTGGGCAGGGTTGCGTATCGTTTGGATCTACCAGAGGAGCTCAGTCAGATTCATAGCATGTTTCATGTCTCTCAGTTACGGAAGTACTTGGTTTGATGATTCTACAGTGGTTCCATTGGAGGACATTCAGGTGGATGATCGTCTGAATTATATATAGAGACCACTGGTGATCCTATACATGAGGACGAAGACTTTGCGAAACAAGGTGTTAGACCTCGTGAAGGTGTAGTGGCAGCACCGAAAGGGTTCATAATGGACGTGGGAACCAGAAGTCGAGATGAGAGAGCATTACCCCGAGTTGTTTGATATAGTAGACTTCAAGGACAAATTCTGATTCAAGTGGGGGAGAATTGTAACATCCATATCCTTGAGGTACTTAATTCCGTGAATTTATAGATTTTGGAAGAGGGTCACGACGTGAGATATGATGGTCACACCTTGTTTCATGTCTCTCAGCTGCGGAAGTACTTGGTTTGATGATTATGCAGTAGTTCCATTGGAGGACATTCAGGTGGATGATCGTCTGAATTATATATAGAGACCACTGGTGATCCTAGACATGAGGACGAAGACTTTGCGAAACAAGGTGTTAGACCTCGTGAAGGTGTAGTGGCAGCACCGAAAGGGTTCATAATGGACGTGGGAACCAGAAGTCGAGATGAGAGAGCATTACCCCGAGTTGTTTGATATAGTGGACTTCAAGGATAAATTCTGATTCAAGTGGGGGAGAATTATAACATCCATATCCTTGAGGTACTTAATTCCGTGAATTTATAGATTTTGGAAGAGGGTCACGACGTGAGATATGATGGTCACATCGTGAGTAATAGTTGACCAGTTGATCCGCATCCTTTTGAGTCTCACGACATGAGGCATACATTCTCACGACGTGAGAATGACCTGATGACCCAAAACCCTAATATTGTGAGTATTTAAGGGAATGAGAGGCTAGAGTTGCACATCCTCAACCTCTCTCACCCTCTAAGCCTCCTGGAAACCCTGATTTTGACCCTCTTTGAGATCCTTGGTCATTCTTGGTGTCGCTTGCTTAAAGAAGGGGAAAAAAAGAGAAAGAAATATCATTGTGGTGGAATTTGCAACGAAACATCATTATCATCAGCTCTTTTCCTCTTAGACCCCTTGTAAGTACCAAGACTCAAACTTTATTTCCTTTCATGGCTAGATCTAGGTTTTTTGGTCCCATTTCATTAAGTTATAACTAGTTGGAGTGAAGAAGATCCATAAAGTTAGAAACTTTATGATTCCAAATGGTCTTTTGAGTCTCATATCATCTAGATATGGAAGTTGGTGAAGTATTAGAAGCATGCATGAGAACTTGAGGCCATATTTCTACGTTTGACCTAAAATGGTGTGGGGACATGCATGGTGCATGCATGTCCATAAAGCAAGCATTTTTATGGACCATTAGGGTCCCCTTAAGCTTCTATAAGTGTTGAGTTTGAAGGCTGAATGGATTAAGAGCATTGTAACTTTGGTTTTGGCTTCAGACCAATTCTCACAACGTGAGACATGAAAAACCCATCCCTTGTTGAGTTGTCCGAGTCAGGAGAGAGTTTTTGGAATCGGACTGGGTGACTCTCACGACATAACCAAGTATTCGACACGACGTAAGGCTTGGTTTTGGGATTATTGATTGATCTAGCAGGTTAACTCATTGTATGGGATTGATTCTGGTCATCTTGGTTATAGGGCATATTTCGTAAGGTTTGAACTTGAAAGGGTAAAATGGTTTTTTACCCTAAGGGAGAGAAGGTTGACTATTTAGGCCCTTGATATTGATTAGATACCTTAAATTCTAATTAAGGTAACTTGTATGTATTTAGTGCGAGGAGTCTTCGTATCCGCAGCCTGAGCATTTATCTGATTTTTCAGCAGATTAAGGTGAGTCTCCTCCGAGTGTTTAGCGGGTCGAAGGCACCAATGTCGGCTCATGGATTATGGTTATTAGTTTGCTAGATGTTTGTGTGACTCTTGCATGTTTTGTATGCGTTTTTATGTATACTGGATGGGGCCTGATGGATGTACAGGGCGGGGTCCGACGTATGTATGAATGTGTAACGCCCCGACCCCCAGGTATAAATTTTAAATCTTTTATATTCATAATTATAGACCTACTCGACGAGTTGGCTACCCCAGCTCATCGTGTAGACACTGATCATCCTGCGTGGTTTATGGAACCTACTCGACGAGTTGGAGGACCCCAACTCGACGAGTAGAGGTTGTGCATGAAAACCCTAATTTTTAGGGTTTGCACCCTATTTAAAGGGCCTTAAGTCCTTTCCCCCAGCCACCCTTGCCACTTTTCACGTCCAGAAGCAAACCCTAATCGATCTAACCCTAGTTTGAGTGTGTGTGAGGCTAAAAGTGTGTGTTTGGTGCATTTCTTGAAGAGGCTTGAAGATTTAGAGGCTTGGAACGAGAAGAAGCTTGTAGATCCAACATCTACATCGTGTTGGCATCCGGTTGAAGGTAAAAAGTCTTTACCTTGGCTTTCCATTTCTTAGATCTCTTCTTATGTTAGTATATGGCCATTTTTGGTGCAAAAGGGGGTCATTCCCGGGTTTGAGCTTGTCATGAGAATGTGGTCTCAGATCTGGACTCCTCTAGGCCCTCATGAACATAAAGTTTTCGACTTTATCTAGCCCTAGCCCTTTTCCATGTCCTAAACCTCTTCCTAAGGCTAGTTTTGAGTGTTTTAGCTTCTTAAAGCCTTCCATGCACGTACAGTTAGCAACTTTACATGGTAACTGCAACCTAAGAGCCTAGATCTTCAGTTTGGAGTCTTGGTTTCGCTTAAAAACGTCTGGAGGAGAAAAGAAATGAAGGAACTCGACGAGTTGGATGAGGGTTTCCCGCTTTCTGGATTCTGCATGAACCCGGCAAGTTAACGAGATGACTCGACGAGTTGGTTAGCGTTTTTCCTGATATTCTGGATAATGCATGGACTCGACGAGTTACTTGGTGACTCGGCGAGTTGATTGGGGTTTTCACGACTTTCCGAGTTCTGAAGGAACTCGACGAGTCTGTAAGCTGCACTCGACAAGTTGGGTCAACATGGATTGTTGACCTTGACTGTTGACTTTGACTTTGACCAAGGGTTGACCAGTTTGACTTTTGAGGATATTTTGGTAATTTGGGAATTTATGGAATTGGATCAATAGTGGTTGTACGTGTTGGTGTTTGGAGTCGTGTCTCCGGAGTTTGATATTTCAGTTCTGATCGACATTGTGAAGTGAGTTGTCCTCACTATACTAATAGGGTCGAAGGCACCAATGTCGGCCCTTATTGGATTGTTATCCTGGTTATTGCATGATGATATGCATTGTTAGGTCGGTATCCTGGTATACAGGATGATGATATGTTAGTGACCTGTTAGTTCGATATCCTGGTATATAGGATGATGCTATGATTAGTGATCTGTTAGATCGGTTTGACTGTTTTTACATGCTAGCATTTTTATCTATGTGTTGATTGTATGCTTGGGGGTGGGTTGAGGCGGACCTGCTTTGTGATGTAGGCCAACATACCCAAGGCGGCCCGGATAGACTGTAGGCCCAATGGGGGATACTAGTTAGGCCGCAGGCCCGAAGAACGGTCCAGACAGGCTGAAGGCCCGGTAGGGCAGACCAGACATGTTGAAGGTTCTGATAGTGGGCCAGATAGACTGAAGTCCCGGTGAGGGCGGTCCAGTCATACTGTAGACTGCATATGCATGATGTTTATTATGATATGGTTACGGTTTGTATGGCGTTGGTATTTTGGGGGAACTCACTAAGCTTCGGGCTTATAGTTTTGGATTTTGTTTCAGGTACTTCGGATGATCACGGGAAGGTGAAGGCGTGATCGTGCATCTCCTCGCATTTTATGATTTGGTTTTTGGGATACTCTGATATGAAACTATTTTGAAAACATTTTGTAATAAATAATGGTTTTTGAATGTTTAAAAAAGTTTTAAATTTTTATGAATTTATTAGATGTTACAAGTTGGTATCAGAGCCTTATTTTGAGTGAATTGGAGGAACACCCGTGTGAATCCAGTCTCAAACTTAGGAAAAAGGTTTTCAAAATGGTTTTCAAAAGACTAAAGGAGGATGTAGAGTGTACGATCAGCCGGAGCCAGTAAGTAGACCCCAAAATACCATACGGATATTTGATATTATGATATGTTAGAACAACATGCTAGTTCTAGGCTAGGGATCCTCAGGAATTGCATGATAGAATTGCCTGATTATATGATGCCTGATAGCCTAGGGTTTTCCTTGTATGAAATTGACATCATTACTATAGTTGCTTAGCGTATGCATTATAGTTGTACATAATTAGGATCTTATAGCCTGAGAATGTTTTGTTTGGCCTTATTTCCTGTTCTTGTTTGATGAAGGGCTTAGGGTAGGATCAGATATTCGAATGTATATAGGGTCCAGCGTTATGTATGACTAGCATACACGAGTGTTGCAGGGTTGGTGGAAGTTTCATGGGTGAGTTGTGTGGGGTCAGTCGGCCGGTTATGAGATATTTAGCCTTCCTCTAGGAGTAAGGATTGAGCACTCGCCATGCTTATGTATATTGTTAGGGCGTGGTGATGATACTTGAGACAAAGATGGATGTTACAGTATGCATGATATGTATGGTATGAGGTATTTTGGGGAACTCACTAAGATTTGTGCTTATAGTTTTCAGTTTATGTTTCAAGTACTTCCGGTTTGAAGGGGAAGAGCTCGGGATGATCGCATGGCACACACACCATGATTTTTCCGCTTTATTGACTCTTATGTATTTTGGATGATTACTGATACACTATGACTTTCTTATGGGTTTTATTATCACGTATGGTTGATGTTTATTTAATATAAAAATAAAATTTTTGGTTCTGGGTTTTTGAGACGTTACATTCTGAAAGTACTAATGAATAGTATGATGAACCCATACCAATTATTATAGAGGCACCACAAGAAACACAAACCATTCATAAATCTAATAGTGTGTCTCAACAACCAAAGTAATATGGATTTCTCATGATTGATGAAGAATTAGGGGATCATTGCAAACCCACTAGCTACCATGAAGCTATGTTAGATTCATAATATGATAAAGAGTTAGAAGCCAAGAATGTTACTATGTAGTCCATGGAGGATAACCAAATTTAGAACGTGATTGATCTTCCACCCCACATCATGCTTGTTAAATGCAAACTGTTACGAAGAAACCCAACATGTTCAGTAAAGTACATACCCTTAAATCCAAATTATAATGATATGTTGTGCATAGACACGTGGTATAGATTATAAGGAAACGTTTTCCCCAACAGTGAGCATTAAAGCTATTAGGTTACTGATTACCATAATCTATAAGATATGGAAAATGGATGTCAACGCAATCTTCTCAAATGGCCGCCTTAACAACTTTGATATGGTGCAACCAAAAAGGTTTGTGAATCTAAATTATCCTAATAAATTGTGAAAAGCTTCAATATATATATATATATATATATATATATATATATATATATATATATATATATATATAGGGAAAAGTTCAATAAAGAACCATAATTATTGGTTCTTCAAGGAACCAAATCTTTTTTTCAATTTCTAGAGCTTATTCTTTAACGAAAAAAATCTAAAAATATCTAAATTCATATATTAACATTGTGAATGTGAAAAATATTTTTCGGATTCACCGTGTGAATCCGGATTCACATTGTGAATTTGACGCAAAAAATCTAAAAATATCTAAATTCATATATTAACATTAGTGTCTAAGCCCGTACCAATATTTGGTATATACTTGACCCGGTTATGCATGGTCCTTTTGGGTTGCCTTCACCAAAGCAACTTGACAAGGTAATTTCAGGAAAGAGAGAGGATATTATGGTTTATTAATATATTATAAGAATAATATTTTAAAGGAGAAATCATATTTATTTAATTAGTATTAGTCATAAATTAATTAGGAATTAATTTGGTGACTAAAAGAGATTAATTAAATAAAGGGGCTTAAACTGTCAAGTGTGTGATAGTTGAGTTTTGGGCTAGGAAACCTAATGGACTAAGGGGGAACGAAATTATGATGAAGGATCATCATATTTTCGTCCAAGGGCCCTATTCCAGAAGGTTCCTTGGGCTGCTTGGTCATTAAGTTGTCCATTAGGGTTTAGACTGAAACCCTAGCAGCCTATAGTATAAATAGAGACCCTTGCATGCAATTTTCGGCCACTTGTTCCCAAGAGAAACCCTAGGGCCGATTTTAGCATTGTCTCTCCTCTCTCATAATTGCCTTCTTGCTTGTGTGGTGTTTGTGATCCATTAGAGGAATTACAATTGTGATTCTAAGCTCAAGAGAAGAAGATTCAAGCTACTATTTGAAGAGGTAAACATCTAGATCTGATGTTATATGTTAATTATGATATTTTGTATGCTAGACTAGGGTTTGTAAGTCTTGGATTCATTGCATATACAATAGAGAAACCTAGATCCAAACATTAGGGTTTGTATGAGCACATAGGATTGTTCTTATGTATAAAACCCATCAATATATATATATATATATATATATATATATATATATATATATATATATATATATATATATAACCATGTCAGCAAGGCAAAAATTCTAAAGAGATGATATTAGAATAATATATGTAATATTCTGTTAGAATATTCTAAAATTTCCAAAAAGATTATAAATTATCATATTCTAGTAGAATAATACACATATACATGCATATATAAGTAATATTCTTATAGAATAAAAAATGACGAAAAAATAATTTTTTTTTTTGTGTTTTAAAATTTAAAAAAATTAAAAAAAAAATATACTTCAACAAAGCAAAAATTCTAAACATACGAGACTAGAATAATACATGTAATATTCTATTAGAACATTCTAAAATTTCCGAAAAATAGTTATAAATTACAATATTCGAATAATACACATATACATACATATATGAGTAATATTCTAATAGAATATTTTGTTAGAATATTGAATGAATTTTCATGGTGACATGGATTGTTTTTATTTTTCTGTTTTTTTTATTTTTTCAAACTTTTTTTGGATATAAAAAATGATGAAAATAATGGAAAATATTTTTTAATTTTTTTCACTTTTTTTTTCATATTTTTATCTGTGAATAACTAAACGTGTGGAATATATATATATATATATATATATATATATATATATATATATATATATATATATATATATATATATAGGGTTGAGATCGGTTGAGAACTCATAGTTTCCTGAGAACCCGAAAACTAAAAGCGGAGCGTTAGATCAAAACTAATTCATTAAGGGCGTTAGATCAAAACTACTTCATTAGGTCAAATATAGATAATCACTAAATTAATTGTTTGATTTATATTATTTGTTATTTGATCCCTTGTGTTTTGAAAAGTTCAAAACTTGTCCTCAAGTTTTGAAATTTAAATTTTGTGATTAAAAGTTTAATTTTGAATGATTTAAATTTCAAACCCTTAGAATTTTACAAGTTTAAAATCCAACCCTATACTATTATATTATTACAAGATTAATTAATATATATGTATAAGAATAAGCTATTCTTGTCGCTAGTAGGCCTCATTCACGAAGCCAGTCTATAAGGTGGGTCTAAGGTTGCTGCCTATAAAATGGCGCTTAATGGATGTACACTCACATCACCGCTTGCTTGACTGGTGGAGGGTCGTTAGTCGAACGGATAGGATAGGGCACTTAATTCCTCATTATAAGTATAATGAATATTGCAAAGTAACTACAATGTTTTTCAAATTCCCAATCTTAGTTACTTTAGGGTAAAATGTGAAAAAATTGATGTTATTCCATGGAATTACACTTTGTACCCTTGTCAAACGTTAGTGGAGCGTGCGTGGCTAACCGGCACACTAATTTGGGATTGACATTGGTGACAAAGGGTGACTCGATGTTTATCATAGATCAATGGAGTGTGCGTGGCTAACCGGCACATTGATTAGGTGATAAAGACAATGGGTGCACCATGTTGATTCGCATGGTTATTCACAACTTGTTTGCGATCCTCGGCATCCCAGTCGCAAATTTGAAGTGCATATCGAGATTTAAACATGCCATTGAAATGTTCAATGAATCTCAAAAGGAAATCTAGGATTTTCAAATACATCTAAGACTTAATCTCTATTTCGTTTTTCATGGTGAAAATTAGTGAATCGTAATTCACTTACCATCAAATTATTTACTTTTAGATTACGGCATCCCTTTTCTAAGTTGTAAATAATGTTGTTGGATCCTAGCCCTAATTTCTCATTTGGGTGTTTAATTGGGGATTCATTTCTAATCAAACTTTGTTTCTTTCTATTTCAGATGTCTAACGCAAACGCAAACAACAACACTTCTGGGTCATTCTTGTTGATGAACCTGTGTCAAAAGGTGACATTTGATGGCTCGAACTTCAACGAGTGGATGAGATACATTCGCATGATAACTCGCTACGAGGACAAAGAATATGTCCTCGACGAGAAACTAGAAAAGATCAACCCAGAAGAAGCTACTCCTGAAGAGATGGTCGCCTTTGAGGCCCACGAGCGTGATGCGACGAAAGTTCATTGCATCATGTTGGCCACCATGAACCTCGAACTCCAAAAGTCCTATGAGGACATGTATCCATATGAGATGCACCAAGATTTGCTGGACAGGTACCACCAGAGCGCGAGGCAAGAGCGCTATGAGATCATTACCAACATGATCACCGCTAGGATGGGGAGTGGAGAATCCCTAACTGCTCATTTGCAAAGAATGAAAAGGTATGTTGATCGTCTTCTCAAACTTAATGTTAAGTTTGATTACGATTTGGCTATCGACATCATCATCCACTCTTTGCCTTCCTTCTACAACCAGTTCAGAATGTCCTACCACATGAACAAGGAAGAGGTCACCCTGAGTAAACTTCAAGGGCTCCTGAGGACAGCTGAGAGCAACCTCAAGGACAAATCTATTGCATCATCCTCTACTGTAGTTGCTCCTGTGTTGGCAATTGGCCAAGGAAAGGGAAAGAAGAGGAAGGCTCCTTCTAAGAGCCACCATAAGGGTAAGACCCAAGATGGTTCCTCTTCTAGTGGGACCAAAGCAGGTTCTGTTAAGCCCTCGTCTGACCCCAAGGAAGCAGAGTGCTTCTATTGCCACCAGAAGGGCCACTGGAAACGAAGCTGCCCTAAATATCTGCAGGATATTAAGGATGGGAAGATAAAGCCCGCCTTTGCAGGTATGTATTTAATTAAATCTAATAACTCATCACTTGCTACTTCATGGTTCCTTGATATTGGATGTGGTTACCACATTTGTTCTGATTTGCAGGGGCTAAGAGAAAGTAGGGAAGTGGAGCATGGAAGGATAAACTTGATCATGGGAAACAAGAAGTCTTCACCAGTAACCAAGATCGGAGTTTATTCCTTAGTGTTGAGTAATGGGTTAGGACTAGATTTAAATAATTATTGCTATTCGCCAGATATGGCAAGGAACATCATTTCTTTTCATGGATTGTTTAGACAAGGTTTCAGATATTCGTTTGATAATAGTAATGGTTCTATTAATGCTTATTTGAATGGTGTCTTTTATTTCAATGCATTACATTGTAATGGGATTTATGAATCTGTGTTAATTATAGATAATTTAGGAAATGATGTTTTGAATATTGATTTGTCCACAAGTTTGGAAAAAGCATGCTTGTGGCATTGTCGCCTTGGCCATGTTAACAAGAAACGCATAGCCCAACTCCAAAAGGATGGAGTCTTGGAGTCATTCGACCTTAGGGACGATGACGTGTGTGAATCTTGTTTACTTGGGAAGATGACCAAGTCACCCTTTACTGGCACATGTGAAAGGGGTGAGGGTGTATTGGATCTCATACATACAGATGTATGTGGACCCTTTAGATCCACCACAAGGGACGCTTGTCGCTTCTACGTGACTTTTACAGATGATTATAGCAGATATGGATATATCTACTTAATCAAGCAGAAGTCAGAAACTTTTGAAAAAATCAAAGAGTTTAAGAATGAAGTGGAGAATCAGCTGGGCAGGAAAATCAAGATGCTTCGATCTGATCGAGGAGGAGAGTACCTAAGTCTTGAGTTTCACGACTATCTAAAAGAATGTGGAATAGTTTCGCAATTGACGCCTCCTAGAACGCCACAATTGAATGGTGTGGCTGAGAGACGTAATCGAACCTTGTTGGACATGGTTCGTTCTATGATGAGTCGTGTTTCGTTACCAATCTCATTATGGGGGTATGCCTTAGAGACTGCCGCCCATATCCTCAACTTAGCTCCCACCAAGAAGGTTGCCAAGACACCTCACGAGATGTGGACAGGGAAAGCTCCCTCGTTAGCACATGTCAAGGTTTGGGGTTGTGAAGCTTTCGTAAGACGAGAGACTCACGACAAACTAGAACCTCGTAGTGATAAGTGTTATTTCATCAGCTATCCACAGAAGTCTTTTGGCTATCTCTTCTATAGACCAAGTGACAATGTTGTCTTTGTTGCTAGGAGAGGAGTTTTCAGAGAGAGAGAACTCATAAGTCAAGGAGACAGTGGGAGTCAGATTGACCTTGAAGAGATTCAAGAGTCAGGAGATGAAGGAACCTCTGGCACTGGCGCTCAACCTGAGGAGGAAACTCCTATTGAACCAATTGACCAGTCCTTACCTCTTAGACGTTCCAATAGAGTTAGTGTTCCACCCCAGTTTTATGGTTTCCATATTACTACTGACGGGGATACGTTTATTAGTGATAGTACACTAGTAAATCTGGACGAACCAATTAGCTATAAGGAAGCCATGGCAGGCCCAGAGTCTGCTAAATGGAAAGAGGCAATGGACAGCGAGATTCAGTCCATGTATGACAACCAAGTTTGGAATTTGGTTGATAATGTACCAGGTCGTAAGACGGTCGGGTGTAAGTGGATCTTCAAGAAGAAGACAGACATGGATGGGAAAGTGCACACTTATAAAGCGCGATTAGTCGCGAAGGGCTTTACTCAAACTCATGGAGTTGACTATGATGAGACCTTCTCACCAGTTGCAAAGATAAAGTCTATTAGGGTAATGCTCGCAATAGCTGCGTTTCATGATTATGAAATTTGGAAAATGGACGTAAAAACCGCTTTCCTAAATGGGAAGTTGGCTAAGGATGTTTACATGAATCAGCCAAAGGGTTTTGTCGATGCGAAGCATCCCAATAGGGTGTGCAAGCTTGAAAAATCCATTTATGGATTAAAGCAAGCATCTCGCAGATGGAATCTTTGTTTTGACGAGAAGGTCAAAGAGTTTGGTTTTCTGCGAAGCGAAGATGAGTCATGTGTGTATGTCAAGGCCAATGGGAGTATAGTGAGCTTCCTCGTATTGTATGTCGATGACATACTGCTCATAGGAAACGACATCCCAACCTTGCAGGAGGTCAAGTCCTGGCTTGGGAAGTGTTTCGCTATGAAGGACCTCGGAGAGGCTTCGTATATTCTGGGAATAAGGATAGTGAGAGACAGAAGTAAGAAACTGATAGGACTCAGTCAGGATACGTACTTGGAAAAGGTACTAAAACGTTTTAGTATGGAAAATTCCAAGAAAGGGGAGTTACTAATTCAATGCAATACCAAACTGAGTAAGACTCAGAGCTCGAGTACAGAGGCAGAGATAGCTGATATGAGCCGAGTACCTTACGCTTCTGCAGTTGGCTCGATTATGTACGCTATGACCTATACTCGCCCTGATGTGGCCTTCGCTTTGAGCATGGTCAGTAGATATCAAGGGAACCCTGGTAGAGCGCATTGGATTGTTGTCAAGAATATTCTTAAGTACCTACGAAGGACCAAGGAATGGTTTCTAGTCCTTGGTGGGAGTGATGACTTAAGGGTGCGAGGGTACAGTGACGCTAGTTTTCAGACGGATCGGGATAATTACCGATCGCAGTCAGGCTGGGTCTTTACCCTGAATGGAGGAGCAGTGACTTGGAAAAGTTCCACGCAAGAGACCGTATTTGATTCAACGTGCGAATCAGAGTACATTGCGGCAAGCAAGGCGTCAAAGGAGGCTATATGGTTGAAGAACTTCATAGGAGACCTTGGAGTTATGCCATCCATAAAGGAGCCCATGGAAATTTTCTATGATAATGAAGGAGCGGTTGCCTTGACCAAGGAACCAAGGGATCATGGCAGATCTCGACATATCGACAGGAAATACCATTTTATTAGACATCGGGTAGAAGAGGGACTCCTCGTTGTGAAGAGGGTATCGTCAGAAGATAACCCAGCAGATCCCCTTACGAAGGGACTGAGTAGGGTCAAGCATTTGAAGCACGCTAGGAGCGTTGGGCTAAAGGACGATATTAGTTTAGATTAGATAGGTAGGAAATTTGTAATGGATAATCTTGTATTCAACATTTTGATGATTAAATAAAGGTGTGTTATTTATAAGAAAGTTGATATCTTGTGTTGATTATTTATCTGTTATTTCCATTTTGCATGTTTTGACTTCCTGAATAATAAGATTGTTCGAACAGTCCACAATCGCTCATATGTTGGAAGTAGATATGAAAGAAGATTGTCATAAATTTGTTTGTAGATTGTCTAAAAGGTTTTAGACATAGCAAAGGTTTGATGCAAAGTTTATGAGTGCTTATGAAATATGTTTTGAGCATTGGAATAGACCCGCACTTGCTAGTATCACTTCATGAAAGATATCACAAGTGATCGCAATATGATAATATCATATAATCTTTGAACCTAGAGATATGGTTATTATTTGCTAGTTGATTATGCATTGATAATATGAAAACACATCAGTAACTTGATGTTATAAAACGTATTATTGTGTGTAACTTAGCTAGTAGATAATAAAAGCATATAAGTCGAAGTTTTCTGTTCCTTTTATTCTAAGAGTATAAAAGCGATATCTTGGCCACTCGATGATTTGGTTTGACTTATGTGTCGGGCCTGGTCAGGATGAGGTTGATGTGTTCAACTGAATTCTATGTCGAACGAATCAGAGATCGATAAACAAAAATGTTGGACAATAAGTATTGTCGGCATGATATCTACAACAGAGGATTATACGATCCCTTATTTGAAGGACAGGATTTTGATCAAAGTTGACGAAAGCGTATAAGAGCTACGATTGCTAACCGGATCCTAAAGTCGTATGTGAGATATAGTTAGTAGACTTATCCAAGTGGGAGACTGTTGGATTAGTGTCTAAGCTCGTAACTATATTTGGTATGTACTTGACCCGGTTATGCATGGTCCTTTTGGGTTGCCTTCACCAAAGCAACTTGACAAGGTAATTTAAGGAAAGAGAGAGGATATTATGGTTTATTAATATATTATAAGAATAATATTTTAAAGGAGAAATCATATTTATTTAATTAGTATTAGTCATAAATTTATTAGGAATTAATTTGGTGACTAAAAGAGATTAATTAAATAAAGGGGCTTAAACTGTCAAGTGTGTGATAGTTGAGTTTTGGGCTAGGAAACCTAATGGACTAAGGGGGAACGAAATTATGATGAAGGATCATCATATTTTCGTCCAAGGGCCCTATTCCAGAAGGTTCCTTGGGCTGCTTGGTCATTAAGTTGTCCATTAGGGTTTAGACTGAAACCCTAGCAGCCTATAGTATAAATAGAGACCCTTGCATGCAATTTTCGGCCACTTGTTCCCAAGAGAAACCCTAGGGCCGATTTTAGCATTGTCTCTCCTCTCTCATAATTGCCTTCTTGCTTGTGTGGTGTTTGTGATCCATTAGAGGAATTACAATTGTGATTCTAAGCTCAAGAGAAGAAGATTCAAGCTACTATTTGAAGAGGTAAACATCTAGATCTGATGTTATATGTTAATTATGATATTTTGTATGCTAGACTAGGGTTTGTAAGTCTTGGATTCATTGCATGTACAATAGAGAAACCTAGATCCAAGCATTAGGGTTTGTATGAGCACATAGGATTGTTCTTATGTATAAAATGTTGGGTTTTGAGCATTCTAACACTTCCTAAGTGTACATGCAACCCTATTAAACCTTGGATCTATGTTTGTCTAAGATACATGCAAAATATTATTTTCCAAGGTTTATAACCTATCTAGCATGGCATGGGGTACTTTTAACCATAAAAGAACTAGATGAATTACATACCTTTTGTTGATTGTTGATTCCTTGGAGTTTGAGAGCCAAGCACCAATAATGTGAATGCCTCAAATGGAAATCACAAATCACCACAAACTTGGAAAATGTATGAGAGAATATACTAACTCTTGATTTTGGCCACCACACTTACACACACATTAGTGTCTTTTTCATGCAACATAAGCTTGTTTATATAGTGTACATGGTTAGGGTGAAACCCTAATAAGCCATGTCTTTTCCTCTTCCAAGGATCCATGGGTAAAAGCTCCATGGATCATCCATGGACTTCCATATAAGCTTAGCCCATTCCCAAATGAGTGTTAGCCCACACTATATAAATATAATAGCCCATGATTTAATTAGTCTTCCTTTTAATCACTAAATTAATTCATAATTAATTCAAGATTAAAACTAATTAAGTAACATGACTTTATATTAATATATTATAACTTATAATATATTAATAAATCGTAAGTATACAACTCTCATAAAATTATCCATAACTAGTTCGGGTGAAGTGCAACCCAAATGGACCATGTCGGGTCGGGTCAAGTATATACCAAATAAGTTATGCACTTAGACACCTTATCCAACATAAAACCCATCAATATATATATATATATATATATATATATATATATATATATATATATATATATATATATATATATATATATATATATATATATATATAACCATGTCAGCAAGGCAAAAATTCTAAAGAGATGAGATTAGAATAATATATGTAATATTCTGTTAGAATATTCTAAAATTTCCAAAAAGATTATAAATTATCATATTCTAGTAGAATAATACATATATACATGCATATATAAGTAATACTCTTATACTTCAACAAAGCAAAAATTCTAAACATACGAGACTAGAATAATACATGTAATATTATATTAGAATATTCTAAAATTTCCGAAAAATAGTTATAAATTACAATATTCGAATAATACACATATACATACATATATGAGTAATATTCTAATAGAATATTTTGTTAGAATATTGAATGAATTTTCATGGTGACATGAATTGTTTTTATTTTTCTGTTTTTTTTATTTTTTCAAACTTTTATTGGATATAAAAAATGACGAAAATAATGGAAAATATTTTTTAATTTTTTTTCACTTTTTTTCATATTTTTATCTGTGAATAACTAAACGTGTGGAATATATATATATATATATATATATATATATATATATATATATATATATATATATATATATATATATATATATAGGGTTGAGATCGGTTGAGAACTCATAGTTTCATGAGAACCCGAGAACTAAAAGTGGAGCGTTAGAAGTGTTTCGGGTGTTCGGGTTGTGTTTTGAAGCTTAGGGGTATTTGGGTGATGTGTCAGTTCGGGCTTTTGTGGATAATGGATTTTTGTTCGGAAGGTCTAAAGTAATATATGATTTGATAGATGTGTAGAGCTTCTCGTTACCCTTCCGTGGATATAAGGATCGTTGAAAACGGATTTATAACGAAGAAGTTATGGCTTTCAGAAGTTTAGTAGTTTCAGACTTAGCCGAGTACGTTGGGCGTACATAAGGAGTACGTTGGGCGTACTAGGGAAAAAGGGAGTACGCTGGGCGTACCTTGGGTTACGCTGGGTGTACCTTGGGTTACGCTGGGCGTAATGACCAGGAGTGGTCGCGAAGGTTCTCTGGAGTACGCTGGGCGTACCAGAATTACGCTGGGCGTAATCCCGTCAGATCATAACCCTATTTTAGGGTCTTGGACCCTATTTAAACCCCTTATCTCATAACCAAACCCTAACATCTTCAGCATCCACCCCTCTAAACATTAGAAATTGACATATATCATCCATGGTGGCATTTTGAGCTTATAGAGTCCATTTTTGGGGTGTTTAACCCATTTCCAAGAAGTTGGAGTTTGATGCAAGGATGGGAATCAAGGAGGAGCTTATGGATCTGGCTTTTAGGACTCATTCTCATCTTAATGAAGGTATAAAGCTCTGAACTTGACCATTGAATGCTTAGATCTATTATGTTGAGTTTTTGGATCTTTTTGGTCCCAAGAATGGGGCTTTATGGTTCCAAATTTGTTTTTAGGCTTGGGGTTGCCACCCTTGATGCTATTTGAGTCCCTAAGGCAGAAAGTTGCCATCTTGATGGTCTTAATGGGTTCATGCTTGAGTTAGGGTCACTTTTATGGAAGTAGAATGCCATTTTTGGAGTTTGGGTTTGTTTACGGCATGCAAAGTCACCAAGTCAGTGACTTAATGGGTTTAGATGTTAAGTATAGCTCAGATCTGTAATTTGGACTTGTTGGATCAAGTATTAAGCACTTAATGGATGTTGTGCATGAGCTACTTGTTCGCTGGGCGTACTACGTAGTACGCTGCGCGTACAGTCTATTTGCTCAGTACGCTAAGCGTACAGAAGAGGTACGCTGGGCGTACGCTCTCAGGAGGACTTGAGCCTTTGAGGACTTCGGACCTTTGGGCCCTAATGGTTTTGGGGCTGGATTTGTTGATAGTTGGGCCTATTGGGCCTTGTGGCCCAATATAGAAATGGACTTCACATTTGTGGGCCTCGGTTTGGGCCAATAGGTTGTTGTGGGCCTTCGTGGGCCAATTTGGTCAGTATTATTGACTAAGGAGAATATTGAGCTTTAGTATAAGGTCCATTAGAAAGGTTTGGGCCCAATTTGGAAAATTGGGCCATTGACGGTTTTATGGACATTATAATGTTGGGCTTTTGTTTTGGGTTCGGACCTTAGTTGTGGATCATATTGGGCCAAGGGTTAAATGGTCATTCTACCCCATGCGTGGATTAAGGATTATGGTATGGGGCCCAATTGCTAACTTGGGTATATTGATTGGTAGTGGCAGCTCGGGAAGCTGGCGGGGCAGCAGCTAAGGATTTCTTCAGGAAGCTTTTGCATTCGAGGTAAGTCTTCTCACCATACCAATGGGTCTAAGGCACCAAGGCCGACCCATTTTATGTTATGTGGTACACTAGCTGTAGTAGAGATATGTGGTATGGTAGTTAGCTTTATGCTAAGTGGTATGCTAGTGATTATATGATATGTTTTATGCTAGTTGTCTTTGTGATACTTGCATGGAAGACCCCGGGGGGAACCCGTGGCATTGGATGTAAGACCATGTGGGGTAGCCCATGGCAGTCCTAGGTAAGGACCATGTGGGGGTAGCCCATAACATTGGATGTAAGACCATGTGGGGTAGCCCATGGCAGTCCTAGGTAAAGACCATGTGGGGTAGCCCATGACATTGGAAGTAAGACCATGTGGGGTAGCCCATGGCTTTCCTAGGTTTTATGTATGCATGGCTTATGTGATACAGGTAGCTTTTATAGCTAACAGGATATGTGTTATGTGGATTGTGTATATGGTATGCTCTAGGAAACTCACTAAGCTTCGTGCTTACAGGTTTTGTTTATTGTTTCAGGTATCATCGTTTTGGAAAGGAAGGGCTCGGATTGATCGCAGTGCACACACCTATGATTTCCACAATGAATGATTTTGGGATGAACTCTGATAAATGTTTTACTTAATGATGATTTGAAATCTTTGGAATAAATGATATCTATTTTTAGGTTATATTAAAAATGAAATTTTTACCCCTGATTTTTGGGTCGTTACAAGTTGGTATAAGAGCCTTGGTTTGAGGGATTCGGACATACTCCGGGTGAGTCTGGACTCAAACTGAGGATCTGTAAGGTTTTCAAAGGAAAAACGTTCTCGAGTAAAGAATTTCTAAGACAAGAAAGGGTGTGGTGCATGCAATCGGCCGAGCTCAAGTAAGTTTCCCAGAATACCCATAATTGTTATTTGTTATGATTTCATTTATGAATTTGAGAATTGCATGCTAGCTAGGGCTAGGAGAGATGCCTTTATATGTTGTATGAGCTGGTAGACTTGCATGTTAGTGCTGAGTAGTCAGCAATAGGTTGGCCTGATATGTGGTGCTTGTAGCCATGAGGATATTGGATGTCATGCTGGAATTAGAATGATAATTGGTATTGGTAACTGTTAAGTGTATGTTTTAAAAAAATTGTATACGGTTAGGACTCGTTTCCTGTTCTGTGTACAATTTGCATGCATAAAGGCAGCCGACAACGAGGATGGATGGGTGTGGACAGCATGGGTTGTGGTACGTGGACTGAATGCTTGATGATAGCTTCGCATGGTTGGAGACTACCCTAGGGAGAGCCTAGGATGAGATTAGTGACAGGTGTTACCTGCTTGCGAATTGGATGTGAGGATAGACTGACTTGTCTAGTGTATGCTGGTTAGATTTACCGATTACCTGAATGTTGCTTGCTTTGTGCTTTGTAGGACTCTTATTAATGTGAGTTAGCTATTAGGTGAATATGCCAAGTCACATGTAGCACATAATGGATAATCTCAGAGTGATGGACTTGACCCTATTGCGCAGCTCTTGTATGAGTCCAACCGTTATAGGGATGGGTCTTTTACTTGAAGGATTATCTGATCTCTGCTACATGTGGCTATATTCCTGAGGTAGCTAGTTGACATTAATGGGAATCTTTCAGCAACTGAGGGCCGGGTGAGGTTGGGAACTTAGGAAAGCCTAGGATATGCTCTAGTGAGCTTAGTGGGCCAGTTCGGTGAAGTTGGGAACCTAGGAGGAGCCTAGGAGGTGCTACGGTAGGGATTGTCTTGCTGTTTAGCAGATATTTAGTGTACCGGTGGAGTAAGCGACTTAGAGGATTCAGGAGGATTGCTGAGGAAAGTATGGATAGGTGTGGAAGGTAGTATTGGGCCCGTACTACTGAAAGCATAGGATCCATACTCGAATCGGTGAGAGTCTTGGAGAATCTGAGAAGCTTATGGGAAGGAGAATTCTTGGTTATGCCTCGATCGTGGGAATAACTGTTGTGCTGAATGGGGATGAGCAAGCAAGGGGAAGGACCAGGGTTTGGTCCCGGCTCCGGTGGTGAGCCAGTTAGCAGAAGGACTGCCAGGGTTTGGAGATCGCATTGGATCTCTTGCATCAGGCGGCAAGGATCGATGGTGCGATCTATTGCACTTTCGGAGTTAGAGACTTGTCTTGGGGGTAGTTTATAGCTGGTTGAGAGCATAAGTTGCTCCATCTATTGCAGATCGGCCGTGGACAATTGAGCTGGTGAGTGTGTCAGGGTACGAGACCCTGATATGATATGACTTCTAGAGTTCGAGAGCAGGGATTGATTAGGGTCGCCTTGGGAAGAGGGGACCAGATCGGGTGCCTATAGTGGCGGATCTCGAGAGGGGATCCAGGAGTTTGGATCGGCTTTTGAGAGCCCAGCAGGGCCGAATTCGGTGCAACACTTACGGAGACTGCATGATGGAGTTTAGTTACAAGGGATTGGATTGTCTTTGAGATCGGGATGAAGTGTTGCATCATGTTCTCAGGGTGTTCGAGGTAACCCAGGAGGAGGTGGTCAGGGTTCCTCCAGATGTTACAAATATGCTATCTTCGCCCAGTTCCGGTGGGTATCGGAAATTTACATCGCTTGGGAAGTGTGATAAGTTAGATCTCGGGTCGATTTTCCAGCTATTGTTTGAATTAGCAAGAGTATCAGGTGCCGGTCAGCATGCCGAGGAATCTTTGAGAGATCTTCAGACGGAGGTGTCTTGCGGAGCGGATTCCGCATGTACCATGATTGCTCTGAGTCGTTATCGAAATCTGTTCAGTGACCTAGGATGCTACGGGTGTAGCGGGTTCGGCCACGTCAGCAGGGAATGCCCATAGGGGGGCAAGTCCGTCATATTGTCGTTGAGGGCAGATGGGGGACAAGGAAGTCAACTTCTTGACGATCAGGGAAGAGCAGTGAGGGCACCGACTCCAGTTATCTCGGAGTTTTCAGTGCGCGCGTGTCATTTTGGGGTATGGCCGGGATTGGTTCAAGGGCTTGTACAAGGGAATTATGACTAGGTTCCAGTAACCTTAGCTATCATGTTTGGAAAGGCTTCCGAGGTTGTCAAGGGAAGAGAGAATTGTTGCTGAAGATTTGGTTAGACCATCTGTTCTTTGGTCAGCAAGAACCGAGTATGACTTTATTTTAAGCATCTGAATCCATTGATATGGTTAGGGTTCAGAGATGCTAGCGGGTTTTCGGAAGTTGTGTTGTTTTGGGAAGGGTTATTCATGGTGTTCTAGCTTTGTTAGGCACCGCCCGTCAGCATATTGATCATTAGAACGAGAGAGGATTTGGGAGTCCTTCAATTTTCATGTGCCAAACGGACTTAGTCGAATCTAAGTGGGGGAGAATCATTCAGATATCTAGGATAAAAGCGAGTGTGAAACGAGGATGCGTCTCACATTCCCCTTTTTGGGAGGAAAGACGGCCTTAGGGGCCGACTGAGTATCGGATATCGTGGGATGGGAGTTCGGGAAACTCCCCGACATTTGGATCGCGTCCTTCTGACGTCATATTACAGGCTTCAGGGAAAGGAACTATGTAGAGTTCCAGTCAGTAATTGAGTTCAGTTTGGGAGGATAGGCTGTGTGGGTGCTCAATATTGAGATGTGTTCGGATTGATAGGTGAGCAGTAGGGCCATGGGTATCGATCATGTAGTATGTAAGTGTTGTAATGCTACGGGGGAGCTGTAGCATTCACTAATGGACTGTTAAGGTAAAGGTGTTGTAAGACTATGGGGGAGCCGTAGAGTTCACTAATAGACAGTCAGGGTGGAAGTGTTGTCAGACTACGGGGGAGCCGTAGCACTCACTAATGATCGGATGGCGTGGGAAGTGTTGTAAGACTACGGGGTAGCCGTAGCATTCACGATTTCTTCGAGTGATTGAGGCTAGGGTAGACCAGTTCGCAAGGTTGTGGGAAAGCCACAGCTTAGGTAGAGTCGGGATCGGATGGATTATCCGATCGACTATCCGTGGGCGAGCCCGGATGGTTATGGGAATGCGGAACGGAACTGGTAGAGACTGTTGAGTCAAGGTTTGGATCTTGCGTTGCAGGATCTTGTGGATAAGTGGTACGTAGCATAGTCGGGCTACGGTTGGGTAGTCTTGATAGTGACTTCTCGGGAACTAGGTGGTTGGACCAGGTGCGAGACTGGTAGTCTCGGGGATCGAATAAGGGTATCTATTTACCGGTCAGGAAGGGGAAGTCGGAAGTTATGGTGTATTATGAATCTCAGGATAGTAACGAGGTATCGACTCGTTTCGGAAAGGATTCCAAATCGGGGTTCGTGCATGTACAGTACAGGATTTTGTTTCAGTAAGATGAGATTTGGGAGCGTAAGATGCCAAGGGCATCAAATGCAGGATGCAAGGGTAATGTATGGGCTTGGTTCGATGGTAGCTCAAGCCATCACGATGTGAATCGAGTTGGTTCTATCAGTAACGGGACCATGACGTGTTGAACCAAGAAAAGTCAGGTCAAGGGAGGTCGGGTACAATGTAAGACCACAGTTGTTCTTGTGGCATTCATTCTGCGTCGGGTTCAGTGGTGACGGGTTGTCAGCCTGTCATGATCGGATGGATCAAAGGGTTGAAGGAGTCGAGAGAAGCGGTATCGCCAGGGCGATTATTGTCAGTCTAGGTGTCCTTCGGAGGTCATGCGGGACTGTGGAGCGTGTGTCTCTGGCTCCAAGATTGTAACTTGAGTGACATATCTTAAAGAGGGTTTGTTAACACTAGTCAAATGTAAGAGTAAAAGATTATCTACTCTTGTACATTTGAAATTGGTAAGTTGTGATGTTTTGGATAAAACAGAGACCAACTTAGGCCAATTGTGTAAAGTGTTAGTCTTGATAAAGAATCTGCACTATCTCTTGAATATTTGACAAGGGAGTATTATATGTCAAGAGGACAGTGGGGGTCTTAAAGCTCTTGAAAGTTTCAAGACTTAATCAAGAATAAAACCTAAAGTCCTTCACTAGCACACGACTTGAGGTTTATAACCTATCGTGTTGAAATTTTTGTGCCTATTCAAGTTGGCTTTGCATAGGAGTTCTGAGAGTTCTCAATTGGTTACACAACTACTTGGAAGCAATGGCAGGCACCTGAGCTGCCAAATGGCAAGAATTTAAGATTGCACAAGTTTAATCAATATGAGTTTGGATTTGTCACTAACCTTGTCTTGTGATTATGGTTTTGACAAATTCACATGGATAAGAACACATACACTATTAAATCTAAGTGTCATAAGGTTTCTCTCCGATTCATGAAAATGATGGTGAGGAAACACTTTCACTAAGTAGATTTTAGCTAGATAGCAATTGTGATATTTGCATTCTCAAAGTCGTTAGTGGAGCGTGTGTGGTTTACCGGCACACTAACATGGACTTGTGAGAAGTGGCAAAGGTCTAAACAATTGAAACTATGATTACGGCATCCCTTTTCATAGTTCTAAAATTATTTAGACACACATGTGAGCTATCTAAGAGAGGTGTATGATTTTGATAAAGTTTTATCAAAACAATCTAGTATCAGAAATCTGAACTTTGGTAAGAAAGTCAGCTGATTTCTGAGTACATGTCAAAGCCAGTGGGAGCATAAGTGTTATGCTAATAATCATCATGTTAGTGGGAGCATGATAATTATGACAAAGGTTGCAAGTTAGCAATGTTAATTATAGAAAACAAAAGTTTCAATTCGTGAGGTTGCAGGGGTTGAAAAAGTTGTTTTGCTATAATTAAGGGAGAGGAAATTATACTTCATTTCAATTCTAAAAGCTTAGATTGAGATTTTAATCGTATTTAATCAAGGATATATATATATGAATTTCATGTTGGAATGGCTCAACATAAGGAAATTCTATATATGGGTCCATTATTTGCGTTCTAAAATTCGATTATGATTACGGCATCCCTTTTCATAATCTGAATTTTGAGAACTTGGCAAATTGAAATGGAAATATTATAGCAAAAGACTGGTTTAGTCTTTATGTGAGACATCATGAATCGTGTCCCATATGCTTCGGATATAGGATCGATTACATGTGTTATATTCATCCTTTCTAAAATTTTCCAAATGCCTGGGGCATTATGAAGGGAAAAGGTCTAGAATTGGATATGACTAAAATGATTAAGCAATTGTCGAGGACAATCTAAGGTTTACCAAAGATTGGTTGCTCAAGGACAGTTGGAAGTATAATATTAATTCTAGAAGGACCATATTGACATAATCTGTAAGGAGGCAACTCTTGTTCAGAAGTGATAGTCAAAATGGAATATGGAAATGTTTCAAAGTTAGAAATTATTCAATCTGTGTAAGATTAGGAAACTTAATAAAAGAAGGATGTTTCCAAGGAGCTGATCTCCTTTGGAATGCTCTGTAATGATTGTTGTCAAGTCTTTCTGACTTTGTGCATAATCATTAAGAGGATCAATGCATATAAGTTTAGAATCTAACAGATTTCAGTAAATGGCATGAATTTGGAATTCTTGCATTTGCAGTAAGGATTTGGGACTGTGAAAAGAGGATCATTGGAGTGATGTTCAATTGATCTATTTTACAAAGTAAAGATCATAGACAAACATAGTATGCATACTTGGTGTATGGCATGACTAGTGTTTAGAAAACATAGTGTACATGCTTGGAGCATGGGACAACTATTGTTTTAAATTCAAGTATAAAGTTGATAAAACCGAAACAATGAATAATGAGTAATCAGTATGGTGATAAATAAAAGTGTTTATTTATATTCATAGGGTTTGATACCATATTTGATTCATTTATTCTTGTGTTTCACTTTGCATGTTTTGACTTCCAGAATAACTAAGTCGCTCTTCCTGAATGATTAAGTTATTCAAACCATCTACAGTCGGTCATATGTTGGAAGTAGATATGAATCAATACTGTCATGGGTTGGTTTGTAGAGGTCCAAGTTGGTGGACAAAGTGGTGCTACAACACTCATGAGTGCTCATAAGTTCTGAGTATTGGATTCAACCCGCGCTCATTTGAATCACTTCATGGATTTTATCACGAGTGATCATGAGACGATAATATCTTATATTCTTCAAACCTAGAGATATGAGTTGTTACTATGAGTTGGTTATACATTGATTGCACGAAAACGCATTGGTAACTCGATGTTATAAAACGTGCCTTTGTGTATGATTCAACAAGTAGTAGAACAAGCCATATGAGTCGAAGTTTATTCATTCCTTTTACCTTCGGGATAAAAGCGATATTTGTGGGCCCCTCGATGATTTAAAGATGATACATATGAGTGCTTGGCCAAGCCAGGACTGATTTGATTTGTTCAATCAGTCAGTCATCATGAATCGGAAATCGGGAAACAACAAATGGACAGAGAGAATGATTGATAATCCATGTCTCCGTCCATATGATATCTAGAATGGAGGAATATATGATCCCTTATCTAATGGACAAGTCATTGACAAAGGTCAGAGTTCATCGACAAGGTCAGAGTTCGACAGAAGCTTTTGAGAGCTACGATTGTTGATCGGTTCCTGAAGTCATACGCAATAATAGTTTTAGACTTATCCAAGTGGGAGACTGTTGGATTAATGTCTAAGTCCATAACTATAATTGGTAAGACTTGACCCGACCCGGCATGGTCCATTTGGGTTGCATGGCATCATGCATTTGGATAGACTATAATGAGAGAAATAACACTTAAGGTTGGTTAATATATTATAAGTTCTAATATATTAATAAGGTTATTTAATTAGTATTGATCAAGAATTAATTTGGAATTAATTAAGTGATCAAAAGGAGACTAATTAAATATATGGGTTGATTGTGTAAATCATTCATTCTTATATATGTGGGCTTGTGATCCAAGATTCCTTATGTTGGACTAAGTCCATGGGGTGACCCATGGATACTCCATGGAGGTTAAAATCCATGGAGCATAAGGAATGGGTAAAGTTATGAGTTACATGGTGTAACCCTAATAGCCACCATATAAAAGAATCCCATGGCTCAAGAAATCGTGCACTAATGTGTGAGTGTGAGGGCTAGACGATTTCAAGGAGTGTTCAAGTTTCTCTCAAGTTATTCCAAGTGTATTTGGTGTTGTGTGAACCATTTGAGGTGTCACACTTGGGGCACTAGGCACTCAAGCTTCATGAAGACATTCTACATCAAAGAGGTATGTATTCTATCTTGTTATATTTATTATTTTGTATGCTAGATTAGGATAATACCTTGGATGTTCTTAATTGTATGTATAATAGAGAAAACATAGATCCAAGGTATTTAGGGTTGCATGTACACTTAGGAGTGTTAGAATGCTCATAACCCAACAGTCTAGTGTGTCGGGGACGGTGATGCATGATTTCGAGGACGAAATCTAATTTAAGTGGGGGAGAGTTGTAACGCTCTGTTCCGAATTAACTTCTAGTCTGAGGCTGTGGGCCGAAGGTTGGTCTTCATAAGGAGTATGGCTCTAGATAAGGTAAGATCTAGGGCCATTTGGGTGCGGGTGATGTATTAGAAGTGTTTCGGGTGTTCGGGTTGTGTTTTGAAGCTTAGGGGTATTTCGGTGATGTGTCAGTTCGGGCTTTTGTGGATAATGGATTTTTGTTCGGAAGGTCTAAAGTAATATATGATTTGATAGATGTGTAGAGCTTCTCGTTACCTTTCCGTGGATATAAGGATCGTTGAAAACGGATTTATAACGAAGAAGTTATGGCTTTCAGAAGTTTAGTAGTTTCAGGCTTAGCCGAGTACGCTGGGCGTACACAAGGAGTACGTTGGGCGTACTAGGGAAAAAGTGAGTACGTTGGGCGTACCTTGGGTTACGCTGGGCGTAATGACCAGGAGTGGTCGCGAAGGTTCTCTAGAGTACGCTGGGCGTACCAGAATTACGTTGGGCGTAATCCCGTCAGATCAGAACCCTATTTTAGGGTCTTGGACCCTATTTAAACCCCTTATCTCATAACCAAACCCTAACATCTTCAGCATCCACCCCTCTAAACATTAGAAATCAACATATATCATCCATGGTGGCATTTTGAGCTTATAGAGTCCATTTTTGGGGTGTTTAACCCATTTCCAAGAAGTTGGAGTTTGATGCAAGGATAGGAATCAAGGAGGAGCTTATGGATCTGGCTTTTAGGACTCATTCTCATCTTAATGAAGGTATAAAGCTCTGAACTTGACCATTGAATGCTTAGATCTATTATGTTGAGTTTTTGGATCTTTTTGGTCCCAAGAATGGGGCTTTATGGTTCCAAATTTGTTTTTAGGCTTGGGGTTGCCACCCTTGATGCTATTTGAGTCCCTAAGGCAGAAAGTTGCCATCTTGATGGTCTTAATGGGTTCATGCTTGAGTTAGGGTCACTTTTATGGAAGTAGAATGCCATTTTTGGAGTTTGGGTTTGTTTAGGGCATGCAAAGTCACCAAGTCAGTGATTTTATGGGTTTAGATGTTAAGTATAGCTCAGATCTGTAATTTGGACTTGTTGGATCAAGTATTAAGCACTTAATGGATGTTGTGCATGAGCTACTTGTACGCTGGGCGTACTACGTAGTACGCTGCGCGTACAGTCCATTTGCTCAGTACGCTAAGCGTACAGAAGAGGTACGCTGGGCGTACGCTCTCAGGAGGACTTGAGCCTTTGAGGACTTCGGACCTTTGGGCCCTAATGGTTTTGGGGCTGGATTTGTTGATAGTTGGTCCTATTGGGCCTTGTGGCCCAATATAGAAATGAACTTCACATTTGTGGGCCTCGGTTTGGGCCAATAGGTTGTTGTGGGCCTTCGTGGGCCAATTTGGTCAGTATTATTGACTAAGGAGAATATTGAGCTTTAGTATAAGGTCCATTAGAAAGGTTTGGGCCCAATTTGGAAAATTGGTCCATTGACGGTTTTATGGACATTATAATGTTGGGCTTTTGTTTTGGGTTCGGACCTTAGTTGTGGATCATATTGGGCCAGGGGTTAAATGGTCATTTTACCCCATGCGTGGATTAAGGATTATGGTATGGGGCCCAATTGCTAACTTGGGTATATTGATTGGTAGTGGCAGCTCGGGAAGCTGGCGGGGCAGCAGCTAAGGATTTCTTCAGGAAGCTTCTGCATTCGAGGTGAGTCTTCTCACCATACCAATGGGTCTAAGGCACCAAGGCCGACCCATTTTATGTTATGTGGTACACTAGCTGTAGTAGAGATATGTGGTATGGTAGTTAGCTTTATGCTAAGTGGTATGCTAGTGATTATATGATATGTTTTATGCTAGTTGTCTTTGTGATACTTGCATGGAAGACCCCGGGGGGAGCCCGTGGCATTGGATGTAAGACCATGTGGGGTAGCCCATGGCAGTCCTAGGTAAGGACCATGTGGGGGTAGCCCATAGCATTAGATGTAAGACCATGTGGGGTAGCCCATGGCAGTCCTAGGTAAAGACCATGTGGGGTAGCCCATGGCTTTCCTAGGTTTTATGTATGCATGGCTTATGTGATACAGGTAGCTTTTATAGCTAACAGGATATGTGTTATGTGGATTGTGTATATGGTATGCTCTGGGAAACTCACTAAGCTTCGTGCTTACAGGTTTTGTTTATTGTTTCAGGTATCATCGTTTTGGAAAGGAAGGGCTCGGATTGATCGCAGTGCACACACCTATGATTTCCACAATGAATGATTTTGGGATGAACTCTGATAAATGTTTTACTTAATGATGATTTGAAATGTTTGGAATAAATGATATCTATTTTTAGGTTATATTAAAAATGAAATTTTTACCCCTGATTTTTGGGTCGTTACACATATACTATAATATTTGTAAGAAAATCATAAGAAACTCATTTTATTTACTAATCTATAAACACAATACAATAAGTATTTTATTTGATACAATGTAAAATACAAAAAACAAAAAAATGCTACAAAATTTCAAAGCATTTTCATGTCTTCGTGTCAATATTTCCATATTTTTTTCAATTTATAATTTTCCACCTCTTCAATATTCACCACAATTTCTTCCAAATCTACAAGAAAATTAATAAGGATCTGATTGATGCAAAAACACTCACAAAAATACATATGTGATTTACATGTGAATCACATGTAATTCATATGTGAATATATGAATTACATGTGATTCATATGTGAATAACATGTGATTTACATGTGAATAAATTTTGATTTACATGTGAATCACATGTGATTTACATGTGATTTACATGTGAATTACATGTGAATCACATGTAATTCATATGTGAATTACACGCGAATCACATGTAATTCATATATGAATTACATGTGATTCATATGTGAATAACATGTGATTTACATGTGAATAACTTGTGATTTACATGTGAATCACATGTAATTCATATGTGAATTACTAGTCATTTACATGTGTATCACATGTGATTCATATGTCATTTACATGTGAATCACATGTAATTCATATGTGATTTACATGTGAATCACATGTAATTCATATGTGATTTACATGTGAATCACATGTAATTCATATGTGAATCACAAGAATTCAATGATGAACCATAAACAAGTAAAATAAAGAAAACCCCATAGAATTTGTTCTAGGTTTATAAAAAAATGTAATTACAAGTTTTAGGATTTTTGCAATTGCAACATTAAAGGTATCTGTAAATGAATAGATTGGTTACCAGGTATGATGGATCTTGAAATGTCATTGTCACATTTGACCAAAATAAGACATGCCATGAAAATAAAAGTAGAGTATCATCTATAAATAGTGATATTATCTTTTCTGGTAATGAACTAGTAAAGATGAAAAGAACAAAATATTAAAAAAAATAGAAATGTTGAAACCAAGCACAAACCTGAAGAGGAGAAATGTCGGATTTAGCCCCACAGATACTCTTCCTCTATATGGAGGTTATCATAAAAAGCTGAAGCAATTCGAGCTTTCAGTTCCTGATCATATAAGTATTAACTCCATCATTTGGTGATGTTAATATACTTATCAGATTCAGTTACATGTATATAACTACATTTTATACATCTCAAGCTCTCAACTGCTTATTTATTTATTTTATTGTTTTATCTCCATATTTCAGATAATCCTATCTCAAGAGAAACAAATTCAAAAGCTTAAAGCACTGGTACAATCTCTTCAAGAACAGTTGCTAGTATGCAGGGGCAAAGATGACATTGAGAATGACACTACAGGATCTTTAACTGAACTACTAAACGAACTAAATCATCACCAAATCATGGAGTAATAATTAACTTATTAACATCACCAAATTTCTTATATTACTTAGCACAATCAATGATGAAAATTTTCATTCAGTGAACACCATGGATGGTTACTTCCACAGAAAAATAGATTTTATACGTGTTAATTGTATAGTGCAGTCGAACAGGGGAAACTAACCTGCCTCTGTCGGCATTGTAAGGTCCAATTCACTACGAGACTATAATTTTTCAAGAAGATAAAATCAATTCACTACGAGAGAGATAGAGAGAGACTAACTTGTTCCTCGCACCGTTGTAGGGCTTATGAACACCATCAATAAAGAATAACACAGTAGGATACCTCCTAAGGATTTAGATCAGTATACCTGATTCGCGATGGACATGGAAGTAGTCGTTGATTGTTTGATCGGAAAATCATCCGGAAACAGGAAGAATAACTTCATAGTCGACAATTATTGTTTCTGTTGAAGGTAATGACGGATTTTCGAGCATAAATTAGATATGTTAATCCATGGAACGACATCAATTTGTTGATTCATCGATTATCTTCCAATGATTTAGAAATTAGGCATTGTGGATTGTAAGTCACTGTAAATTAGAACTTGTAAAAATCTCGGTACTCTCGAACAAACTCCACCATCACAGTCATTGGAGTTTCTTTTTCTTCATCTCCTGTTACATGTCTGATCGGAAAATCGACAATAATGGTGGTTGACTCGAGACAACAGTGAGAATGCGGAGGCGATTGTAGACAGCCACTTCTATTCACGATCTATGACGGTGGCTAAGATCCGACGCTTTAAGGCAAATCAAAATCAACAAAATAGCGGTGTCAGTGTGGAGGAGTAGAGGCGGAGGCGGTACTCTCCGGCGATCGAAGACGAGTGAGAATGGGGCATCGATGAAGGTTTATTTTTAAACCCTAAGATACCACTAAAGTTCCTAATAATTACAAAAATGCCACATTTGATCCAAGCCATCTATTTTTTCAATCTAACGCTCCATATTTAGTTCTCGGGTTCTCGGGAAATTATGAGTTCTCAAATGAATCTTCCTCTCTCTCTCTCTCTCTCTCTCTCTCTCTCTCTCTATATATATATATATATATATATATATATATATATATATATATATATATATATATATATATATATATATATATATATGTGAATAACTAAACGTATGTAAATAAATTAATAAAATAATCACAAGCCTACAATTCTGCCTCCAATATCAATCCAAAAATGCTTTAGTAATTTTCCCATTTAATCATTTTCAAGGTTTCCAAAAATGCGTTGCTAACAATATGCATTGATTGAACACTAATCTTAACATTATATTTGTTACCTTTATAAGTTATTCAAGTTATTCACATTGATTTTCTATCATAACTTTTATTACATAACAATCGACATGAATCTGAATCTGAATATATCATTCAAATCGTCTATTTTTATTTACATAATGATTAAATTTGTATAAATCTAAATATACTGTTGAAACCATCTCGTTTTTATTTACGTAATAATATAAATTTATCTCATATCCAACATATAATGTCTCAATTTGTTTTATTTGTATCATTATAAAATACTTTTCTTCTTTGTATCGTTCTAAATTACATTTTTCTTACATCACTATTGAAATATGAAATCCTAGAGACATTCGCATGCACAATGGTTTATAAATTGTATGTCATTTTTTATTAAACCCCGATACCCTAAAAACCATCTGATTTTGAAACTAATTACACCATTATAATTGTCATAATATCACCGACCGACTTCAATGATAAATTTAATTTGGCCAATTTTTTATTTTTCAATATAAAATACTGAATAGCTTTACATAAACTCAAAAAATAATTTCAGCCCAACCCCACAATTCTCCCTCCAATCATTAGTTTAATCAAGTTCCATAACATGGGTATTTTTTCGCATTTAATCTTTTTCAAATTTCCAGGAGGAGTACAACCCTTAGTTATCACAACAAACAAAAAGCAAACACTACTCAACAAGAAATATGAAAGAAAACAAGGAGATTTACAAATAATTGTCAAGAACATTTCTGTGGGAGAGTTTCAAAGGCAGAGACTGTGTTTTCGAATTTGATGCGGTGAAGAGGGGCCCCACTTTGCTTGATAGCACAGGCTTGCTTGTCTTCAAGAGGACACCGTGCCTTCAACATTGAAAACACATGGTTGTTTAACCGTCTTGCTTTCTTCATAGCTTCTATTAGCCCTTCCCACCCCTAAAATTTAAAATTTACTCCATGTGTTAATTCTGAAAATTACAGAATTTAATTTTGAAAAATACAACAGAAAATGAATAAACCTGAGAAAACTGTGGACTCTTATTTGAAGGTCCAGTTGCTGCTGCATTGTCAACTTCAGCAATATTAAGGACTTGATACGAAAAGTCAAACAGCTCAAAATGGAGCTGTTGACCAAGCAAGTAGATTATCGTGCAACCACCCCATGCAACTGAATCGCCCAGCATTTCATGCTTGTTTTGCATAGAATCTTCCAGATATTCCTGCAAATAACAAAAAAGACTCAATTACAATTTTGGTCCCTGAATATATATATATATATATATATATATATAGTTGGTTCTTGCAATTTTCATCCGTAAAGATTACTGCTTTTAGTCCCCTGAGTATTCCTCCTGATTTTTTTTCTATAAATTTGGTACAAAAATAAATAGTCAATTACTTAAAATAATGACCAAAAACGTTACAAACCCAAGAAAGGTGGGACAAGGACTGTCGTATGTGCAAAAAGACGTAAATGCCCTCCTCTTCAATATCATCATAGACTTACAATTTGGAGACCGCTAAATATACGGTAAAAATCCTTTGATGTGGTGATGTCGATGAAGCCAGTCTTTGGTGCAGCACTCCATTTGACACAATATTTATCAAGTGCAGCACTGGTAAAAGCAAGGGCATACTCAAGGACACTTCCGGTATTTAAGTTGGCCTTGTACAATAAATCTGCAACAGCCAAAAACCAATTCTAAATCTTTCAAAATTATTACTTTTATAAATAATCCCTTAGTTTTTTTATAAGATAAACATCACACACCAGCAGCTTCAGCTTGTTTTGACATTGTGTACAAGGGTGTGGGGTTTACGGGGTTGCTGGATACAATGGCAGCAGTAGCTGACTTGAACAGAGTAACAACAGGGGTATTTCTGTCTTCTTGAGTTTGAAGTATTTGACCATCTGCACCAGGTATTAAGCCTAACCATGAGGCCACTTGCATGAATTGTGTTGTGTCAGTTTCTCTCTGTTGATCATATTCATACCATACCAAATTACAAGATTAAGCAGCAGTTAGTTATTTAACTTAATATAATAAATAAGAGAAAATTACATTTTTGGTCCCTGGGTATAGCTGATTTTTTTCAATTTTAGTCCCAAAAAGTTTTCTTTTTGCAAATTTGGTCCTTATTCGAGAGGAGGTTGTAGCCATTTTGGTCCATGTTCCAAGTTAAATGAACCAAAATTGCAAAAAACAGCAATAGTCAGGGACCAAAAAACTCAAATAAGGACCAAAATTGCATAAGAAAACATTTTGGAACCAAAATTGCAAAAATCAGCTATATTCAATGACCAAAAATGCAACTTACTGTAATATAGATAATAAGAGCAGAGGCCAGAGAGCTTACCAAAACTATATCAAGCAGGCCCATCCAATATAATGCACTTCCAACCTCCTTAATCCCATGTAGAATCTCTGCTTTAAGTTCTGTTTTTGACTGCCACTTAAGAAGTTCTTTCACAAGCCTCATACAGCCTGCAAAATATATATAAAATAAATTTAAGATACATACAACAAAAAAGAAAACATTTTTTTTAAAAGGATTCAGTCACCTGTAACGCCACCATCAAAAGGGAGTAAACCAATGGATTTGGGCAATGTTTCTTGTAATCCGGTTACCATTGGTTCTAGGTTTGTTATCTGAATCAGTTACAGCCAACTGTGATGTTAGACCACGGTAGTTATATACGATTAAAGACCATCCTACTATTCATTGTGTCCACATTTGGTCCTTCTGGACTTTTTTGTGCATATCGGGTCCCTACACCTTTTAAACTTGTATCAAATACGCCAGTATGGCAGGTTGTCTGCTGCTCATAATGGTATAATCAGTACAACAGTAATAGATTAGGGAGCTTTAATGGACAAAAAATTCTAGATTGACCAAATGTGGACATCAATGCTGCAAAGAGGAAACATAAAGTTTATTACTGTTTTTTGCATTTAACCTTAATTTATAGATAACAATTGATATTATTTTTATGTAATTTTAAAAGTAGACAAAAAAGTATATAATTTGGTCACTAGAATTTTTGTCCATCAAAGCTCCCTAAAACTCTTTTTGTTGTACTGATTATACCATGCAAGCAGCAGCCAGGTCATAACGGTGTATTTGATAAAAAAAAAAAAATTAAATGTTTAGGGACCCAATAAGATATGTACAAAAGAAAATTCCAGAATGACCAAATGTGCACACAACAAATACTTGGATGGCTGATTTTACCTAAACCCTGTAAAATAATCATGTGTAAGTGTAACTACAATTATGAAGATACCTTGGTTGATATATGATCCAGTAGTGCACGAATAAGCCATGGCAATGATCTAGAACCCAAAAGTCGTACAATTGAGAACATGTGAGGTAGCCCAAAGAACCCACTATGCAATTTAGCAAAGCTTTGATGAGCATTGTTTAATTCCTAAAATACCCCCAAATTAATAACATCCTTGCAAGTAACACGAAAACGAATAATAAAAGTATATTGATAGTTTTATGTAATGGTTTCTTACTTGAGTTCCACAATAGAAGTTAGGTTTGGCATATGGAACTGATGGTTTCTGAACAGGGGCAGAAGGGACTTTTGACGATCGGACAAAACGTTGAGTTGTGTTACATAGGATGAAATTTGGCAGGAAATCATTTTGCATTTCTGTCCATATCTAGGATAAAGGAAACTATTATGTTATGCAAAAAACAGAAAAAAAAAAAGTATAATAACTAAGTTTATACCTGAGAAGCAAGTCGACTTGAGTAAGAAACAAGAGAGACGTTTTCCATCATCTCACTTAGCATTATACTGAATGAATCTATAGTGAGATCACGCGACAAGAATTCATGACTCATTTTTAAGATTTCCAGAAGCTTCTCCAACTCCTAGATAGATTAAACAAAAGAACATCAAATAACAGCTAGAATGACACAAAAGATAAAATTTGCTATTACTTACAACGATAGCACACAAGTCCTGGGATTCAAAACGATCAAACAAAAATTCAAGGTTGTCTCTAAATAATTTGTTCATCCTCTCAGATATCAAGCTCCTCAAGTTGATTGTTCTTCCAAGTAACTGTAGATTATAAATATTTGTGAGTGTGAGAAAGATAATGTTACAGTTACACAGTTGGGGCAAAATAGGTATTTTGCTTACCTTGACTCTTTTCATGTTGAGTAGGGCAGTGAATCGCATTGGGCGGACAGAGAACTTTTCTCCATTATCCAATGTGAAAAGGAATGAAGGATCAAGAAGCTCACTGGAAATTTTGGTAACCCCATTTGTGACAACTACATTTTTTCGGTCAACTCTAATAGGACAAAGTCAAAGTAAAGGGAAGGGTGTTACCTAGCAGCCCAACTTTTATAATGTGTGAATATAGTTTCGCACAACCTCGAGACAAATATATCAAAACAATTATCCACCTAAAAAAAACATATGCAGACATTTAGTACGTATTCGGAACGTCAAACAGAAGCAAAGCATGATTTCCTTTCTGTTGAGAGTTTAAATGGAAAAACAGAAATTCTATAACTGTTAGGGTAAAGTCACATATCTAGAGTTATAGCTATTGTCGAATAGAAAACAATGATCTAGGAAAGCATAATTATGCAATAATGCAAATCTTAAAGATATTCAAGGTAAATTACCTCAGCTTCGATCTCATCATAGAGAAAGCGTTGCTTGAGCACAACCAAGGCATGTTGAGCAGAATCATTGTATATGTCAAATGGCATCAGAACACTTTCAAGAAGACCACCATTTTGTGACTCCAGTACATGATCCACCAACATCCAAGGAAGGGAGCAATCAATAGGAAACTGCATTCAGAAAAATACATAAGAGTCAAAATTACTATCAACAGTAAAACAGTCATGATGATATATATTTATTACTGAATTTTGAGGCTTACTTGAATGACACGTGAAGATTCCAAATAAAATTCTCTAAACCATAAGAAACCAAGATCTGTCAACGTTGCAACCGTAACTGAAATGTTAAAAAGAAAAAGGTTATTTTAGCAATGATATCAATAACCAAACCAAAAAAAAAAGTCATTCATCAGAAAACAAATAGCTGACCTGAATAGTCTAGTATGTGCAGGAAGAAACTAAGCTTGTAGAAAAAGGTTTCCAATTGTTTTAAATCATTTGCAGGAATCTCAGAGCTGCTATTCCCAAAAAGACCACCTGGCTTCCTCATATTACCACCAGATACCACCTCATATATCAAAAATTGCAGGCAATGTACCTGAAAGAAAGAAAGAAAGAAAGAAAGAGAGATCAACAGACAAGTTTACGAAGAAATCTCCTGGATAGCTTAGATTAGAGATTCAAAGTTTTAGTTTTAACCTGTGCTGCAGTAGGTGCAACTGCCCTTGGATAAAAGAAGCTTCCTTTGTTTTCTTCACCTCCATGTTGTGATGTTTGCAACTCAGAATCAGTCCTGCTGGTGTTAGCCATCCAGTCTGCTGATAGGGTCCGCATATCAGATAGTATCCTGAAAAACATATAAGAACCAACCTTCTAGAGTCATCATGAAAACATAAAAGGCATGAAAAAGAAAAGAAAAAAGAAAAAGGATGCCAACCTACAAAGGTCTTTTTTCTTCCGGAATGTGGTCCGTAACATGGTTGCCAATGTGTTCTGTACAAAATCTTGAACCTCAGAATGGACAGTTTCCCATAAAGCATCTGCTACTAATGTGTCACACCTCTGCATCATTGATCCAATGCTTTTAATGTAGCTAACAACTTCAACCAAAGCTTTCCTTTCATCCGCACTGTAATTAAACCGAACCACCTACAAAAGATATAAAGTTTTGACTTTTGTTTGAGGTACCACAGAAAGAGATTCAAATTCAATCATAACAACATAGATAAAAAAAAAAAAAAAAAAAAAAAGAGAGACCTTTTCATAATCAGAAACTGGTGATGTGGTTTCAAGTGACTCTGAATTAGGGGCAAAGTCCTTGCAGGGGCGTGAGAATTTCCATGCACATTGCTCCCAAATGCGTGCACTCCATCGGCTTAAAAGCTGAAAACCTTCAACAACCATATCGTACATACAACCTTTGACTTCCTTTGACCATTCAATATCTGCACTATCTATTGTTTTCAATAGTGCTAGCTGCCAAAATCAGGAAACAAACACATTCATTGACAAATGTAGAAAAGAACTCAGAATACTATGAAGACAGAAAAACAAGTCTGTGTGATTATCAAGACAAACATCATTACCCATTCAGCCACTTTACCTATACAGGACTTAATGGGGAAAAAAAGAAACAGCGATTAAGACATTTACATACAAATACAGAAAGTAAAAAATGTATACAAGAAATAAAGACCTGGTTCATAGCAGAAGCAAAACGGATAGTGAAGTCATCATGCTCAGAACGAATGGCTCCAATGTGATTAATGATCAAATAATGTCGCTGATAAGTAAATCATGTCAAGGAAATTGCAAAAAAAAGATATTTTTTCGTATGAATCAGTGTAAATATATCTGTAGAATCAAATAAAATTATGAAATAAATGACATGGAGGATATTCTTGAACTTCACGGGGTGGAAGCTCATGTGGGGCCGGAAGACTTAGCAAGCGGGTTTGTGCAGAGAATTTTGGGAAGTACATAGAGAGCTCCTTCAAGATTGCAGCTGGTGAAAGATGAAGATCTGGGAATGCAGGTATCACTGGATCATTCTGCAAACAAATAAATATAAAATATTTATTTCTAGAAGCTTGGTTTCAAAAGGAAAAGAATCTAATATAACACATACCTTAAAAATAGTAATGAGTCTGTTCATTTTCACCCTCTTGTTCAGTGACTCGCTGTCTTTTTCTGATGATGTTGCTAAGACAACAAGAACAGGGAGAATGCGAAGAAGCACATGTCTTTCAGGGAAAAGAAGTGCAAAATCCAACTCCAGGCATTCAGCTGCATACACAATCAGAACTTGGAGAATGTCTTCCACACTATCACAGGTCAAGGAACTCAAAAGAACAAACTTGATGATAATAATAATAATAAGCTCACAACCCTTGAATCAAATGTGATAAGATAGCCTAGTAGGATACTTGTTTACACGAAACATCTCAACATGCAGGTTCAACAGTATGGCCCACCTTGTGCTCAAGAAAATCTGCAAACAACTCAACAATTAATTCTTTAAGTCAACTTATCCTTATAATGTAAGCACAAGCAAACACCTGTAGATCATCTAACTCCTCTCTCATTGAATCCGTGTCTTGCCACTGAATACTGACTTGAGTAAATGTCCTGACAATAGCAAAAAGATTTCAGTCGATTTTATTCATAATTGTTGGAGTAGCATGATAAATGATAAATACCAAGCTTACCTTTTATACCAAGAGAAATCATTAGGTATGCTGGCTTTTGCATTTTTGAGATGATCAAGTTGAACCAAAACATCAAGTAATTTCAACATGGACCAAAGATGAGTTACAGTGGGCCCATTGATGCGTCTTTCAGGTCTGGAAAACCGTTGCATATCTGCTGCTAACTAAATTAGAAGGAAAAGTGGTTAGATGGCAACTTGGAAGAAAAGTTGAATATAGGGGCAATACTGGAAAATGATAAAATCATGGCACATACTTTAGCTGCAGCTGATGCTTGCCATCTTTGTATCTCACGAAGCCGACTCATTTCCAAGTCCAGTACTTGATAAGTTTCTAGATACAAATCAGCCTGGCTTTGCTTCATAGAATCTGGAAGCTGGTAATATATTTGTGCATTATATCAGGTCATTATAAAAAAATAAATAAATAATACTTTTCAAGAATTTTCTTTAGCAAACCTGAGGAAGTGCTTTGACACAACTCCTGTATGCATAGAGGACTGATACCATTTCCCTGCCTTCTTGGATAAGAGTATTCTACAAATATATAAGAAATTACTATATAGAGGTATTAACAATGCAATGTACAAAAAGTTCTAGATCATGTTAGATGAACTTAGATTATAGCCAAATGACAAATATATTGGGAACATTCATTTCAAGATTCAAAATGAAATGCTGGAAGAGCAACATACCAGTTGATTTAGTGCCTTTGTGTCCTCAGATAAAGACAGCCGATATGCATGGACATCGCTGTACTCTGCAAAAAGTGATGAGCATATTAATTGACTATAAAGGGCATAGAATAAAAGGATCTGAATTTGCATCTCAAAATGAAGAAAAGAAGCAATCTCATACCTATTGGACTAATTGTTGCACCTCTTTCAGATGAAACCCATAACGCTGGGCCTTGCACCTCTGGTTGATCATCCTACAGTTACAAAGAGTTTGAGAGATAAACATATGCAACAATGAATATATATAATTTTATATAGACAATAAACCTAACTCACTTAATACATGAAGTAACAAGAAAAAACAAAGAAAATGTTAACATTTAGGTCAAGACTCAAGCCATCCAACTTCCAACATCGAGTTTGCTAATAACTCCACAAACATTCAAGAAAAAACATGATATCTGCCTCAAACTGTATAAAAGATAACAGACATGTGATATAACTGATACTGAATTAGCAACAAGATCAATATCCATCTGAACTCAAAATTGGATTATAAAGGTCGAAAGGTAAATAATAACAACACGAAATCTATGTAATGTTCCATAGCATCTAACATCAGTTTTACCAAGCTTAGCTATTCAATGCAGCGGTCTTTTACATACATACATACCTCCAATGAAAATGTCGAAAGAGCAGCAATTGCTTCTTCAACGGGAACAGCCATGGAAATCTACCTCCACTGAGCGTTACGATTCTGTCAAAAGATGAAAATTGAAAACCCTGAAACGATTACTGAACAGTACGCCGCTGTCGCATTACAATTTGAGTGGTCCAATCCAGGCATTCGATAACAATACGAATCAAGTTAGATTGACAGTAGATACTGGTTATTACCCAATGAAAATGAAAATTCGTTGAGCAGCGATTGATATCTGAAGAATATGGAGGAAAAGATCGAAGTATTTGCTTCTACGGATTCTTGAAATAGAAGTTTAATGACGACGTGGAACCCATTTTCAACAACTTTAGGCTCTTAGCTAAGAGTACTTCTGAAGACAACTTTACAAGATCTAACAGACGAGGATTTTAACAATTTCCTTCAGGTGGGTGTGGGTGACAAATTTTTCCCCAAAATTGGCGCAAGTAACTTTCTTTCGACTGCACTATCTTATTAGTTCCCTTTTGTCCCGTTGACATATCTCAAAACATAATGAAATATTTGAATGATATTATTTATGATAAATTGATTGATAATTGAAGTGTTTTATTATTGACCAGGTGTTAGACCCATGTATTATATGGGTTTACTAGGTGAAAACCTGTGGAACCCACGGGTGTTAATTTTAAATAGAATTTAAAATTTAATTATGTAATAAAATAATATTTCATTAATTTAGAAAACTTATGAATTGTAATATTGCATTTTTTAATAACTTTGTGATTTGTAAGTATTTAATTACACAGTAAATTGTAACTATTTAATTAGAAATAGAGATTTTTAAAACCATTACTTTTGGTGCATGATTATCGTTGAACATACGAAGACGATGACACAGCCACAAGGAAGCAAGTGGGAAGAAAAAAACGTTTGTTGGCTAAAACGCCACTTTTACAATTATAAATTATAATCCCAATAAATCAACTCCACTATCTCCATCATTCGTCATTGTCATTGTAGGATTTTTACTCATTCTGCTCGGTCTTTCCAGATTCTTGAGCAATTCTCTTTCTTCTGGCAGGGGATTCTGCAAGTAGTTCAGGCTGCTCCCTTTCCTCTGGAAAAAAAAAACATTATTTTTTGTTTCCAATTTTCACCTAAAAAAATATTATTCAGATTGGAAAAGAAACAAAACTTGGGCTCATCACTTCAATCATGGCTTCCATTATTTGTAAGCTCTTTCTGCTTCTCGAATTTGGGCAGGAGTAACCTATCCAACAAACACAACATGATTATGAAAATTCAGAACTTTTTTTTTCTTTTTGACTTAATAAGTAATTTAATAGACACATTATATATAGGTGTTTCTTTTTTACTTGATGAGCTTCATGAGTTAAGCACTTAACCTTTACCTATTTTCCCTTCTTCTTTTATCTCTCCCATTAAAATTGATGAATATTGTAAAACTTGCCTTTTAGAATGTAAGGGTAAAATAGGGCGAAAATATACCTTTCCCATTCCAGGAATCATTCCAAGAACACGAGACATGGAACCCATCCTTGCAACAACACGAGTTTGCTTCAAGAAGTCATTGAAGTCAAATTTTGCACTCATGATCTTCTTCTGCAAATCTTCAGCAACTTCTTGTTTCATCTACACACCCATAATTATTTCAATCCATCATTTTTACAAAGAAAAAAACTAATTTAATATTAACACTCACAACTTCTATGCTTTCTCCACAAATGAGAGAACATCTCCCATGCCCAAGATCCTTCCTGTCATTCGATCTGGATAAAAGGGTTCAAGATCCTCCATCCTCTCTCCACGTCCCACAAGCTTAATTGGCTTTCCTGACACCTAACATCACAAAGTTAAACAAAATCTTATATCAAATAAACATCAATTGAGAAAAACAATGTTAAAGAAAGAGCAACCTCTTTAACACTCAGAGCTGCTCCACCTCTTGAATCCCCATCTAACTTAGTTAGAATAGCACCAATAATTCCAATTTCAAGGTTGAAAGTTGTCACCGAGGCTAAAAATTATCACCAAGGTTAGTATGGTAAATTGTTACATGTTTATATGTAATAATAAGTTATTTCAAAACACCTGCAGCTTCTTGCCCTGTCATCGCATCCACAACAAGCAAAACTTCTGTGGGATTCAATGTTCTCTTCACATCTTTCAATTCATCCATCATATTTTTGGCTATATGGTAATAAAAATGTAAAGGGTGTTGTGTTAGATTAATGAAGAAACATGTCTTCTCTAATATCTGAAATGATTAAAAAAAAAAGACATGTCATATAATTATAACCTGAAGCCTTCCTGATGTATCCATTATAACCACATCTGCATTCTTTTTTTAGCCTCTTGAAGACCTTGTCTAGCTATTTATGTTGGTTTTACATCAGTCCCTACTGCATATACAGGAACATCCACCTGTCACAAACTTATATCTATTAGAATTGAGTTTTAAGTGACCCTGAAAACTCATTGAGAAATATCAAACTTGTATAAGTGTCAACTTCATACCTGTTTACCTGCAACAAAGATGTAAGATGAAAAATGGATTTAGGAAGAATAATGCGATAAAGGTCGCAATTAAACTAAAACCCCAGTATACCTGATTCATTGGGTGTAGGTGTCACCCTTAAGGTCGTTGGAAGCAGGAGAAAAAGAGAAGAAGAAAATGATTGATATTGAAGATTAGGGGAAAACGTAATATACCTGAATTCATGCCGACATTCAACATAATTCATAAGGAAAAAACCCTAATTCAAATCAGAATTGTATAAAATTTACTGAAGTGAACCATAATGAAATGTAATTTCCTTATCCAATGATCCATCATAGAAGAACATCAATTCTTAATAAGAAGATATTTGGAGATAATTGTGGTGAAATAGGGTTTATGGATTCATACCGACTTGAAAGAGACGACCTTCGGGCGAAAATATAGTAACGGCGATGGAGAAATGAATATTATAGATGTTACGATGGAGAAACAAAATCTGAATTTTCAGGAAGTTGACATAAATGTCGTAACCTATTTCGTCTTCGATGCCTCTACTTAGGTTTGAGAAGAGATGAACTTTCATCATGCACCATCAAGGAGTAGATTGTCGTTATCAAACCTGCAATCAAGAAAATAAAGCCATTAGGGTTTCCATCGGTGCATACTGATAAAGAAAAATAACAATTGAGATGACCAACAAATCAATCATTTTATCTCGTGGATTTGTAGATATAGAGGGATTTGATTGTGCAAATTACAGCCGTAAATTTAGGAAAGATTTGAATTTTCAATTTGAATTTGAAGATATAACTGGAAACATGAATCGTGTAAAAAGAAATGAATGGCAGTTTGGACAATTCAGTTTAGTAAAAGTAGCGGGAAATTTGATTTGGGGGGGGGGGGGGGCTTGGAGAATGCCACGTGGCAAAAATCTACTTATTTATTAGATTAGGGGATTTAAAAAAATATGAAATTTTAACAATTTAAGAAGTTTAAATTTATAAGAAAAATAAGAAAAAATTTGAATTATTAAAATTAATGAGGCTTTAATACATTGAATATATTACATATATAAACTCTTTCTAATAAATACCTTACATATATATTACCTTACATATTAAATATGGAATTTTAATTTAATAAAATGAAAAATACAATAAAATGACAAGTGGAAAATAGAAAAATCAAAAGTTCTAGAAAATGTCATGTGTCCAAATGAAGGAGAATAGGACATGTGCCAAAAAGATTTTAATTTATTAGGGAGAATTAAAAGGCAAAAAATAAATGGTGATAGATTTTGATGTCATTTTTATCCTAAAAAAATCTAAAGTGACAACAAAACAATCCAAAAAAGAATACTAACTAGAATCTTTAACTTTATGTTTTTAATAATGTTGGGTATAACCGTATAGCATAACAAAAACATACCTAAAATACTTCAAACGAAAAAAAATTAATATTAATGGAGGTGATTATTCTTGCAACGATGGAAGTGGTGATTAAAATCTCGATTTTAAGATCTTATAAGTGAAAAACGATCATGATCTTACCTATTTAGTTTTATTGTATAGCCAAGTATCAAATTTTTGTATATTCAACTTGAAATCGAACATCACATGTTGCAAAAAATCTTCGAGAGCATCACCATTTTTTCAATTCGTCACAAGTTAGGTAGTGCACACCCATTATAATCTCTTTTGTGATCTTATGTTATACTTGTACATTATCAAAATGATCGTATTTCTAATTAAGATGTTTAATTCTTAATGTTTACGGGTTGTAGCAACAAAAATTATGGGTAAGGCTTAAGACGGCTAGGAGTGGGCAACGGGCTCTCCCGTTAATCCGACGTGACCTTAAGAAAACGTCGGTATGACGGCGCAAACACCGCGCCCCATAGTCGTTATACTGCGTTACGTTGCAATGCGTTATTTTGATAACGTATAGAAACGACCCTTTTCGATCAAAAACAATTGCAAATGGTAATATTTTGAACCGTTGTTAAATGATCAAAAACGTAAAATAATAATAATAATAATTTTTTCGACTATTAACTCTTTTACACCTCTATATATATATATATATATATATATATATATATATATATATATATAGAGAGAGAGAGAGAGAGAGAGAGAGAAAAAGGTAGGTTCAAATGATTCCTACAAGTATTGTATGCATGTATGGACCAATGAGAATTTAGCAATAATTTAATCATTAAATACATTAATAAGGGTAAATTAGTAAATAATGACTCTAAAATTATGGTAATTGAGATAAATGGGGGATTTGATTTTAAAATCACCAAAATAAAAGGAGGAAGAACGACCTGCCATCATCTCCTTATTGTCGACGATCCCCATCTTCATTCATTGGCAATTCGGTTCTTCCGGCGATGTTCTCAGTCCGAAGCAAACCCCAAAACAATTCTTCTTTCTATCCGGTAATACCTTTGTAGAATATATCTTACTAACATCGACCAAACTCTCTACACGCACTGAATTAGGGTTCTTCCGTTTGGCTTTTGCGTCAATTGATTGATTCAAGTTTTTTTGCTGCTTAAATCTAATTGCAGGTGAGACATATCTTGGTTGCATACCTCCATTCTTTACTGTAATCTACCTAATCCGACGAATCCATGTTTCAGGTTCAGACTCGATCAAAACATTATCTGTTCCACCATTTAGCCTATGGCCACATAAATGCTCTGTAATTTTCACCTTTTCTCTATTATGTATGTAATCCTCTTATTTGAGTTTCATTTTCTTTGATAATTTATGTGAAAAGCTATCTCCCTCCCGATTCTTATGATTTGCTTTCGATCAACATTATTTTATTTAGGTTTACCCCTGTTGAAAATGTAATTAGGATGTGCTAAATTGCTAATGGAAACAATGGAGTCGAATATATCATTGCATCCAATCGAGATCACGGTTAGCATTTCCAGACCCCTTTTTTCTCTTGATTTGCATACATTTTCTTAAATTCGCAGCAGATTGTTGTTCAATGAAGAACAATGAGGATATTTGTTTTTTTATACGTTGAGCTTTTGATTCTCTATTATTTATATGTGTTGCACAAAAGGTGTTTGTGGAAATGCCTGAAAGAGAATATGGCCATGTTGTATGTATTCTGTCAAAACTCTCAGAATGCCTATTATTCTATTAGAATTCGATTTCAATCTTATTATTTGTCAAGATATGAAAAGTTAAAAACATTGTAAGATAGGAAAATTAAAAAACATTCTGGTAGAATATGTTATCATTCTCCATTATATCGTTTCTATTAAATAAGTAATGCTTGTATTCTGTCAGAATTTATTTATATAAATGCATTCTGTAAGAATGTCTTTGATAATGTTTGTTAACAACAAGTATACTTGCTTAACGGGTAATACTAACGCATAATGCATGTTATTCTTTTAGAATGCCTCCAAGAAGGATCAAATATTGTTCATACAAGATAAAGACTTTGAATGCTCATGGTGAATGTATAGAATGTTACTCTTACATATTCGATTTCATGGCAGTTGTTCTCATAGAATGCTCGATTTTAAGGAAGTTAATATCAAAGAATACGTGAAAAGAACATAATGATCAAGTGCTTGAATGTTGGATAATGGCATGTGGGATGAAGATGAACAATGGTCAATGATCATTACAAAAGAAAGGACCGGTAGAATAATTTAAAATATAATGATAAAACTATATGTTATAGTATATTCTGGTAGAACATTCAGTTAGAATAATCTACAAATTGTGTTTGTTTTGTTATTAGTGAGTGTTTCATTATGATAGAATAATATATTAAGATTTTTTTTAAGAATGTGATGGCAAAAATTTAACTTGTATAAAAAAATTTGTTAATCTTAGAAAGTTCATTCAATCAAAAAATGTTGTTACTTCGTTTGAAAATGATATGATCTGATATTCTAGTAGAATATAGCATTCTAACCAAATGTCATTCTGACAGAATAAATTCGGTTATTATAAAAAAATACGTTAGAATTAATATTAAATTACTTTTAAAAAATCTGATTTTAAAAGTAGGAGAATTAATTATCCCTAAATTTTCTTTTTTAAATACAGTTCATTCTCTAAAATAACATTATGCTAAAATTTGTGTGATTAAATTGATTATTTTTAATTAGTTAATAAATATAAAACCCTTTCTTAAATTACCTCAAGTGATTGGCTCAGAATCAATTTCACAGGCACACAATACTTAGTAAAAACAAAATAACATATATATATATATATATATATATATATATATATATATATATATATATAATATACACACACACATTAGGGGTTTACCCGCGCAAAGTGGCGATGATAAATAGTTTATTTCGACAATTAATTTCATTCTAAAACATGATCTATCTCAATAAACTAAAGGTATATACATATTATCATCGTTCGATTTTGCGGAAACAAACAGTTGTAACTGTTGTCGCAATACTGAGGAAAATAAACTTTCAGTGTGTATAAGTTGGTGTCACCCTTTAGTTGAAACCATGTCTATATTTGATCCCGGGTGACTCCTCTTTGGAGAGAGTGATTTCACATACCTCAAATACCGCTTAGCTATGAATGTTATGGTTGAGTTTATGGTTTAGGCTTTAAGGTTTGCAGTTTAGGGCTTACAAGTTTGAGTTAAGGTTTGTGGCTTGCGTCCATTAAATCGTCTAATTTAATTTTAATTTTAATTATATTAAAAAACTTAATATTTTTTTTATATTTTATTGGTGTTTAGTTTTATTTTATTTTTAGTTTAAACAACTTCATTTTAACCAAATATATTTTTTTTAGAATTTTATGATGATATTAAAATAAAAAAAATAATTGTGTTTCCAGATGTGATACAAATATACATTCTAATATCATTTGAAACATATAAATACAAGTAACGCATATAAAATACAAGGCATACAATAGGAACTCAAGCTAATTGTATTAAAATGATAGGTAGGATAATACAAGGTACACCATTTTTCAATATATTTTACAACTTACAACAATATCAATTAATACATATATAATAATACAACCAACTATGAACCACACATTCAAATTTTAAACAAGTAAATACAACCAACTAATCATAATGTAACACCGTAAATTTTCAACTAAAATTTTCATTTAAAAACACAATAAAACACATGCCACATTTTCTCAAAAATCACAAGTATCAATTTATCAACATATTTCAAAAGTTGTTTATCACAAATCCAGGATCCTCAAATAATTCATCTCTAATCAGATGTGTGTACAATCGAGTCGACGCCTTCCCGCGATCCTGATAAGAACCTGAAACACATAACACATAACACGGTAAGCACGAAGCTTGATGAGTTCCCCAAAATACCACATACAACATATTAGCCACTCAGAGATATAACTCTATAAGACCCTCTGGTCAATGTGTCTCAGTAGGACCCTCCAGTCTCACAACTCTGATGGACCCTCCGATCCTAACTCTGTGAACCCTCCGGTCCTAACTCTGTAAGCTATGAGTAATACACAACATAAATCACAAAGAAATAATGTAGGATATCACATATACAGATAAGCACATAAGACATCTCAGTCACACACAAATACCACTCATGGTAAAGTATGGTGAGAAGACTCACCTCGAGGCACGCAAGCAATTATCCCTATACTCGAATCTCGAACTAGCCACCACCTAACACATAGGGTAAATATTCTCTAATTAATACTCGATTCTCAACTCTAGGTAAACCAAAGGTTACTCTTTCTCTCTCTAACTCCGGAGGTGGGTAAAAGACCATTTTACCCTTTAATGGTCTCCATTACTCAGGCTGACTAACTAGAAGTCAAACTCGAGTCAACAGTCCTTGTTTGACCCGACTCGTCGAGTGCACTCATGCAACTCGTCGAGTTCCCTCTTTTCCTCATAAGTCTCAAGAAAGTCCAGCTCAGCTCGTCGAGTTGACCCCCAACTCGCCGAGTTATCGCATGATCAAACTCATCGGGACAAACCCTAACCGACTCGTCGAGTCAGTTCATGGACTCGACGAGTCCCTTCAGTCTGTTTTCTCATTCATACGTTTTAAGGCAGATCCACTACTCCAAACTCTAGATCTAGTCCCTTAAGGCCCAAAAGTCACATAAAGTTTTGATCTTGATGACCATACATGGCATATATTGCTCTAAATGCCAATACAACTCCAATAAGGGTCCTAGAACACAACCACTCCTTAAGAGACTGAATAAAGCTATAATCTTTGGACCATCTGGACCTCCCAAGGTCCAGATCTGAAGTCTAGACCTAGAAAGGGACTCCATGTACTCATATCTCAACAAAAAATGGTAGAAAGCCCTAATCATCATAAACATGAGATCTAATCACCACAAGGAGAAAGGTGAGAACTTTTTACCTTCTCTAGAAGCTTTTGGACATAATAACACTGATCCACTGGCCCCCTTCTTGTTCCTTGATGAATCCTTCCCTCCTCTTCAAAAGAAATGTACCAAAAGACCACAAAATTAGCTCCTTTCCCACTCTCTAGCTCAAATGAACGTTAGGGTTTCTCTCAAGGGTGAAAGGTTGCTGGTGAGACTGGAAGGAGGCTATAAGTGCCCTTAAATAGTCCCCAAGACCCGGGGATTTAGGGTTTCACCACTCGGCGTCTACTCGGCGAGTCGACTCTTGGACTCCTCGAGTAGACCACTAATCCGACGTGGCCATCCACGACTCTACTCGACGAGTTAGGTTCACAACTCGTCGAGTCGCCCAATAAATCTCAAAATAAAAACATAATTAATATACATGGGATTCCGCATGTTACACATAAAGTCGATTAAAAATTTATTGTGTTAAAAAACACAAATAACGATAGTTCATTGATTTCATTCCAGAAACATTATATGAAAATCTTATAATATATGGACTTATGGGCTATAATGTCAAATATGCGAATTTTAATTATAACTTTCCAACATCATTTGTTCATTCCAGCAGCAACACTTCATTTTGTAGTTTCCAACAAAGAACAAGCATGCTATTTCAATGAGCGGAAAGAACTAAGAAAAAAAATATGCCTAAACATTCAAAAATAGTCTTTATGACCACACATCACTTCCCTAGAAAGAGAGAATGCAACATGTCTCTATTTCTTTCTAGACTTGATGATAGCAATAACAATACTCCCATAGTCCAATGCTTAAGTTTTGTTGCTTCTCCATGAAAAGAAAACACTGCATCAAATCAGCTCCATGTGCAAAGATCATGAAATAATAAGCTTACTTATTAGTAGAAAGTTTTATAATTGACGAACTTATCTAATTTCAAAATTGTTAAGTTTTTAGATTGAAATTAAAAAAATAAAAATAAATAAACATCAGCCATATGGGTCCATAGTAGCCCCTCAATTGATCTAGAATCTGCACATATGTAGTGAAAATTGGTAACTCACTTTCGTAAAAACAGTAACCTAATAAGTATTAGTAAGTATTAAGAGTAATCATCATTTGCAATTAACAATTAGTAATCATATATTGGGTTACCATTTACCACAATTTCTACAACTTTCCTACAATCAAAAGTCAGTTCTTTTGGTCACTACAAATCCATTAAGGTGGTTTTCATCTTCTAAGCAGAGCAATGGTCACATATTAAGACTTGTTGAATCCTAAAACACATAATAAGGATAAAAAAAAGGCATGAAGATTTTTAAAACCCCAAATTGGGTTAAGTTGGTAGTGGGGAGATTGGGCGAAGATTATGGTGTGTCCGTTCACCGGAGAAAGTGATCAGTGAAGATTATGGTGGCGGTGGTGTTGTAAGTTGTGGTTCATCATCTCTCCTATGAGTTTGGTCTGCAAAACTCACAATATTGCCTTGCCCTGTTAGCAAGGCCATACCTTGGGTTAGCTACACTTGACACTTTATGCACTTTTGTTCTCTGAAAATAAAGAGAAGATAATTTTATTATCAAACTTGAAAGTACATTTTAACTCTGATGCTAGAATAGCAATTTGATTAAAATTTAAAAAGATTTAGAATACACAACCCTACCTCCAATTTGATTAAAATGCTGATCTTTAGTAATGATGTTGTAGTGTGGCTATGATTAGACCTTGCAAATGAGGCTTTCGTTTGACAATTTTACTGCTATCCATTTAGTATTATCCCATTACAAACGTACAAATGTTGGCCAGACTTGAAGGGAAATTAACCAAAGAATTATACTCAAATAGTGAACATGGAAGACCATCACAAGAAGATAATCACCAAAGCAAAAAAAAATAAATCAAAAGATCATTAACAATATACTCACCAAAGCATGTTGGGCTATCTAATCCCAGAGTTGAATTCTTCACTAAATAGACAATCTTGCCAATAATGTAAGAAAAACAACCCCTGCATGTTCAAAACTGTATTAGCAAACGCGTTCAAAGTTAGAAGCATGTAGTTTTCTAACAAAAATAATCTTCACAAAATGAAAACATGATAGCAAAACTAAAACACCTCCAAAACCATTTCAACACATTTATAAGACACTTACCATACACAAAAAAAAACACCAACTTCTTCCTCTCTCTTTCCAGTTGATTTCATTTTTTCTGCATACTCTTCAAAATTATCACAACACCACATAAATGAAAACAAAATCAAATATAAGAAAAACATGTGTTGTTCGGATTTGGATCCATAGAGATAAAAAGATAGTGTATAAAGAAACCTGGTATTGGCTATTCACAGTTGGTGAAGGTGACTGTTCAGATTTTGTGAGGGAGGCGTCACCAAACATCATCAAACAGCAGAAAACGTCACACACGTACACAAACGGTACCAAACGTCACCAAACGGAAAAAATGGCAGTGGCTCAGATCGTCGATGGATTTTGAAGGTGAGAGCGTAGGTTGGTGGGGAGCAGTGACGGCCGTGAGGAGGGTTGCTTGTACTGGTGTCTGGATACAGATGGAAACAAACGATACATACCTACATCAATTCGGAATTAGGTTGCAGAGCATATACATCTCAAATCCTGAGACTTGGTATTTTGATTGGGAAGAAAAAGTGGATGCGAGGAAGTGAGAAGCATTGAGTATCAAGAAGTTACCTTGAAAAAAAAAGAAAACAGGATCTTGTAGAGGTCTTTTGAAAAATATTACTCACGACTGGGAGTTCTTCAGAGGGAGACGGTGGAAGAATGTTTGTGTTAAGGATTTTTTTGTAGAATGCTTTTGGTCGTTGTTTGAGAGGAGCAACGATAACGAATGAGAAAGACACAGAGGGCGGCACCGATTTCAAGCATCGAGTGATGAAGCCAACGTTGGTTTGGGGTGTTTTAGAGAGAAACGAAGGGCGACAGTAGTGAAGATGCAATCTTTGTTTGATGGTGTGCTGGTGGTAAAAGGTGGTTTGATTGCGGTGATTAGTAGTCTGGAGGTTGTGAGTGGTGCTTGATGATGGTTGAGATTAGGGTTTCTAAAGCAGAGAAGCAAAAGGCGACGTTTAGTAGCCTCGGTGATGGTTGCTCAGTGGTAGAACATGGTGGGTAACTGCATCGGATATGGAAGTAATTTTTGAGCTGGTTTTAAGGTTTTTGGGGGAGGATTTGCACTCTTATTGAATCCGATTTCAAATTTGAATCATGTTTGACCGATTCAATGGGTCATTTACCAATTCAATTGGCCGAAGTTACAGGGAATTCTGGTAAATGGAAGTGAGGGAATGCAGTTGTAATCTTTACTATTTGTGGATGAGTTCTAATTGCTTTACCGATGGTACAATTCAAAATAATAATATATTTTATGGATAATTTGTTGTACTTTAAAGGTTAAACATTTTAACGTCTTAAATTTATTTTTAAAAATAGTAAGATTTGTATAATAATATAGTAAGATAATATATATATATATATATATATATATATATATATATATATAAAACTTATTTTTTATCTACAATCTCATATCAAAATAGCTTATTTCAAATCTTTAAAAAATTTCTCTTTTCATCACTAAGGATCAAAACCCCAACACTCCTCCTCCAAACACAAATACATCTCCACCTCTCGGTTTTGCACAATACGAATTCTACGCGAACATCCTTAACACTCAAGGCAACTTTTTCAATCTCGCCTCACCCCTACCACAATTCCCTACAACCCTTCCACAAAAAAATTTCAACACATTCGCTACAATGCAATAAAATACTACACAACCACCACCCACCCAAGAACCGGTACCTGAGACGCAAGCGGGGGGGGGGGGAGCCGAAAAAAAAAAACAACCAACAAAGGGAGAGCACGAAGGAAAGGGAAAGCGGTTGCGGTGAAGCAATTGGAAGACGAACCTCCAACATGGTGGACTGTGGAGGAGGAATACGTGTTGGTGGTGGCTTGGTGCGGGACATCAAAAAATGCAACGCAAGGAAACAATATGAGAAATGTTACTTTTTGGGAAGCCGTGATCGGGAAATTTCGGACCATTTTGAAGAAGGATGCAAATTATCGCAATCATGACATGTTGAGTAGCAAATAGACTCAAATAAGTAAGAAGTGCACCAAGTTCAATTCCGTCTACAACAAACTTTCCTCGCACAAGCAAAGTGGTGCGACCGATTTTGACGTTTATATAGCGGCGAGGGACCAATATCATGTCGAGACCGATCACGTTTTTTAGCACGAAAAGATTTGGGAGATTGTCAAGGAAGACCCAAAGTGGAATAAAACGGACACATTTACGGAACAACAATCAAAGAGGTCTCGCGGCTCGGGTTCGATCGACCATCCAGACGCACGCACGAACATCGACCTCAATGCGGACACGGATGTGATACCGGACGACTTGAACGACATTGAAGAGATCTCCCCGCCTCGATGACCGATAAGTTGCGACAAAGCGAGGCGTGTTCAACCACATGCGGAGGACGGCGAAAGTAGACGTCGAGAGCAAGCCGAAATGAAACAAAATTTTGACGATCATAACGAAATCGCGCGTAAAAGATATGAGTTGCAACGGGAGCATTTGGAGTTCCTTCGTCGTGAAGCCGAGGAAGATCACATTGCGAAGGATTTGGCAATTCTTCAAACTAGCGAGAAGAATATGCCACCAAGACGGTGAAGGCGAAGATCGAGCGGAAATATTTAGACGAAGATTAGTGTATCGGTTTTATAATTTTAAATTTATTATGTTTTCGGTCAATGTTTTTTTTTCGTTGTAATGTTGTTTTGATTTTTAAAATGGTATGTTTAATTAAGTATTTATTTTAATTATGTTTTATTTAATTTATATGTTTTTTAAAAAAATATTATGACATAAATTAAAAAATAAAACAAAATAGAAAAATAGAAATTAAAAACATCAAAAAAAATGATAGGTGTTATCACATGTTATTTGGTGTTGTCCATTTCCACATTTGATGTTATAACACCAAAAGTATGACTAGGATAATGAGTTGGACATTTTGGGTGTGATAACATGAATAACATGTTGCCCACACCCAATAGTCAAGTTAAAGTTGATTACATTATCTTGCGAGCAAATATGATTATGAGTTCATTTTTGTAGGATATTACGATCACGATTTTGGAAAACGTAAAACGATTTTAAGTAAGATTTCAATATTGACTAGTTGCAAAATGAAACATGCATCAACCAATGTGAGAATACACACCAAGTTTGCTTCATATTATGATATTGTGAGTAAAAATATACAACTTTTTAGCAGCTCATTTCATTTGATAATGAACAAATTTGATAGGCAGCTCGATAAAGCCAAAAAAAAAAAGATGATATTGTGAGTAAAAATATATAACTTTTTGTATCTTGAACATGGGAACATATGTTCAAGATACAAAACACAAATTTTAAAGATGGTTGAAGAACAATATCAATAAACTCCTACTATTAATGATCTTGGAGGATGTGAATATGTATACCAATTGTGTGTTTTTATTAGAACCAGTATTGTAATATGTATGCCACTTGTGTATTTTGATTAGATGACTAGTAAAATAACAACAATAAAGCAAAAACAAAATAAAATATTATTGAATTCAACTATAAACTGAATGGTAAACAGGTTACATACGATATTGAAATAATTTATAAAACATGAGACAAGTGATAAACTTATATATATATATATATATATATATATATATATATATATATATATATATATATATATATATATATCTTAAAACCTCACCCCTCCTGTGGTTTGGTCAAACATATATTTACTACGTGTACAACATTGTGTAGCTAACAACCAACTCTACCAATACTTGATTAAATTCATAAATCACATCTCAATATCGTCAAGGTCTGGCAATGGGAACCTAAGTATTGCAGCAATTCCTGTCAGCTGTGCCAGTTCTGTAAAATCATGCAAAACCCATATTATGTTTCAAAATAAATAAAAAGCAAATTACATTTTGGTCCTTGAGTATAGCTGTAATTTACTCAATAAAAAGAAAAAAAAAGCTGAATACACACTGTTAAATGGGATAAAAGAATAAATTTGATAAAGATATGTACTTACGCTCCCCAGAAACATGCATTGAAGAAAAGATATGAGCGGTGCCCCCAGAGTCTTTGACCGTGTTGACAAAATTCACATATTTTTGCCTTGTTGCTACATCAGAACTCCTGTAAGCAACATTTTATAAAACTCTGATTATATTATACCCTTTAAATTTTACAATAAGAAAATTTCAATGAACATGGAATAAAGAAGAATTACAATGAACCAAACACTTAAAAGTAGGAGTGTTTTGATTAGTTTTTTGAGTAAATTACAATTTTGATCTCTGAGTTTAGCTGAATTTTTCGGTTTTGGTCACTAAAAGAATTGGGTTGTAATTTTGGTCATTACTTTAAAGTTTTCGTTCGATTTTGGTCCCTCAGTCATCTAAGTTAACAGTCCAGCTGTTTATCTAAATGCCCATTTTGCCCTTGGACAATAACCGAAAAAACAATATACTTAATACGGTGCAACTGTGGAGAAGTGTATGAAGTTGAAGTGTATGGTTTATATTTGTAAGTGTATGTTCTTCAGATATAACATTGTTAACAAAATAATATATTTCAAATATTATATATATATATATATATATATATATATATATATATATATATATATAAAGGAGCAAACTGCATATTTGAACCCAATGTAGACTGTTTTCTTCAGTTTTGGTCCATGGACAAAATGGCCATTTTGTAAAAACAAGAATGGTCTATTTGTTAAAACCCCTCCAAAAAAATTGCAGGTTCAGTTGAGCTTTTTCTTTTGTTTCAATCTCGTCCTTAAGTTTGGTTTTTCTTTAGGTATGGATCCCTGGCCCATGTTAAATGACCTTCTTACCCTTTTCAAATATGTTTTATCTTTTTCAGGACATGATTTTACAGATTCCCATTTCCATCTTCCTGTCAAATTACTTTTTAATAAAGATGTAGTGACACACGTACATTTATTTTTGTAAAAAAGAAAAATCCCTAATAACTCCTATTTAAATCAACCTAAAAAATGTTATAAAAATTAGAAACCTGAAAAGGTCATCAGTGATAAGTAATGTCTGAACAGCCATTCTTTCATGGGCAACCTCAACATGCTTTGGTCCATAACATGCACGATGTGGATCCTGCAACAAAAACAAATAATATCAAAATGACTATCTGCATATGTTTTAAGGACTAATTTACAAAACTGCCATGTCATCAAAGTTGGAAACTTACATTAGTAAGCATGGTGAAGAAATCCTTGAGAACTCGCACCTCTTGGGCAGCTTTTGTATCTTTGATAATATTCATCACATTTGGAGCATCAAGAACCTCTCTTAAACTATGTCTGTGTAACAAACAAAACAACAAATGTTACTTAAATATGACATTGAAGAAATGAATATAAGAAAAATCCATACTTGTATCCTGAAGTGGAGTGTACAAGAATGATGCGTGATTTGTTCTCAATTATGTCCCTCAAATTTCTCCTTTCTGCTTCCAACATTAAATGCCGATGAAATTGATCCTTAGTAAATCCTGGACTTGCAATTACAGCACATCGAACAACCTTGAAGTCAATATGCTTCACAAATGCCTGCAAAAATTTAAAAAAAAAAAAATATTTTTTTTTCATTTCTATAAATGAAACTGAAACTGAGTCAACTCACCTGTAGGACATTCTCATAGAACTTATTCAAAGCCTGTAATGCAAAACAATCAATGTTAACTTAAAATAATTTAAGAACAATGATTTAACCTTGAAAAAAAATGAATTAATCTTGTTACATACTTTGTCATAACCAGCTACAGAAGGCCCATGTTTGCGAGGAATTGAAGCTTCTATTCGAGAACGGGTTATGGTCACACTGATGTAAAAAAAAATTAAAAGATTAAAGATACAAAAAACTGATTCTGAGTGTATATTGTAATTATTTTACCTTTTACCCACAAGGAGAATATGTGCCAATCCTTCTTGCATAAGCACCACTGCCAGATCAGCACTGGCAGAAGGATCTAAATCAGGAGAAAAAAAAACCATCAGACTGAAAAAAAAAAAAAAAAAAGATATAAACTTTGATTATTGTAAAATTACAAAAATGCACCTGCAGCTTGTTGAAGCGCATCTATGGTGAGTGAGTCCCATAACACCTTTCTTAACACAAAAGGCCGATGTAGTTCAATTTCAAGTGTATGAAACTGCCCTATCTGCATATGAAAAAACATGAGGTAAACAAACTTGACCTAGAATATGTTAACATCCCAAAGGGATAAGGGTATTATAGTAAAATCACGGAACCTACTTTAACATGTTCGTTTTCTAGAATGTTCTTCCCACGTATTCTCAGTACAGCACCTTCCTTGTCATAATCAACATTCTGCAAAACAATTTCACAAATAAAAATATTGTTAACATATTTTAATATGACCTCATGAGAATTCAGATGCCATAAACCTACCTTACCTCAACTTTGATTTCAAGTTTAAGTTTCACACGTTCTGCTTCTCTTGATCCAGAAGCTGCTTCTCTAAGAACTTTTCTAGAACCACACAAAGAAATATAAAAACAGATGTTAGTTCCTGAACGAAAATTCTTATTGTTTTTTAATTGAATATATATAGCTGTATAGGATATCATTTGATCAATAGAATAGAAATCTGGAAAGTGAAAGATGATAATGAGATGGCGAGATGAAGAAAATAGAGATAAAGTTAGCTGCTTACAAAAAGATGCCAAAATTTACTAACACAGTCAATAGAAATTTTGTCCATTTCACATATGGATGTTGCACAATCACTCTAATCGTGAGAATATTTTAATGTTTAATGAAGTAAAATTGGGATTTATGTCAATCACAGGATGGATTAGTTGTTAATTAAATTATTGGCTGTCAACTTTAATTTTCCAAAATTTGGCAATGCCTGCCAAATCTAGCTCTACCCTATAATTCTATATAAAGGGCTGAATGTATACCTTTATAACGCCTTGGAATTAATAAGAATCCCTTTGGGATTTATTGTTTTCTCCCACTAAAGCCTCAAACCTAGGTTCCTATTTGACAACTCGGCAGATCAATTAACGATTTTTAGATTATCTAACTAAACTAAAGTCTCAACCCTATGTTTGTATTTGACAACTCAGCATATCAATTGAAGAATTGTGAAGATTATAGTACCTCGCTAAGGCAATGATGTATATGTAGAATACAATTCTTCGTTAATAACTAAGCTCAATCATATATCTTGCCTCTTGTAAAAAATCAAAAAACCAATATTATGTCCTTGTATAGCTGTATATTTTCAGAACAATAACCAGAGAGTATAATGCCACTTATAAAATTATCTTTTATAGTTCCGTGTACCCTTCAACTACTAAAGACAAACCTGATTGTAACAGCCATGACAGTATCACCCGGCGCAATTAAATTATAAGCGAGCCACAAATCGTCTGATTCATCGGGAATCATCTGTTTTGAAAACCCAGTTCGAGTTAGAAGGAATGATTAGAGGTTTTCCTCTTTATGTAATCGATGATGTAAAGAGGGTTTACCTTGACGCTGCCAGGGCCATTGGGAACAAAATCTCTCCGAACGATCTTCATCTCAACAACGGTTGTGCAGTTGTTTCGATTTTTCTAAGTATATATATATATATATATATATATATATATATATATATATATATATATATATATATATATATATATGCTAGTTGCAAACCCTTTCTTCAGCGTCAGTGGGGTTATATACTAATCGCAGTAAATTACAAAAGTAGTCCCTGTAGGATTGGTTATCGTGCGTGTTTAGTCCAGTCACTTTTTTGTACATCATCGACATGCTTGGGAGTTTACTTTCATACGAATTTGGTCCTAAAGCCCAAGGTAGTAGCCAGTAAGCCATTTTCAATGTATTTTGCTATTTTGCTAGATTAGTAAGAACTTTAAATTTAAATCATACCCTAAATGATTCAAAGGTTACCAAACAAGTGAACAACCCATTAAATTAGCCAAATACCCCAAACATGGAAAATAAAGTAATTAATTTTATTCATACAAGATTATAAATGGTCAGACCAATGGGTTGAAGTCTGGTGAAGTTGGTCAACACGTTGTTGGGCCAGATCCCATTGATGGTGGGTTGATCAAAGAAGGCCAAACAAGTAGAAGTGTCCAAAAAAACCCGTTTATATCCAAAAGTTGGCTTTCAAACCGATCCAATTTAAGGACTGATTTGATTGAAATAGGTCGCGTTTAAACCAATAAGATTGTTTATATTGATAAGGGGATTTTACAATTGGAACGGGTTTGGATGAAACCAATTTATAAACCGCAATTCAAACCAACGATTTTCATATAGTAAAAAAATATTATTTTCATCCATTATTTATTTAATTTTTTGTTTATACAAAAAAAATCCAAAAAAAAAAATTGTTTATACAAAGTGTTAGAGGTTTTCTATGTCCGTCACCGAAAACAAATTCGACAAAATACCGAAAAATATGTTTTTTTAAACTGGTTTCAATCCATACCTATAGGTTTGGATATTTTGCTCGGAAACCTATTTGAAAACGATCGAGAGCTTTAACAAATCCAGTTTTTTTGTTAACCAAAACCAATCAGATTTGAAAAAAAAAAAAAAAAAAAACTGGTTTGTGCACCTCTACAAACAAGTAATCGCCTAGTTTATGTTATGGGGTTGAAAAGGTGGTTGATCAACTTGCTGGACCTTTCGTTGATTCTACTGGGCAACTTGCTGCAAGCAATCCTCCTAGGCTTGACAAAAGTGTCCAACATTTACCCAAAGATGCAGATGCTACTTATTGGGCTTGTGACTTGTTAAAATTAAAATTTAAAAGGAGAAGAATATGGGCCAAAACAATCGGGGCCAACTGTAGCTACTGATGGATCACCGTAAGATGTCTAATTCTAGCAAAATATGGGGCGGTTTGGTTCAATTATTGGTCAAAACTAAACTATAACCATTACAATTGATTAATGTATTTCGATAACCATTGGATAGCGGTTAATATTGATTTTGGTTAACGGTTTTAGTCAGTAATGGTTATGGTTAATGGTTAATATCGGTTAACCATAATGGTCCATGATGACATAAAATTAATAATATTTTTCTATAAAGATTGAAAAACATAAAGTCAATTGTTATAAAAAATGAATAATTGTGTATGTATTGATAGAAGATTACTTATTATATCTAATTCTAAATAATTACCCTTTAAATTTCAATTCCTAATATAATTATATACCATATATTTAATATTATATTATATTAAAAACATTTATTAATATTATTAGTTCGGTTCGATTTATAGTGATTCGATTTAAATTTTCAATTTCTAATATAATTACATATCATATATTTATTATTATATTATATTAAAAACATTTATTAATATTATTGGTTCGGTTCGGTTTATAGTGGTTCGGTTTTAGATGAAATCATAACCGAACTATATGTATTCGGTTAATAAAAATTAGAAACTGCATCATATCTTTTAGTAATGATTTGGTTAAAATGGTTCGGTTATATTGATTAATTTGGTTAAGATTTGGTTTTATTGTTAATATGCTCACCGGTAGGACGTAGTGTAGTACTGTGGCATGTACAATGTAGTAGCTGACTAGCTGTTACCTGCTGGGCATGGGAACCGGTTTGACAAACCAGTTAAAAACCCAACCCATGTAAAATACAATTTTTAAATGTATTAGAAAAAGTCCGATAAAAACTTTATTAAAAATTAAAAGTAGAAGGATGGTCGGCTTAATTCAAACAGCAAAACACACATGAACAACTTCAAACACACACAAAAAGATTGCCAACACAAATATAACATACAGATTAGACAAAGAAACTGCAAGTTCTTTGAACATAGTTTAATCAAAAAAAAAAAAAAAAGCTCTTCAAACAAACCAACTAAATTCTCAAGACCAAACCAAAGCAACAAGAATAAAGACTCATTAGTTCAAGAAAGCGCAGATTATCTTGAAGACACTTAAGTTACTTGACCCCAACAATGGACATGAGGAACTTGAGCTTGGCATTCACTTCATCTCTGTCTGAATCTGAATCCCCTTTAAAAGATGCTGGTGGCTCCACACCAGTGAACACATACAGAGCCTTTAGTTCCTCCATAAATGTTGCTTCACTTGGTGCTTTGTATCCCACAATCGCCCTCATTGCCCCTATCTTTTCCCAGATCTTCTCATCTTCCAAAACATCCTACAAATCAAGATTACATAACCAAATCAAGATTACATATCCACACTTGCTTGTTCCTAAAGTTGTAAACTTTCACCTTAAACAACTAAAATCTTATAGAAAAAAAAAATGTAAGAATTTACTGACCTCTCTAGATGGTGTTTTTCTATCGGTTTTAGAGGTGACTTTAACATTGTCTGAATCCAATGGTGCATGTCTGAAACCAGGAAGTGACATGACATCTTCATTGTCATCCACAGTGTTCTTTTTCAATTCATTACCACCTACAAGTTACAGGAATCAATCGAGTAGGTAGAAAAGTTATTGAGCATTGTAGAGTAAATACCTTCAAGAATCTCAAAGTCGATGCTTGTGTTTCTTTTATCAAACAAATCCAAGCCACTCTCATCGCCAATTTCTCTAGCATCTTCATCTGAATGAACCAAATGTTTTTTGTTTGTTTTCAAGATGGCATCTTCACTTCCATCATTGGATGTTTTCTCCATATTTTCTCTCGTTGCTTTTGCATCAGACTCCTCTTTTCTGGTATCTCCAACCACTTCTCTTGCCACCAGATCTAATTCTTCAACTTCTCTTGAATTGAAATTATTTTCCTCATTTCCTTCAGCCAAAATCACAACTCTATGCATCTCCTCATTCTTACTTCCATCCTTTACAATCTCTTTGACTATAACCGGTTGAGGTTCTATCATCTCAACATCATCCTTGTTTTCTTCAAAAACTTCATTCGAAGAAGCACTACTTTCATGTCCATCGATTTTCCCCTCATCTCTTAATTTTTCTAACAATCCAGTACTTCCCTTCACTATCTCTTCCGTTTCATCTTTGTTTACTTCCTCCTTGTTTCTTTCTTCCTGTAAACTATCATCTGTTCCTTCCAGATACTCTCCATCATCTTCTTCATACCCTTGCGCATCCTCACCACTGGAGTTTGTGGTCGACACCTCCTGTGTCTGCTTATGCTCATCATCAGCCATCTCTATTCCTTCATTTATATCCTCCATTTGCTCTCTTTCCTCCACTTCAATATCATATTCTCTTTGTAGCACATCATCTTCATCTTCCCTTTCTTTTTCATCTTCATTCTCCTCCATTAGATCATGGTATTCCACTTGCACCACATTTTCAGGTCCATCTTCCCCTTTTTCTTCATCATCGGTATAATAACCTTTTTCATCCACATCTCCATCTTCATTTGTTGCTAAAGCTTCCACTTCTTGTTCACAACCATTGGGGCTTTCAGTCCCTTCTTCTGTTTCCCAGATTCGTGCTTCTTCCTCCTCCTGTGTCACATTTTCTTTTCTGAGCTCGCCTTCTTCATTTTCATTGGTATAATCATCACCGCCCTCATGTAAGTCGAACTTGGAGTCAACTTCTTCTTCATCTTCATCTTCATCTGGATAATACTCCAGCAAAAGGGGGGATGCTGATGCTGGGGCGGGGAATAACTTGTTCATGAGCGTATTGGTACAGGCATAGCTCGCATATACAAGCCCAAAAGGGACAGAAAAGGCAACCCCCATAGCAGAGAAAACTAAGAGTGGAGGAAGAACGAGAGGTGCAGATGACATGACAATACCAGTAACGACCATCTTCTTTCCAATACTGTATCCCTTGTTCAAAATCCATTTCACCATGGTGGTTTCGCCTTCTTTTGAAGGTGAATACTCTTGGATTGCCCATTCCGACTCTGGATCTGGATCTTGATCTTCCATGCTGATGAATTAAAACCAAGTGAAGTTCAATCAAATAGGAAATAGCCAATTAAACGTTATACATATAATGCTAACATTATTGTTGGTGAACAAGTCATACCTATAAGAAACGATTACCCGGTTATTCTTTTCCCAACTGCATCAGAGTTCCTTTTTTCCATGAGAAACAACTATGTTAGTTAATTGAAAGAACTTATCATTCGTAAACTCAATTGCACTTTTTCTGCGCTAATTTTCATACAGAAATTGCTAATTTGAAAGTTCAAATCCAAAGAGGGCATGTATGTTACGTAAAATCAACAAAACCACGTAAATTTTGAAAATAAGACCAGAAATAGGATATACACCTGAGTAACGTTGATTCGTAAGCGTGCTGCGATTACGAAGAATGCAGATAGAGAAGTGTGAGTTGGTGAAAGGAAAAATGAGCATATGGGGTTTTGGAGAAAGTGAGAGTTGATTAGGTTGCGAAAAGAGAAGACACGCGTTGAGAGGAGGGAAGAGGGAATGGTTGAATGCAGTGAGAAGGTGACAGGCGTCTCCATACCAATGACGTTGATGGCGTATGCACTATGCAGTGTCTTGTTGTATAGGAGTTATCGATTTCTTTATCTTCATTGTCCGTTCTCTCTCTCCTTTACAAATACGGAGTATATAAAATATAAGATAAGATTGGTCACTACTGGTCACGTTAGGTTGGTATATGACTTTCAATTGGTAACAGACTTTCTTTTCGTTTTTTCAACCGGTGGGTTGGTTGGAATTTTTAATTTAATGTGGTTTGTTAGATAAATGAACTAATTTACTCGATATTCAATTAAATTACAGATATACCACTATATAGACACGGAAGGAAAAATGAAAGAACTTGTTGTAGTTTTTCAAACAAATTACTAAAAGAATAATGACTTGAGAGGGTAACAAATTATATCATTTGTATATATTTGATCACTTAACTTATTTTAGTGCCCCGTTAACCCTTAAACTTGTTTTTTTGTTTAAAACATACCATTATGACCTATAATAACAGGTAAAAATTGTTGTGGGGGCTGAGTTCCACCTCCGGCAACATTTATGGCGCTCCGGTCATCTTCTCCGGCCAAACATGAGTTTTCCGGCCATGACAGGTTTCGAGTTCATTCATGGTAGATTTTTGGAACATATACATATGAAATACATGTAAACTCAAGTTCATACATGGTTTTGGAACAAATCTGAAACAAATGTGAAATCAAGTGAATCCATGGCAGATTTTGAGTTCAAACCCTTCAATATTTGGAATCGATTTTGTTTAAACCCTTCAAATCCTCGAGTTTAAACCCTTCAACCATTGGAATCGATTTTGTTTATGATGAAGAAAGCCTAACAAGAATCGAACTCATCTCCCGTTCACATATGGCAGATTTCAGGTCTTGTTTCTAGACCCATTCAAATTCATCTTCATCTTCATGGTATTTGGAATTGATTTCGATTTTGAAGTATAATTACGATACTGATGATTAATTGCAAACACACACCTGAAAACGAAATCAATTTCAAACACACATCTGATGAACAATTTTATTTTTGAAGAAACCCTAGCCCACGAATCTGGAACCAAATCAAAGTTTGAAGTAACGCCAATCTGGAACCAAATCAAAGTTTGAAGGAACTCGAATCTGGATGAAGAATATACCAAAAGATGAAGATGTACAAAAACTCTTCAAGATGAAGGGTTTTCAGATGAAGATGAAGATGTTCTTCATCTTTCAGTATATGCTGATGAAGATGAACATGAACATGAACACACGAAAACTCCAGGTTTTTCGAGTTCGATTTCCTCCCAAAAAAACCCACATAACAAGATGAATCTTCAAACCAGATCAGAAAATGATTTTGAAATCGTGTTCCTGTTCATCCTTTTTTTTCCTGCAAATCCATGTTTCAGTTCTTAAAAAAATTTCAACTCTATTTTTGGTGGATGTTTTTCTGCAGATCACACACTTGATGAGACAGCTATGTTTTTTTGTGGATTTTTTTGGGTTTGAACTCCGTTTTCAGTGGTTTTCATGAGTGACCAGAAAAATTTTGGTCCTTGCCAGAAACAACGCTGGAAAATCGAGTTTGACCGGAGAAGATGACCGGAAAACTCATTTTTGGCCGGACACAACGCCGGAAACCGGCAAAACCTACTATTACCGGTCATACTGGTATAATGTATACGTTTCAACAAGTTCAGGGGTTAATAAATCACAAAAAATAATTTAGTGACCAAATGTGACCAAAAGCTAAAATAGGTTACCCTCTCAGGTCATTATCCCTTACTAAAATCGTCTCTATGGTTTGTTAAAATTACGTGTTTGGTCCCTAACGTATTTTTTGCACTCGAACAGTCCCTAAAGTTTTATTTTGTTTCGTTTTTGGTCCCTGCCCAACATGAAAAGACTCTTTTACCATTTTTGATTTGTTTTTCACTTTTTATTATTATTAATTTTATGTTTATTAATAATAATAAATAAGATGGGCCCACTTCGCACCTCTTTCTTCTCACATTTCTCCTAATTACCGGATATGTCTCTTTTCTTCATAGAAAATCCTAAACAATCTCTACCACCACCTCCCTCCACCATCATAACCTGTCACTTCCATCCATCATGTGTCAACCACCAGAAACCACCACCACCTACTACCATATTATCCCATCCCCACTACCGGAAACCATATCTGTCCACCTCTCCATCGTCGGAGATGTCAGTGCCTTCCACCCTATCATACCGCCGCCACTTACACCTACCTCCCCACCGCCTGTTGTTTCTTCTCCTTCCCCGCTATTTCCGTCGGCACAACCCACTTCAAGAATCATTTTCTTCAGAAAAATATGTGTCATCTCTGATCTGCTTGTTCATCTTCGCTCTGAACAAGATCGACAAAGGCGTTGGTGGATGCTACCTGGTGGTGCGGATCGGATCCATATCTAACCCCCAACGTCTTTCTCTACTGCAATGACGACGGTGACAGATCCAGATCAAGATCTGTTGGTGTTGATTCCAGTTGGCAGACGGAGGGAGAAGGTGACAAAGAAGATGAAGATCCGGTGGGGGAGATGTTGTAACAATTGGTAAAAATCGGTTAGAGATCGGTGGTTAAACCACCGCGAACCGCTATGTATTATTGACCAATTGTGTGTAAGTTTATGTTTAATATGTATATTAGATATATTATATTCATAATTTCTTTTAGAACATCTCAAAACATCTATCGTTGAAGACCGAATCGAAAATCGCCAAAAGATAAATTTATTGGTGACGTTAAAAATAAATTTTTGTATTAAGTATATTTCAGAGTTATGGATGATATATTTGAATAAATTATGTTCTCCTGATTTCGTGGATATAAAGAACATCCAAAACGGATGTCGTATGAGAAAGTTATGCATCTTTAAAGTTATAAAAATCAGTATTTATCTGATTTTTTAAACGAACCATGCACTATTTCGTTTGGAATAGCTACGAGTCTCGTAGACTATTTTTGAACATGTTTTTGAATTCAGATTATGGTATATTACTTTATTATATTTTATAATATTTTTAATCTCGGCCAAAGTCAAATTCGTAAAAATCTGTCGAATCCGAAGCAATTAATCGCGAAAGTTTAAACATTGATTTCCGGAGTTTGGTATATCGGAATTGAATTCCGCATGCGTTTCTGGAATCACAACTACCGAGACAAAAACAGGTATTTTCAGCACTGACGATGGATCGAAGACCTCCTATCGGTTGTTTTCCGTTCGTGATCCTTTCATCTTCTCCTGGGATTCAACACTGATAACGTGTTTTAATTTTGACTAAGTTAAAAGTCAAAGAAATCTCAAACTTTCATTTAAATTAATCAAAACTTACCCTCACTTGGCAATATATTTCAAGATCGGTCCAATGCTCAAATATTGACTCCTTTTATTCAAAACAACCCCCCATTTGTATTAATTAATCCAAACAAGCCCTTGTTTGAGTTATTTAATCAAATCAGCCCTTCCTTATTGTTTTTAGACCAAAACAACCCTCCATTCATATTTCAAGATTTAAATTAGTCATTTCGATTTAAATCATTTCAAAAATAATCCCATTAGTTTTATTCATTATAAAATAGTCCGGAAACGTTTCAAAGTTCGAGAATTGTCAAATTGCGGTTTCTCACATCAAATTTCACAAAAATGGACCAACTGCAGACAAATCGAGCTCACGCTTCAAGGGTGAGTTTCTACGGCCCCTATTTTACTGTTTTAATATTTTGGGGAGAATACATGCGTGTCTATTAAAGTTTTGATGATTTTCAAGTTTTATATGTTAAAATGCATCATACAGGTTATTGGTCAAATGTTTATGAAATAACAATCTAAAATGTTATAAATCATAAATCAATCATACAAGTTAAAGTAGATTACTAAAATATAATATACTTATACATTGTTATGAAATATTAATTAATATTAATAAAAGTCACAAGATTTTAAGTAGATTGCTATAAAGATATAAGTATATTTGGCGAATCTTAAATTGAAAGCCTTGTTGTATATATACACGGATATGTTTGAGAAAGCATGAAAAGACATTATACATATAAACAAATATGTTATTCAACATAATTATGTACAAAACAAATATACATTACCTTAAACGGTTGATAAGCGACGTTTGAACAAATACATAATAATTAATTAAAAGTATACCAAAAATCAATTATTATTATTTTACTCTAGATCATCACGTAGAAATGATTTTAAATAAAAGATATATTTTATTTTTATATTTATTATAAAAATATAAATCATTTTTACTGTAATATGAAATCCGTCATGTATGACAATATAATTGATTCTCAGATTCTAAGAATCGTTACCAAATAAATTATACATCGCATCAATTATGTAATTTATTGAATGTTATGGGAATTGTTGGTTTTATGTTGGTTGAAACCAGGAAAATATTATGAAAACAACCGTTATGTCGTCCAAATTTCATTACGAAATATAATAAAATTTGGAAATGTGTTAAGTCTTACGAATATCAAATACCATAAGACTTCAATCAATAATTATTCCTAAACATCAAACACTTATAGGTGTTCGATATACTTATAATGAAGAGTTTAGGATTAGGATGCCTAGACTCATTGTTAGGATCCAACACTCCCAGGTCTCTCTGTAGAAGCTACGTTCATTTCTAAAGCCATATGAGCTATGATCATTTCCTAAGCTATATGGGCTACCTTGTAACAACACTAAGACCATACATCTTAGCAGAAATTCCTCTGTGTCATAACTGTTAATCAGTATGGAACGAGGAAGGCCAGGTATAAGTTCGATATTATAGACTTATATGGGTTGACATCCCGCCATCAGTTGCTAGCTACAATCATCGTCTGACGAGTCGAAACGAGCGTTGGCGTTCCACAACAATAAATAAACATGGGTGTGGACTTTCAGCACTAAAATTTCCAAGTGCTGGTGCAGAGGTGTTCGTCACAGTTCGGTTATGAGCTCATTTTAGACCCCAAATGTATTTATGTTACCGTATAGGATTGAAATAGGATATATACGGAGATTCTGTCTACTTATACTAGTTGAACGAGACTGTATGTAGTGGGATAGATTGTGACTCGAAAAGATGGTGTCCATACCAGAAATTAAGTTGTATAACACTTAATTAATATCATGACACGACTGAACGAGGTTTATTAACTTACATAAAAGAAGCTATTTATATAAACCCCCTTGTTTTTGTACGAAAACACAATGTTTATGTGGGAGGAGTCTGTCCCACTGTTTAAGTGTCGCTTCATAAATTAAGTAAGATAATATTTAATAATTACAACAACACAATCTTACAAGTTTTATAAACTCAAAACTTATGAGTTTTACATATAAGCCATACCGATTCCTGTAAGAGTAAAGTTGGTTATCTTATGTTTTACAAAGGGTGACATGTCTTACTTTTATATATTTGGTATTCAAAATCTTTATATAAAAATACATTTTTGTCAGGAGAACCGCAAAAATTTGATATTTGATTTACTTATATATTCACTAAATTTTAAACTTTCTTATTTGAACAAACGAGATTTCTAAATGAGTCCAAATACACTTTTAAAACTCATTTATTTTTATACTTTTGATATAAAAATATATATTTATAAAAACTGACAAACAAATTTTATAAAATGCTTTTGGTTATAAAAAGTACTTTGTGTCAAAACCTATAGAACTCACGAACAATTTTTGTTGACGTATCTTAATGCATGTATTCGCAGGTTATTTAGCAAGTTGGAAGTGTTCGCTCAGAAGATTCCCCGTTATTTTATTATACCTTTGTAAACGCCGATTGTTAGGCGTGTGACACGATTTAGTAATAGTCATTTTCAATGTAATTTCTATTTCGGTAACAATAGAAAATTATATTTGTATTGTTCAATGTATGTTCAATAACTGTAATCACTGATTTACGGCGCGTACCTCGGCGTTTCCGCCGGCGAACGGGGGTGTGACAGATGCGAACTCCGGCGGAAAGGTTTCGTCTTAGATAATCCGTTAGGAGCTCAAAGACTTAGAGGCAACCCCGATCCAAAAATCGAAGCTCATAGATCTGCTTGTTTAAAACTCAGATTTTAGATCTACTTATTCAAAAATTTTGAATTCCATATGTGCTTGTTAAAAAAGAGTCGTGCAGAAACATTGTCGTCCTTCAAGACCTCATCATTTCCTCCCATCAGAGATCGTCTCTTTCATTTGGTGCATATGGTAGCTCCAATGTGTGGTTTGTTTTGTGGGTTTTTGTTAAAGAAAGAGTGGCCACACTAGTGTTTTTTTGGTGGTGTTGGAGAGAGAGCGTGAGGTCGGTGAGGTCGGAATCTGCAGGTATGGCCAGAATCTGTAGGTGTAGCCGACAGTAGTGGGTGGCGATCTACGGAAATGATGGTGGTTGACGATGTCGTTGGGGATAGTTTTTTATGGTGGGACTTTTGTATATTAATACGTTTTTTTAATTAATAAATAATAATAATAATGACAAAGAAAATATAAAGGGCATTCTAGTCTTTTTATGTTTAAAAGGGACCAAAAACGTAATGAAATCAAACAGCAAGGACGATACGAGTGCAAAAGAAATGTTAGGGACCAAACATGAAATTTTTGCAAACCACGAGGACCATTTTAGTAGTTTGTTCTAGTTTTTTTGTATTGTAAACCCTAATCTTTTATTTATAAACTCGATTGATGCTAGGAAATCAAAAACATCAAAAGCAAAATATATAAACATGTGTATATTATTTATGCTTGTTTTTCTCATGTTTTATCATTTAGCATTAGATAGATTTTAAAATGGTAAATTACACCAATCGTTATGTCAAAACGAACGTTTAATTCCTATTTCTTCCACGTCTAGTCCCTCCGCACATAAAAAACAATTTTGCCTTTATTTATTTTTTTTATTTGTTTAATAATTATTAATAATCATGTATTAACAAATTTGTTTAATAAGCAGCCAAGAAAACAAGACAATAAATTGTTGCACTAACTCGCTAGCTCAGTCTTCTACTACTAGTCAAATTGGTAATTAAATTCTGCTTCAGTGTCTTATTCATTTGTATCAGAAGCTATAAACACCACCAACACCAATATTATATCTCTTCTCATCTTCTTTCTCAACTCCGGCAACCACCACTTTATCACCACCTATCACCATCGCTAACCACCACCAAAAACCACCACATGTCACTCATATTTCTCTCCCACCACCATTGAACCCATCCCACTAAATCCTAAACCTGAAAATCAAACTATAAACCTGAAAATTGAAACCCACAAGTCGCAGGATTCAAAAAGAAGAAAGAGGATTTTGATCGAGGATTCACAAGTCGCAGGAGAACCTGTAAATTGATGAATCAGACATCCCACAACCACCCCTTCATCTTTTGTGTTACTGATTCCCATAACAGGCGGTGGAGCTCGATCAGAAACCTAGGCGACGGTCTAAACCCCTTTGTGCTGGCAGCATCTCCATCTTCGTATAGAACCCGCCAGAAACCACCTCTCCCCTTTTGTAATGTCGTTGATTTGGACTTTCCTCCTCTGTGTTTCCGACAACATCTCCATCGACAGTTTGAATTCAAAAAATGGTGACAACATCTCTATGTAGAACATGACAATTCAAAACCCTATGGTACTGTCGGGAGATGGTAGTCATGGTATAGGCGGAAAGGACATCACCGGAGATGGATAGATTAAGAGCATCGTCAAAGATGGTATGGGCTTGTGTGTTTCTCTGCCCAACTATTAACAGTATTAACAGTGAATAAGGGGAGGATGGTTAGGGAAAGTGAATGAGAGGATGGTATGCCTTTATTTACTTATTTTCCAATTAAAGAAGGGGATGAAGGTATGCCATTATTTACTTATTTTCCCATTATTATTTATTTATTTATTATGAATTTCAATTAAAAAAATAAAGTTCAGATCTAGTATGGACTAAATTCGTAACAAAATCGCATATCAGAGACAAAGCGTGCAAGTTTTAAACAAACGAGGGACGGTCTGAGTTAAATTTTGAAAATAAGGACTGAAAGTGCGTTTTGGCACCTGCACGATGAACGATTCATGTAATTTATCCATTTTAAAAACAATCAATCATCAGTAAAACCTCCATTATTTAATCCCATAAAAAAGAACATTCAATTAAATCCACAAATATTTGTTTCCTTCTTATTCATTCAAAAAGAAAAACAAAACATCAATTGTCTTAAATGTTAATTTTCCTTCTGACTAGTGAGTCTGAATTTTGATATAAGTTGTTAGATAAGCCCATTAAGATACGTTGTTTCATTTATATTTCATGTTTTACTTAAAATAAAAAAATTAGGTTTGTTTAATGAATTTATACAATTTAAAAAGGAATTTAAAGCTAAAAAGGATTATTTAAAAAGCACCTATAACAATATTCTAAGTTTCTAAACAAGTTTGTTGGAGTCATATGTTTCTTGAAAAAAATAATCATCTAACACACAATAATTTTAAGTTTGATTTCAATTTTGCCATTTTATTTTGTTATGAAGGCTCTACAAACTCCTAAGTTAAGGTTTCATTTTTCTATGAAAATAACTAAAAATTATGTAATTGTAACAGATATATGATTGTATGTGATAAAATGAAGTATATTAGTAAAAAGTTAAAATATACATCCACCAAAACCAAAATTTCATAGGGATAATACAACCTTAAATATACAAAGTTCCAAAAAACTTAATAAGTATCAAGAACCTTACTTATCACCACATGTTCCACCACCACCATAGCAGCGATGGTTTGATAATCCATTGATGGAAATAGATTGAAGGCACTCACATCCACGCGTGATTCACAACCGATGGAAGAATTCGACTCATTTTATAAATCCAGAAAACGATAATTGATTAGAAGAGTTTTTTATATATCACCTAGGCTATGAACAATTCCTCTGATGATCACCTTCACCCAGTTTGGTTTCACATGAAATGTTGTGAAACTCTAAATTAAATGTATGGGTAAGTGAGTTTGGATAACAAAGTCGTCATTTCTGAAAAATTAAGGAAAAATAAGGTTGATATGTATGAAGGAAACTCAAAAGCATGGACAATGAAATTTAAATTGGTGAGTTTTATTACATGATCACCTCTAACAGCCAGTCACCATCATCAAAATGTAAATGTTGCGAGGGATAAATTTTGACAACAAAAAAAAAAGACAAGACGTGGACAACAGAGAAAAAGATTGAAAAGAGGAAAAATTATGGTCACTAGTATGTACTGTGTAACAAAGTGTGGTGATCATGTTATTTTAATTATTTACGTCTTATATATAGTTATCACATATCAATAATCATTGGAAATAATCTATAAAATATCTAGTAAGTTTTGAGGATGATTTAGTAATTTTAACATAACATTTTTGTTATATACTAGTGTTGCCAAACACAATACATGTAATATGTACAATTCAGTTCTGTTTTGTTTAATCCTGCTCACTTTAGTTATGTTCTCTCTTGTTCATGCACCAAACGCTACCTTAAAAGATAATAAGCATAATGAGCATAAAATTTTGGATATGGGTAAAGAGTTTTTTTACAATACAAAATAGAATCCAACATCATATAATTTGAGTTCCACCTAGTGGAAACTTTATACCTTAAACACACTGATGATTCTAGATTTGTGCAACATTACTTAAAACTTTTGTTTCCAGTATTAAGAACATTTGTAATACTTTACACTCTCTAGTCTTACAACAACATCATCATCCTCTTTTACACCAACTTGCACAATTAAATCCATTATATATGCAAAATACATAACATTTAAACTGAACCTTCACAAACCAAATCAATCTCAGTCTTGAGAAAATCAAGTATAACATCATTACTTTAAGTGTAATATGTGACTACAAAATACCCGAGTTCATTTATGTAAGTGAAACCAACGACTTATGTGTGATTCTATCGTTGTAATGCTTGGTAATCTAAGTTGAAGTGAAAAAGGAGCCAATGGTGTAATTTTTCATATGTACGACTTACATATTTTGATTTGATAAGATTTTTATATCCTATCAAAGATACCCACAACCTATATGGACATATATCATCCTCATTTTTGTTCTCATAATGTATCGAAAGGATCCCATGATATCTTTTAACATAACATTGATAACCATTTTCAATTGTATAGTACATGATATAGAGCTTGAGATGTTTTAACATATCATATGGACTTATGCACATCATTCTACACAAATTTAAAGATCTTATTGATCAACATGTTTATACTCAAAATCATATTTTTTTATCACACTTGGAATCTAATGATAAATAATAAGAAAGTCAATGCTCAAGATCCTCAGTTGCAATATAAGAAGGGCTATCGTCTTACTCCCCCATACCTTCCTTACTCATGTACACCATGAAGTGGAAACCATTATATACCATGTTTTGTAAAACCATTCAATCTTAGACAATAACAACAATGATTTTACAAAAATGTTCGTATAAAACATAATTAAATGAAAAACATTATAAACATTGATGGTTATATAACAATAATTATGCATCCATTTTTTAAAAAAAAAAACAACAATTGACCTCAACAGAGTGAAAACCTAAGAGTAACTTCCATAATCCAAGAATCTTCAAATGTTGAAACTTCTTCATGTCAATTGTCTTTGAAATTGTTTATCTCATATCAAATGATTATCAACGAAATTATGACAAACAAGCAATAAAAACAACTCATTCTTTTGACACAAATCTTAATTTACTCTAGTTTTTTTTACTTCACTAGTCATTTAGAAACTATAATTTCCATGCCATTTACATTTAAGAAGAGAAATGGTCATATATGTTATTGCTATCGAACAAAAGTTACAATTAGAAGACCAACACTAATGGTTTTGTGACAAAAGAACAAGTTAGTTTTTCGAATAAGTGACAAACTAACAATAAAATATGTCGGATTGCAACCCTTTCTTTTTTACTTTTTATATTTTGTCTATTGTTACAATGTCAACAATAAGAGTACTTTTTTATTAGTATATGACATTTATTAGGATTAATTTCTCAAAATAATAAACACTTTCTAAAATATTTAAAAAATATCACCACAATGTAACAAACTAATATTTTATGTTTTAAAACACCATTCTTATCGGGAGTAACAAATTCTCAAATTAAAAAGCCCTGTAGACTTGTTGATGTGGCAAAATAAGAACAATTAGGCTTGTTGCTTTGGCAAAATTATACCATATTGGATTGTAAAATGATGAAGTAAAATGGCATCAAGACTCTCAAACGGTAAAAAAAATTATTAGGTGTGAAATCGACCTCAAGTAGGTACGAATAACACATTTGAATGACATGTTGAATTGACGGTTCTGGATAATTTTCTTATCTTTGACTTCGTTTTTTTCTTGGGAATGATGACTAGGATTCTAAAATTGATTTTATATGATGGGTTCTGAAATCATTAGCCTTTTAAAATTGCGAACGAGATTAGCCTTCTAAAATCGATTTTGTATGTTGGGTTCTAAAAGCATTATCCTTATGAATGATTATTGATGGTTTCTAAAATCATTGAATAGATTATTGTTGGGTTCTAAATTCTTTCGCTGACCTTGTTAGTTCTTATTCCAATCGCTTCTTGTTGGGTGTAATAGGTAAAAGTAAAAAAAAAAAATGGAGTGACCTGTATAATTATTTTGCTGACTTTGTTGGGTTTTCCCATTGACACATTGCATCTCAAACAATTAAAGTTATAGACAGACCTTGTCGGTTCTTAGCCTTCAAAATTTGATTTTATATGTTGGGTTCTAAATCATTAACCTCCAAAACAATTATTGAGGACTCAAATATTGTTGGTTTTCTGAAATCACTAAATCGGTTATTGTTTGGTGTGACATCCCAAAAAAAATCATGACCCAAAAATTTCATTTTTGATATAACTAGTCATAAAACAATTTTAAGAAAACATCATCAAGTTATTTCATTTCATCAAAGCCAAAGATCATATGTCTCAAAAGCATGTCATAGTATAGTAACAATGTCATAGTATAATCCCAAGAACATCATAGTGCGGAAAATAGTGGTGTGATGCGTTGTTACCGTGTCGGCTCCTTTCCCTTCGAAGAAGAAGGACCTGAAACAAAAACTGTAAATCGTAAGTACAAAGCTTAGTGAGTTCCCCCATCATACCACATGCCATAAACACATAATGCTTATCCATCGTTATCTTTCAACCGGTATCTGACTGGCATAACTGGGAGATGGCCTCCCCTTCGGTATCTTTCAATCGGTAACCGGGAGTTGGCCTCCCCTTCGGTATCTTTCAACCGGTAACCAAGAGCTGGCCTCCTCTTCGGTATCTTTCAACCGGTAACCGGGGACTATTTCACCCCTACTACTACTAACACATATATCATAACATCCTAGCACATAAAGCATATCAGATAGTGGCATACCATATAATTATCACAAAGACAATCATTTAACAAACAACACCTACTAGTGGGCCGGCATTGTGGCCTTAGACCCACTTCTACTGGAAGGTAACTCACCTCAATGTCGTGCAATAACTGAACTGTCCTCGGTGATGGGATCAACTCTCCTTAAACTCCTACACATAACATCTCTTTTAATTACTCTTTCAAACTTATAACCCATTTAAGGGTCAAATCTAGTCAATGGTTAAGTCAAAGGTCAACACCCTCGTCAAAGTCAAACTTCTGGTCAAAGTCAACATTCTGGTTGACTCGACTCGCCGAGTTGGTCCGTCAACTCGTCGAGTCCCATAATTCAAAGAATCTCGTACTCGCGATCTAACTCGTCGAGTTACCCTCTAACTAGCTGAGTTTCTCCTTATGACAGAATCGGGACTTTCCGTTTGAACTCGTCGAGTCCTTCCTTAGACTCGTCGAGTTCTCTTCATACAAGTCGGTACATTTGATCATCAGCTCGCCGAATCCTAAGAACGACTCGTCGAGTTCCCCAAAGTCTAAATCCATACAGTCGATTTTATTCGGGCTTAATGCATCCAAAACGTAGATCTGGCCTCCTAGGGTCGATATAACACGTAAAGTTACAAACTTTACGTACATGCATGAGTTATCTAGCTCAAAAGGCCTTAAAATGAGATTCACAAGTTGCATGGGACTCCCATGGCCATAAAGCTGGCACATTTATGCCATAGAGTCCCTCAAAGGTTCCAGATCTGAAGCCAATACCCCAAAACATGCTTGCATCCATGAATGGTTCCAAAAATGGCGCATTAAAGCCCTAAACTACTCCAAGAAGATATCTAATAGATGAATGGACAAGGTATAAACTTTATACCTCAAATGAGCTGGAAATGGAGCACAAACTATGGATCTACTTGCTTCCTCTTGAACCCCCAAGCTTCCTTTTCCTTCTCAAGCTTCAAAATCACCAAAAGCACACAACAATGGCTCAAGAACACTCAAAATGGGTTAGGGTTTCGAATTAGGGTTTTCTGGACTAAGCGAGGCAATGAGGGAGGCCAAAATGGGGTGTTAAGGTCTTTAAATAGGGTGCAAACCCTAAAATTAGGGTTTCACTCTGGCAGTCCTACTCGTCGAGTCGAGTAGACTACAAGTCCCGCGTCCAAACTTCTCCTTTTCCTACTCGACGAGTTTGGGGCCTCCAAATCATCGAGTCCCTTTGCACAAATAAACAAGTCTTATTTAAAATACATACCAGGAACTGGGTCTTACAAATCTCCCCCCACTTATTTTAGACTTCGTCCTCGAAGTCTTCTGCTGCATCCGGAAAAAGCTCGGGGTAGTGCTCCCTCATCTCGTCCTCCGGCTCCCAATTTCATTATGAGCCCTTGCAGTGTTGCCATTGCACCTTCACCAACTCGACCTTCTTGTTCCTCATATCCTTCGTTTTCCTGTCGAGGATAGCTACTGGTCGCTCAATGTAGTTCAAGCTGTCATCCACCTGAATATCCTCTAGAGGAACCATCGCAGAGTCGTCTACCAGGCACTTCCGCAGCTGGGAGACATGAAAGGTACTGTGGGTCTGACTAAGCTCGGCTGGCAGATCCAGCCTATACGCCACCTTGGCCACCCGAGCTGCAACCCTAAAAGGACCAATGTACATGGGGCCCAACTTGCCCTGCTTCCTGAACCGGATGACACCTTTCCAAGGTGACACCTTCAGGAGGACCCTATCCCCGACCTGGAACTCCAGGTCCGATCGGCATCTGTCGGCGTAACTCTTTTTCCGACTCTGAGCAGTCTGAAGCCTGCTCCTGACCAGCTGTATTCTCTCCGTTGTCTTGAGCACCACTTCGGGACTCCCCATGACCCTCTGTCCAACCTCACCCCAACATATCGGGGTTCTTCATTTTCTCCCATACAACATCTCAAAGGGAGGACGGTCGATACTCGCGTGGTAACTATTATTGTAGGAAAACTCTTCCAAGGGAAAGTAGGTATCCCAGCTACCATCGAAGTCTAATACGCATGCTTGCAGCATGTCATCTAAGGTCTTGATGGTCCGTTCACTCTGACCATCCGTCTGGGGGTGAAAAGTTGTGCTAAAATGCAGACGAGTACCCAAATCGTCATGGAATTTCTTCCAGAATCTAGAAGTGAATTGCACGTCTCGGTCAGAAATCACGGAAATTGGCACTCCGTGTCGAGCTACTACCTCTCTGATGTAGATATCGGCTAGCTTCTCGGCCGAGATGCTCTCCTGGATCGGTATGAAATGGGCACTCTTGGTCAATCGATCCACGATGACCCAAATCGAATCCACCCCTCGTGTGGTCCTGGGAAGCTTTGTGATGAAATCCATAGTAATATCTTCCCATTTCCACATAGGGATATCCGACGATTGTGTCTTGCTGTGAGGCCTCTGGTGCTCGGCCTTGACCTTCCTACAGGTCAGGCATCTCTCAACGTACTAGGCTACATCCTGCTTCATGTAGGGCCACCAGTAATCACAACGAAGATCTATGTACATCTTTGTCGCCCCGGGATGGATAGAAAACTTGGATTTGTGCGCCTCCTCCATCAAAACTTGGCGCATATGGAACCCACACTCTACGGTGTAGTGTCAACAACCCATGACTATCATAGTCGAAGGAGGAAACCTGACCCACAATACGCTCACTCTTCCGATGTTCCTCCTTCATAGCCTCCTGTTGGGCCTCTCGGATATGCTCCAAAAGCGGAGTCACTATTGTCATCCTCAAGCAGATATCTCTAATCGGGGATGCCTTGCGTTTAAGCGCATCGGCCACAACATTGGCCTTCCCCGGGTGGTAGAGGATCTCACAGTCGTAATCCTTCACCACATCAAGCCACCGACGCTGCCTCATGTTCAGATTCGGCTGATCCATGAGGTACCTCAAACTTGTGTGATCCGTGTAAATGGTACAACGGACCCCATAGAGGTAATGTCGCTAAATCTTTAGGGCAAAAACAACTGCCCCCAACTCCAGATCGTGTGTCGGGTAGTTCGCCTCGTGAGGCTTCAGCTGCCTCGAGGCGTATGCGATAACGTGCCCTCTATGCATCAAGACTGCGCCCAAGCCTGTAATGGACGCATCGTTGTACACTACAAAATCCTCCACGCCCTCTGGCAGGGCTAAGATTGGCGCCTCGTATAACCTCTGCCTCAGCGTCTCGAACGCTGCCTGCTGCTCAGGCCCCCAACGAAATACAACGGCCTTCTTCGTCAGTCGGGTCAAGGGTACTGCTATCTTGGAGAAGTCATGAATGAATCTCTGGTAATAGCCTGCTAACCCTAGGAAACTCTAAATCTCAGATGGAGACCTCGGAACCTCCCATCTCATCACGGCCTCCACTTTGGCCGGGTCGACCAGAATACCGTTCTGGTTGACAAGGTGCCCCAGAACTGCACCTCGCGCAACCAAAACTCGCACTTGGAGAACTTGGCGTACAAGCTCTCCCTCATCAGGGTATCCAACACTTCCCACAAGTGCACCTCGTGCTGCTCCTGCGTCTTGGAGTGCAACAATATGTGATCTACGGGTAATCGTGGCTCGGATTGAAACCGTGAAACCGGCCAAACCGGTCATCGGTTTGGTTTTACGGTTTGTATTTTTCTTTACGGTTTGGCTTGCGGTTTCGAACTTTTCAAACCGTAGTGAACGATTTGGCTTATGGTTTTTAAGGTTTCAAACCGTCTAAAAACCGGACCGGGCCGTAAGATTTATATATATATATATATATACTATTTAATTTTTTTATATGTAATTTTATTTTATTTTATTATATATTAATTGTTATTTATAAATAATAAAATTTAAACCCACAACATTTAATATTTTAATTACCACAACCCAATACTAGTTTAACTCCAACTGAAAAATGAGAAGTGCCTATTTCCTAATCCCAAAGTCCAGTCTAGACGGAATTAGGTTGTTTGATTGTTTCTCACTTTCTCTTACCCTAATAGCAAATAGCAAAAGACGCAGCCTCATTCCTCAGACAGAAGACTCGAAGTTGTTTCCCCTTCGTTGTTCATCACTTCTTCTTCACTTATTTGAGACGTAAAATGATTGTACACAACTGCATACCTCCGACTACACCTCGACTCTTCCGTTGCAGCAACTTCGACTACACCTCGACACCTCGCCTGCAGGAACTCCGCCTCCGGCTCCTTTTGCAAGTCCGCTTCTCATTCTTCCTTTCTGAACAAATGCTTTGATTTTATTTAATTTTAATCTGAGCTCTAACTTCTGATCAAAATGTAATTTTGATAATCTGATTAATACTCAAATGGATATAAGTTTGCTCCAAATCAACTGTCGACTAATATGAAAGATAAATCAGTTAGAGCTCAGATGGAGTTAGTTGTAAATCAAGCTAAGAAATTAACAGTGTCCTATTGTAGAATTCACTTAGGTAACCCTGATATGTTCGCCGATTCCCAAAGAGATAAATCGAATGTTTCTCGATTATTGTCTTTGATTTTCTCTGAAGTTTCTAGTTCAATCGATACTTTTGGTGGTGGTAGTAGTGGTGGTCCCTCTTCCCCTCCTGGTTAACCAAGTCACTGGTCTTTTTCTTTGGCAGTATGATTTTATGAACTTGATTATCATGTTCATGGCAAGTCAAGAGTACATTAGGAACCCTTACTTAAGAGCCAAAATGGTTGAAGTCTTGAATTGTTGTATGCCTCGGAGGTATTTATCAATTTATTTGTTAAATCTGCCATCTTATGTTATTTGCTTACAAAGGGGATTTACGTCTTTTTACTTGTGTGTGTGCAGTGGCTCATATTCTGCTACCGGTACACTTTTTGAAGGGCACCAACTCTCTGTTCAGTATCTTGTGAAGAATCTTTTGAAACTCTATGTTGATATCGAGTTCACAGGATCCCACACTCAAGTGATTGTTTTGTTTCCCATATTTAACTGATAATCAATTGATGAAATTCGTTTTTATGGATTGATAGTTCTGATCAAATTTGTTATTTATTCTAATGAAAATCGTTATTTATTTTGATTGATTCGTTTTTATTAGATTCACAGATTCACGGTTTCACAGCTCCATCACAGATTCACGGTTACACAGTTTCACAAAGATTTACAGTTCTGAATGTTTGATGTAATGGTTGTGTGTTAGTCTAATGTTTGTTGTAATGCAACAATATTTGATGTTTTCATTTACTGTTGTTTATTTACTGTTTTGGCAGTTTTTTTGCTGTTTTGACAGCTGTAATATTGCAGTTTTCGCAGAATATTAGCTGTTTTAATAGCTTTAATTATGCAGTTTTTTTTACTAAATTAGTCTAATGGACTCAACTAAAATGGGCCTAAAAAGTGCAAACCGTGAAACCAAACCGGAGCCAAACCGTTAGTAACAGTTTGGTTTGGTTCGGTTTTAAATTTTCAACGGTTCGGCTTCGGTTTTTGCTTGACAAAAACCATTACCAACGGTTTGGCTTCGGTTTAACCTAAAAACCGAAAAAATTAGACCGTGAACACCCCTAATGTCATCTATAAAGACTATCACAGACCGATCCAGCATCGGTCTGCATACGCGGTTCATGAGGTCCATGAACGTGGCAGGAGCATTGGTGAGCCCGAAGGGCATCACCACGAACTCATAGTGGCCATAACGAGTCCGAAAAGCAGTCTTCTGAACATCCTCATCTCTGACTCGCATCTGGTGGTAGCCTGAATGCAAATCTATCTTGGAAAACCAAGATGCCCTATGTAGGTGATCGAAGAGATCATCAATCCTCGGGAGTGGGTAACGGTTCTTCACCGTTACCTTGTTCAGCTCCCGGTAATCTATACACATCTGGTGCGACCCGTCCTTTTTCTTCACAAACAGGATCGGGGCTCCCTAAGGCGAACTGCTCGGCCTAATAAATCCCTTGTCTAACAGCTCTTGCAGTTGCATAGACAACTCCTGCATCTCGGGAGGAGCCAACCGATATGGTGCCTTGGCTATTGGAGCCGCACCGAGAACTAGGTCGATCCGGAACTCCACCTGCCTCTCCGGAGGTATACCCGGAAACTCCTCTGGAAATACGCCCGGGTACTCTCGCACCACTGGCACATCACTCACGGTCGCCTTACCTGCTTCCCGGGTATCCGTAACGTAGGCAACATACCCTGCGCAACCCTGCTGAAGGTAGCACCTAACCCTCGCTGCTGAGCATAAAGCCGGTCCTCGCTGCGGCCTCTCACCCTGAACCACCAACTCTCCCCCACTTGGGGTCCGGATACACACCAGCTGTTGTGGATAGTTGATCACCACCCCATTAGGGCTCAGCCAATCCATGCCGATTATAACCTTGTTCCCACGTAACGAAATGGGAACCAAATCCACGAGGTAATGCTCGTCATATAACCGCAAAACACAATCTCTGAAAACCGCTGATGCCCGGACAAATCGGTCTTCAGCAATCTCGACCTCTAAAGGACAATCTAACATGCCTGAAGACTCAGAAAACCTCTTGCTAAAATCAAAAGAGACAAATGATCGGGTAACCCCCGAGTCAAATAACACCTGAATTGGGATGTCGTTCACATGGAACAATTCTAAACAAAACACATAAACATAGCACACAAATATCATAAATGACATATAATAAGAGCTAGGGAGAAGAAACATACTCGTCACCACATCTGGTGCGACACACGCCTCCTCGGCGGTCAGCTGGAAGGCTCGGCTCTTCACCATTGGAGCATCTGTCTTGCCCTGTCGGCCATCCGTGATTCGCAGGGTCGTTGGAGCTGGCGCCGCCACTGGAGCTGCTGCTGTCAATCTCGGGCAGTTGGCCTTTTTATGGCCCTTCTGATTGCAATGAAAGCAAATCAGGTTTGATGTCTGAAAGGTGGGAGTAGGGGCAGTACAGTCCCTGCCAAAGTGTCCAGTCTTGCCGCACTTGTAGCAGCCTGATCTTGCTACCTTTACCTAACTAGCTTGCGAATACCATTATATATCACTAAGACCAGATAATTCTTCGAATGAGAGATCCTACCCTACAACTGTTGGACTCAAACAAGAGTTGCGCAATAGGGCTAGACCCAACCTTCTGAAATTATTTAGTCCTTGAAATATGTAACTTAACGTATTCGTTTACTAGTTAGTTAAAGATAACTAGAACTCCTAAAATCACAAAGCAAGCAACATTCGAACATTGAGTGACCATACCAAGCATATCCTATTCAGGCCATCATATTACTAACTAATAATTTCTAGAACGTAACTCAATAAGCACATATAACATGCACATAAGGCATCTTCCTAGATCCTTAGCCCTAATCTAGCATGCAACTCTCATACACATACAATAGGCATACAAAGCATCATTCCTAGATCCTTAGCCCTAATCTAGCGTGCATTTCTCATAATCATATCATATCATAACATAACATATATGGTGTTGGATTAGGTGTCTAAGCCCATAACTATAATTGGTATGTACTTGAATTGATAGCAACACAGTCCTTTTGGGTTGCCCTCAACCTAGCAACTAGACAAGGAAATTATGAAAGGAGAGATATTAATTTATAAGATTAATAAATTAATATATATAAATGATTTATTAATATGTTAAAAGATTAATATATTAATTAGAAATCATTATGTTTAATTAATAGTTAGCCAGAAATTAATCAGAATTAATTTTGGGGTTAAAAGAATTAATTATAAAGTACAGGGACTAGTTTGCAATTAACTAATAGTTGAGTGGAAAGTTCCAGAACCCCCTTGGAAGGAGGTGGACGAAATCCATAGGGGAAACCCTAGAGATTTCGTCCAAGGGGTCCAAATAAGGCCTTTGGATCTTGCTTAGGCCCTAAGCAAAGGATAACTAGGGTTTTCCCTAAACCCTAGATCCCTCAGCTATTTAAGGAGCCTCCTGGCTCACATTTGAGGACACTGATTTCTTTGGAAGAAACCCTAAGGCCGAAATTGCATACTCTCTCCATCCTCTCTCCTCCAAGTTTCCTTCTTGCTAGTTCTTGGGTGTGATTCCATTAGAGGCATTACATTTGTGGTGCTAAGCTTCCAATAAGATCAAGATCAAGATCAAGAGGATTATCAATTGTTTGCTATAACAATTGAAAGGTATGTAACTCCTAAACCCTAGTTTGTTAATTCCGAAATTAGCCTCCTCCTCTAGGGTTCTTGTTTTGCAATTCAAAGTTGTATGTTCAGTAGTTAAAACATAGATCCAAAGTAGGTTGCATGTGAACTTAGGAATTGTTTTCTAGTTTATTTGTTTTACCTAAAACCCATCAGTGGTATCAGAGCCATTGTTTGTTTTAAATTGAATTGCTATAATTGTTGAATTGCAAATTAGGGTTTATAGCTATTAAACCCTAAAGGCCAAATTTTCGATTTCTAGGGTTTTGGATAAAAGGGTTTTTTTTCGAAAACCCTAGCCTCCCAAGAACCCTAATCGAAATTAGGGTTAGGGTTTTGAAAACCCTAGCCTCCTCCCTTGTAAATTTCGAAATTGCTAGAAGTTTTAGGGTTTCTTGTTTTGGATAATTGTTACTTAATTAGATTAATTGGATAATTATCCTTACCCTATTTTTCGAAATTTAGAGGGATAAGGATTAGGATTAAATTAATTGATTAATTTAATTAGATAATCCTTACAAGATTTAATAATTTGATTAATAGTTAATTAAAAGATAAATATTAAATCTAGTTAATTGGTTTATTTAGATTTAAATTTAACAGTTTGAATTTCGAAATTTATATAAACCCTTGTAGTTTTAAAATGTTTTAAAACACACCCTATATATGTATTATGATTAAAAGTTTAATATTATATATGTATAAGAATATGGTCAGTCAAATCGCTAGTATGCCTCAAACCAAGGCTCTGATACCAACATGTAACATCCCCAAAAAAATCATGACCCAAAAACGTCATCAAGTTATTTCATTTCATCAAAGCCAAAGATCATATGTCTCAAAAGCATGTCATAATATAGTAACAATGTCAGAGTATAATCCCAAGAACATCATAGTGCAGAAAATAGTGGTGTGATGCGCTGCTACCGTGCCGACTCCTTTCCCTTCGAAGAAGAAGGACCTGAAACAAAAATTGTAAACAGTAAGCACAAAGCTTAATGAGTTCCCCCATCATACCACATACCATAAACACATAATGCTTATCCCTCGGTATCTTTCAACCGGTATCTGACTGGCATAACTGGAAGCTGGACTCCCCTTCGGTATCTTTCAACTGGTAACCGGGAGCTGGCCTCCCATTCAGTATCTTTCAACCGGTAACCGGGGACTATTTCACCCCTACCACTACCACATAATAACATAACATTAACATGCTGCTAGACATGCATGGGTACTGTCTACCCCTTCGGTATCTTTCAACCGGTATCCGGGGACTATTTTACCCCTACTACTACTAACACATATATCATAGCATCCTAGCACATAAAGCATATCAGATAGTGGCATACCATACAATTATCACAAAGACAATCATCTAACAAACAACACCTACTAGTGGGACGACATTGTGGCCTTAGACCCACTTCTACTGTAAGGTAACTCACCTCAATGTTGTGCAGTAACTGAATCGTCCTCGGTGCTGGGATCAACTCTCCTCAAACTCCTACACATAACATCTCTTTTAGTTACCCTTTTAAACTTATAACCCCTTTAAGGGTCAACTCTGGTCAATGGTCAAGTCAAAGGTCAACACCCTGGTCAAAGTCAACCTTCTAGTCCAAGTCAACATTCTGGTTGACTCGACTCGCCGAGTTGGTCCGTCAGCTCGTCGAGTACCATAATTCAAAAAATCTCGAACTCGCGTTCTAACTCATCGAGTTACCCTCTAACTCGCCAAGTTTCTCCCTATGACAGAATTGGGACTTTCCGTTTGAACTCGTCGAGTCCTTCCTTAGACTCGTCGAGTTCTCCTTCATACAAGTCAGGACATTTGCTCATAACCTCACCGAGTCCTAAGAACGACTCGTCGAGTTCCCCAAAGTCTAAATCCATAGAGTCGATTTTAGTCGGGCTTAATGCATCCAAAACATAGATCTGACCTCCTAGGGTCGATATAACACGTAAAGTTACAAACTTTACGTTCATTTATGGGTTTTCTAGCTCAAAAGGCCTTAAAATGAGATTCACAAGTTGCATAGGACTCCCATGGCCATAAAGTTGGCACCTTTATGCCATGGAGTCCCTCAAAGGTTCCAGATCTGAAGTCAATACCCCAATACATGCTTGTATCCATCAATGGTTCCAAAAATGGCTCATTAAACCCCTAAACTACTCCAAGAAGAGATCTAATAGATGAATGGACAAGGTATAGACTTTATACCTCAAATGAGCTGGAAATGGAGCACAAACTCTGGATCTACTTGATTCCTCTTGAACCCCAAAGCTTCCTCTTCCTTCTCAAGCTTCAAAATCACCAAAAGCACACAACAATGGCTCAAGAACACTCAAAATGGGTTAGGGTTTCGAATTAGGGTTTTCTGGACTAAGGGAGGCGATGAGGGAGGCCAAAATGGGGTGTTAAGTGTTGGGTTTTATGTACTCTAACATCCTTATGGTGCACATACAACCCTAATTCTTTAGATCTAAGTTTTCTCTAGTTATACATGCAACAAAAAAATTATCCAAAGCATGAAACCTATAACTAGCATACAACTTGATGCCTCAAATGTTGCAGAGTTTTTGGCCTTTCAAGTGGTTAGTGCCTCAAATGTTGCACCTCTAATTGAATCACAACACACCATGAACAAATGGAGGACTTTGAGAGAGAGGTTAGACACACCAAAAACGGCTATACTCTTCATGGAATACACAAAGTACCGATTTTAGGGTTTAGGGAATATATATATAGTGTAGAATTCCAAGAGTCATATGTGAACCCTAATTCTTACACTTAGGCTTATGATCCAATAACTCATATGGAGTAACTCTTCATGGAATCTCACATAAACTTAGTCCATCATGGATCAATAGCCCAAACCATATGTATCACTGATTTACATAATCAGCCCCCGTTAATTTAATTAGTCTCTCTTGATCACTAAATTTATTCCAAATTAATTCTTGATCAATACTAAATAAATAATATGATTTCTCAATTAATATATTATACTTATAATATATTAATAAATCACAAATAACCTCTTTCTCAAATATCCATCCTATCAAATTGCCCTGGTGAATGCAACCCAAAAGGATCATGCTACTATCGGGTCAAATACATACCAATTATAGTTATGGACTTAGACACCTAATCCAACAGTCTCCCACTTGGATAAGTCTAATAACTATAACTGCAAGTACGACTTCAAAACCCGACTAGCAATCTTAGCTCTTAAAAGCCACTATCGAACTCTGACGCGTCCTTCAGATAAGGGATCATATATTCCTCCATTCTAAATATCGTGTGGACATGAGACATGAATTATAATCATTCTCTCTGTCTATGTGTTGTTTCCCGATTTCCGATTTATGACGACCGACTAATTGAACAAATCAAATCAGTCCAGGCTTGGCCAAGCGCTTAGGGTATCATCACTAAATCATCGAGGGGCCCACAAATATCGCTTTTATCCCTCTTGGGGTAAAAGGAACGGATAAACTTCGACTCATATGCTTGCTCTATTTACTCATCAAATCACTCACAACAATACGTTTTATAACACTAAGTTACTGGTGCGTTTACGTATCATCAATGCACAACCGACTTGTAAACTGCAACTATATGTCTCCGTTTGAAGAATATAAGATATTATCGTCTCACTAATCACTCGTGATAAAGTCCATGAAGTGATTCGGATGAGCGTGGGTTTAATCCAATACTCAAATCTTATTACACGAGTACTCATGAACACTGCAACAAACTTGTGCTATGTCTAAACACTTTAGACAATCTACAGACGGATTCATGACAGTCTTACCTCAATACCTACTTTCAAAGTATGATCGACTGTGGATAGTTTGAATAATATTATTATTCGGGAAGTCAAAATATGCAAAGTGAAACACAAGAATAATCGAATTCAATATGGTCTCAAAACTTTTGAATATAAATAAAACACTTTTTATTTAATCACCATACTGATTACACATTATTCATTGTATAATTTTTCGATTAATCAACTTAATACTTGAATTAAAACAATAGTTATCCCATGCTCCAAACATGCACACTATGTTTATATATGGTCTGTACTTTGTGAAATAGATCAATTGAAAACATTTCAATCATGCTCATCTCACAATTCCAAATCCTTATTACTTAGTGTAAGAATACCTAATTCTTGCCACTATAAGAATGTGTTAGATTCTAAACTATCATGCAATGTATCTTTTGTAATGTCGAGGTACTAAAGTCACAGAGACTTTGCCAACGATATTACAAAACTTTCCACTGGAGATTGATAACAAAACAATTCCAAGGAAGCGAAGTCTCGAATTCAAAGTACATTCCTTTGAACATCCTTCTTGCATAAAGGTTTCTAACCTACACATAGATTCTTATTATCCAACTCCCATTATGAAAACATTTCCATATTTTCCATATGACAATGCAATATTAATAGAATTTTGTCTATTCATAATAATGTCAATATGGTCCATCCATTACTATACTTCCAACTGTCCTTAAGCAACCAATCCTTAGCGAACCTCAGATTGTCCTTGATAGTTGTTTAACTACTTTAGTCATATTCGGTTCTAGTCCTTTTCCCCTCTTAATGCCCCAGGCATTTGGAAAATTAGAACACGTGAATATTATAGCATATGCAATCGATCCTATATTTGAAGCATATGGGACACGATTCATAATGTCTTACATAAAGACATGATACCTGACCAGTCTTTTGCTATAATATTTCCATATATAGAATTTCCAATGTTGAAATATTTCAACATGGTATTCATATATATCCATGACTAAGTTTGATTAATACTTCAATCTAAACTGTTAGATTCGAAATAAAGTATATGTATCCTCTCCCTTACTATAGCAAAACAACTTTTCAACTTTTGCAACTATGCAAATTAGAACTTTGTTTCCTATAAATAGTATTGCTAACTCGCAACACTTACCATAATAATTATGATCCCACTAGCATAACAATTATTTTGTTACTAGCATAACATTTATGCTCCCACTAGCTTTGACATTCATCCAAAATCAGCTAAACTTCTAGAAATCAATACTTTATTGACTTTCTTACCAATGTTCAGAATTATGATACGAGATGCTTCGATAAGCCTTTATCTAAGCTCATACCTTTTATTAGAAAGCCCATATGTGTGTCTGAACTATTTCACAACTTACAATAATAAGTTCCGAATGTTCAAACTATTTTCCATTTCTCACAATTCGAACTATGAAGAGGGATGCTGTAATCATAATCAAATTTGAGAATTCAATTAACCCAACTGCTATCTCCTTAAAATCTACTTAGTGAAAGCGTTTCCTCACAATCATTTTCATGAATTGGAGAGAAACCTTATGTCACTTAGATTTTATGGTGTATGTGTTCCTATCCATGTGAATCTGTCATCCCCAACCATTATCATAAGACAAGGTCTACGACAAATTCAAACTCATATGGACTGAACTTGCTCAATCTTAATTTCTTGCCACTTGGCAGCACAAGGGCCTACCATGTCTTCCAAGTTGTTGAGCAGATCACCCTTACTAATCAATGAACTTTCACTGATCAAGGTGCTTTGCCTTATGCAAACAATTTGAGAACTCATACAACTCACATGCATAAACAACTTTAACTGGAATGGGCACAAAAACAAGAATATGCCAACACGATGATGGGTTTTAGGTAAAACAAATAACCTAGAAAACAATTCCTAAGTTCACATGCAACCTACTTTGGATCTATGTTTTAACTATTGAACATATAACTTTGAATTGCAAAACAAGAACCCTAGAGGAGAGAGGCTAATTTCGAAATTAACAAACTAGGGTTTAGGAGTTACATACCTTTCAATTGTTATAGCAAACAATTGATAATCCTCTTGATCTTGATCTTGATCTTCTTGGAAGCTTAGCACCACAAATGTAATGCCTCTAATAGAATCACACCCAAGAACTAGCAAGAAGGAAACTTGGAGGAGAGAGGATGGAGAGAGTATGCAATTTCGGCCTTAGGGTTTCTTCCAAAGAAATCAGTGACCTCAAATGTGAGCCAGGAGGCTCCTTAAATAGCTGAGGGATCTAGGGTTTAGGGAAAACCCTAGTTATCCTTTGCTTAGGGCCTAAGCAAGATCCAAAGGCCTTATTTGGACCCCTTGGACGAAATCTCTAGGGTTTCCCCTAAGAATTTCGTCCACCTCCTTCCAAGGGGGTTCTGGAACTTTCCACTCAACTATTAGTTAATTGCAAACTAGTCCCTGCACTTTATAATTAATTCTTTTAACCCCAAAATTAATTCTGATTAATTTCTGGCTAACTATTAATTAAACATAATGATTTCTAATTAATATATTAATCTATTAACATATTAATAAATCAATTATATATATATATATATATATATATATATATATATATATATATATTAATTTATTAATCTTATAAATTAATATCTCTCCTTTCATAATTTCCTTGTCCAGTTGCTAGGTTGAGGGCAACCCAAAAGGACTGTGATGCTATCAATTCAAGTACATACCAATTATAGTTATGGGCTTAGACACCTAATCCAACAGTCTCCTACTTGGATAAGTCTGTAACTATAATTGCTAGTATGCCTTCTAAATTTGACCAGCAAATTGTAGCTTCCAAAAAGCTGCTGCCGAACTCTGACCCAGTCAGTTACGTGTCCTAAGATAAGTGATCATATAATCCTTCGTTCTGCTAGATATCCCTAGACATAAGACATGGAATGTAATCAATCTCTTTGTCCAGAATCTTTGTTTCCCGATTTCTGATTTGTGATGATGTAGGACTTCTAATCGAACACATCAATCTAGTCCTGGCTGGGCCCAACACATAAGTCAACACCAAATCATCGAGGGGCCCACATATATCGCTTTTCCTATTAGGGCAAAAGGAACGAATAAACGTTGACTCATACGCTTGTATCTTTTACTCATCAAATTATACATGACAATACGTTTTATAACACCAAGTTATTTATGCGTTTTCGTATCACCAATGCATGACCGACTTGTAAATTGCAACTCATATATCTTCGTTTCAAGATTATAAGATATTATCGTCTCAGTATTACTCGTGATGAATTCCATGAAGTGATACTCTGAGCGAGGGTTTATCCAGTACTCAAATCTCAATTTCTGAGTACTCATGAACGTTGCAGCAATTCTATTGCCATATCTATCCTTAGACAATCTACAATCCAGTTCATGACAGTCTTAATTCACTACTTACTTCCAAAAGTATGAGTGATTGTGGAGTTTGAATAATCTTATTATTCGGGAAGTAAAACATGCAAAAATGAAACACAATAATAAACAATTGACAAAAGGCAGAAACCAAACTTATAAATAATACTTTATTATTTAATCACCAAAAGTCAATTACATTTACTTTGTTACAAGTTTCAGAATAAAACTAATCTAACTACTAAAACTAATATCATCTTTCAGTCCTATGCTCCGAGTATGCTGAATATGCTTAGCCCTACTCAGACCCTTTGTGAGGGGATCTGCTGGGTTATCTTCAGATGACACCCTCTTTACTATAAGATGGCCTTCTTCAACTCTATGTCTGATGAAATGGTACTTTTTGTCGATATGTCTGGTCTTACCATGATCTCTCGGTTCCTTTGTCAAGGCAACCGCTCCTTCATTATCGCAAAACAGTTCCATAGGCTCCTGGATGGTTGGAACAACTCCGAGATCCCCGATGAAGTTCCTCAACCAAGCTGCTTCTTTCGACGCTTCACTTGCTGCTATGTACTCTAATTCACAAGTAGAATCAGCCATCGTATTTTGCTTGGAACTCTTCCAAGTAACTGCTCCTCCATTCAGTAAAAACACCCAGCCCGACTGAGAGCGGAAGTTATCTCTATCCGTCTGAAAGCTGGCATCACTGTAACCATCTACTCTCAAAGTATCACTGACACCAAGCACAAGGACCCAGTCCTTTGTCCTTCGTAAATACTTGAGTATATTCTTAACTGCTATCCAATGAGCTCTACCTGGGTTTCCCTGATAGCGACTGACCATGCTCAAAGCAAATGTCACATCAGGGCGAGTACATGTCATAGCGTACATGATCGATCCGACAGCGGAAGCATAAGGTACACGACTCATGTCATCTATTTCAACATCTGTACTCGGGCATTGAGTCTTACTCAATTTGGTATTGCTCTGGACAGGTAGCTCTCCCTTCTTGGAATTTTCCATACTAAACCTCTCTAGTACCTTATCCAAGTATGTGCTCTGACTAAGTCCAATTAGTCTCTTCTTTCTATCTCTCAATATTCTAATCCCAAGAATATCGGCAGCTTCTCCAAGGTCTTTCATGGCAAAACACTTTCCAAGCCAAGACTTAACTTCTTTCAAGGTTGGAACGTCGTTACCAATGAGTAATATGTCATCGATATATAACACCAGAAAAGTTACTATACTCCCACTAGCCTTGATATACACACAAAACTCATCTTCACTTCTAGAGAAACCAAACTCTTTGACTTTCTCATGGAAGCAAAGATTCCAACTGCGAGATGCTTGTTTCAATCCATAAATGGATTTCTCAAGCTTACACACTCTATTGGGGAACTTTGCATCAACAAAACCCTCTGGCTGACTCATGTAAACATCTTCAGCCAACTTCCCATTAAGGAAAGCAGTTTTGACATCCATCTGCCAGATTTCATAATCATGAAAGGCAGCTATGGCGAGCAATATCCTAATAGATTTAATCTTAGCCACTGGCGAGAAGGTCTCAACATAGTCAACCCCTGGGGTTTGAGTGAAACCTTTTGCAACCAGTCGAGCCTTGAATGTGTGCACATTTCCATCCATGTCTGTCTTCTTCTTGAAGATCCATTTGCACCCAACTGTCTTACGACCTGGTGCACTATCAACCAAATTCCAAACTTGGTTGTCATACATGGACTTAATCTCGCTGTCCATTGCCTCTTTCCACTTGGAAGCCTCTGGGCCTGCCATTGCTTCCTTATAAGTGACTGGTTCATCTAAGTTTACCAGTGTTCTGTCACTTATGAATGTGTCACCATCTGAAGTAATATGAAAACCATACAACTCAGGCGGCACACTCACCCTAGTGGATCTTCTAAGAGGTAATGAGTTATCGATTGGTTCAACAGGAACTGTTTCCTCTGGTTGAGTGCTAGTGTCATCTAAGGTTCCTTCATTGGCTGACTCTCGAATTTCTTCAAGGTCAATGGTGCTCCCACTGTCCTCTTTGAATATGAGCTCTCTCTCCAGAAAGACTCCTCTTCGTGCTATAAAGACCACGTTCTCACTAGGCCTGTAGAACAAATATCCAAAAGACTGCTTTGGGTAACCAATGAAAACACATTTCTCACTTCTAGCTGCTAGCTTGTCGTGAGTCTCTCGTCTTACGAAAGCTTCACAACCCCAGACTTTAATATGTGCTAACGAGGGAACTTTCCCTGTCCACATTTCGTGAGGTGTTTTGGCAACCTTCTTTGTAGGGACAAGATTGAGGATGTGGACGGCTGTCTCTAAGGCATACCCCCAGAAGTGAATAGGAAGCGAAGCCCGACTCATCATAGAACGAACCATGTCTAACAAGGTTCGATTGCGCCTCTCAGCTACACCATTTAACTGTGGTGTCCTAGGAGGAGTCAATTGTGAGACTATCCCACATTCTTTCAGATAGTCGTTAAACTCGATACTAAGATACTCCCCGCCTCTATCGGATCTAAGTATCTTTATCTTTCTGCCCAATTGATTTTAGACTTCATGCTTAAACTCTTTGAACTTTTCAAAAGTTTCTGACTTATGCTTGATCAAGTAGATATATTCATATATGCTACAATCGTCAGTGAAAGTCACATAGAATCGATTAGCATCTCTTGTAGTTGATCTGAAGGGCCCACACACATCCGTGTGTATGAGATCCAACAGACCTTCACCTCTTTCACAAGACCCTGTGAATGGTGATTTTGTCATCTTTCCCAAAAGACAAGATTCACACATATCATCTGACTTTAGGTCAAATGATTCCAACACTCCATCCTTTTGGAGTTGGGCTATGTGTTTCTTGTTAATGTGTCCAAGACGACAATGCCACAAGCATGCCTTGTCTACACTATTAGACAAGTCAATATTAATTACACTATTTCCTAGGCTATCAACATAAGTCATTGTTTCATACACACCATTACAAGGCAAAGCTTCAAACATAAAAACACCATTTTTATAAACAAAAATTGAACCATTCAAATCATTAAAAGAATATGTAAAACCTTGTCTGAACAATACATGAAATGAAATAATGTTTCTCGTCATCTCAGACGAATAGCAACAATTTATTAAATCTAATCTAACATCATTACTAAGTAGAAGCTGATAAACTCCAATCTTGGTTACTGGTGAAGACTTTCTGTTTCCCATGATCAGGTTTATCCTTCCTCGCTCTATCTCCTCACTTTCCTTTAGACCCTGCAAATCAGAACAGATATGAAAACCACATCCTGTATCAAGGACCCATGAACGAGAAGATAATGAGTTATTAGCATAAATAGTGTAAATACCTGCCGAAGATGGCTTCACTTTGCCATCCTTGATATCTTGCAGATATTGTGGGCAAGATCTCTTCCAATGCCCATTTTGATTGCAGTAAAAGCAAACGGCCTCTTTTGGATCAGAAACATGGGGAGTGGAACCATTGGGCTTAGCCTTTGGGCCATTACTAGACGACCCAGCTTGAGCCTTGCTCTTCCAGTTTTGCTTGGGAGGACCTTTCCTCTTTTTCCCCTTTCCCTGTCCAATAGCCAACACAGGGGCACTTGTAGGCGTGGAGGGTATACTTTTACCCTTCATTCTTGCCTCAGCTGTCTGCAACAAGTTGTGCAATTGGGCCAAGGTCTGCTCAATATTGTTCAAATGGTAAGTTAGAATAAACTGACCATAACAATCAGGTAGTGAGTTCAAGACCATGTCAATGGCCAATTCCTCATCAAAGTGAATGTTGAGCTTGACCAAACGCTCTATATAGCGTTGCATTCGTTGCACATGTGACACAACCGATTCCCCTTCTTTCATCTTGCAAGCCATGAGTGACTTGACTACTTCAAACTTTTCTTGACGAGCTCGCTTATGGTACTTTTCCATAAGGTCCTTGTTCATCTCAAAAGGTCGGTAGTCCTCATAGTACCTCTGCAGTTCTGGGGACATGGTTTCCACCATGATCACGCCACTTTGGTAGCATCATCGTAATGTTTCTTGTAGGCAGCAAGGTCTTCAGGAGTAGCTTCAGACTCATCAAGCTCTTTGAGCTCCTTTTCAAGAACATATTCTTTGTTCTCAAAACGAAGAGTCATCTTGATGTTGCGCATCCAATCATTATAGTTTGAGCCATCCATAACGACTTTGGAGCAGATATTGAGCAAAGAGAAGTTCTGGTTGGAGGAGGATGAAGCAGAAGTGTTTCCAGGAGTAGACATCTGAAAAGAAAGAAAGTTTTAGTTAGATTTCAAGATACCTCAATATAATAACCCAAAGATAAAATATCAAGGTTAGGATCCAACTATGAAGATTCACAACTTAGAAATGGGATGCCGAGATCCAAGTGTAGATTTCATAAAGGTAGGTGAATGACGATTCACCAATTCCACCATTAGACGAAACAAACGAAGTGAAATTCCTAATTCTTTTGAGATACATTGAAACTATTCAATGGCATGTTTTAATCTCAGATTATGCTCTTCTATTTGTGACTGGGATGCCGAGGATCACAAACAAGATGTGAATAACCATGCAGATGTGCTTGGTAACCTCATTGTCTTTATCATTAACTATTGATGTGCTGGTAAACCACACACGCTCCATCAAATGACAATTATGAGATACCCATTACTACTCTTTATTAGTGCCCTTTAGTGTGCTGGTTAACCACACACGCTCCACTAACGACCAATAAAGCATAATGTGCAATTTCATGGATTATCATACTTTTCACATTTTTCCTAAAGTAACTAGAGTTGGGATTTTAAAAATAATGTTCTAGTACTTTCTTTAATGTCATTATACTTTTAATGAGAAGTAGTTGTCCTATCAAATCCGTTCTGCTAACGACCCTCCACTAATCAAGGAAGCGGTGGGTGAGAGTGGACACCCATTCAACTACCATTTTATATGCAGTTTCCTTATACCCCCCTTATAGATTAGCTTCGTGAATGAGGCATACTAGCGATTTGACTGACCATATTCTTATACATATATAATATTAAACTTTTAATCATAATACATATATAGGGTGTGTTTTAAAACATTTTAAAACTTCAAGGGTTTATAAATTTCGAAATTCAAACTATTAAATTTAAATTTAAATAAACCAATTAACTAGATTTAATATTTATCTTTTAATTAACTATTAATCAAATTATTAAATCTTGTAAGGATTATCTAATTAAATTAATCAATTAATTTAATCCTAATCCTTATCCCTCTAAATTTCGAAAAATAGGGTAAGGATAATTATCCAATTAATCTAATTAAGTAACAATTATCCAAAACAAGAAACCCTAAAACTTCTATCAATTTCGAAATTTACAAGGGAGGAGGCTAGGGTTTTCAAAACCCTAACCCTAATTTCGATTAGGGTTCTTTGGAGGCTAGGGTTTTCGAAAAAACCCTTTTATCCAAAACCCTAGAAATCGAAAATTTGGCCTTTAGGGTTTAATAGCTATAAACCCTAATTTGCAATTCAACAATTATAGCAATTCAATTTAAAACAAACAATGTCTCTGATACCACTGATGGGTTTTAGGTAAAACAAATAACCTAGAAAACAATTCCTAAGTTCACATGCAACCTACTTTGGATCTATGTTTTAACTATTGAACATATAACTTTGAATTGCAAAACAAGAACCCTAGAGGAGAGAGGCTAATTTCGAAATTAACAAACTAGGGTTTGGGAGTTACATACCTTTCAATTGTTATAGCAAACAATTGATAATCCTCTTGATCTTGATATTGATCTTCTTGGAAGCTTAGCACCACAAATGTAATGCCTCTAATAGAATCACACCCAAGAACTAGCAAGAAGGAAACTTGGAGGAGAGAGGATGGAGAGAGTATGCAATTTCGGCCTTAGGGTTTCTTCCAAAGAAATCAGTGACCTCAAATGTGAGCCAGGAGGCTCCTTAAATAGCTGAGGGATCTAGGGTTTAGGGAAAACCCTAGTTATCCTTTGCTTAGGGCCTAAGCAAGATCCAAAGGCCTTATTTGGACCCCTTGGACGAAATCTCTAGGGTTTCCCCTAAGAATTTCGTCCACCTCCTTCCAAGGGGGTTCTGGAACTTTCCACTCAACTATTAGTTAATTGCAAACTAGTCCCTGCACTTTATAATTAAATCTTTTAACCCCAAAATTAATTCTGATTAATTTCTGGCTAACTATTAATTAAACATAATGATTTCTAATTAATATATTAATCTATTAACATATTAATAAATCATTTATATATATATATTAATTTATTAATCTTATAAATTAATATATCTCCTTTCATAATTTCCTTGTCCAGTTGCTACGTTGAGGGCAACCCAAAAGGATTGTGCTGCTATCAATTCAAGTACATACCAATTATAGTTATGGGCTTAGACACCTAATCCAACACACGATAGGTTACAAACCTCAAGTCATGAGCTAGTGATACATAATATGTTTATTCTTGATTAGTTCCTGAAACTTTTCAAGATCTTTATGACTCCCACTGACTTCTTAACATATAAGATTCTATTGTCAAGAAACACTCCTTGAGAAACAAATATTCAAGAGTTAGTGTGGATTCTTATCAAGGAAAAACACTTCATATAATTGGTCATAGTTGGTATTTGTCTTAAAGACATCAAAACTACCAATTCTAAATGTGTTATAAACCTACTTAAGATATATCACTCAAGGAACAATCTTGGAGTATGACTCTAAGACTTGATTTTGGAACGAAGTATGACTCACCTTAATTGATTTAACCATTTCAACAATTCATGATTCCTCTTCTTAGCCATACAAGTGCACTAAGGTGTCCTTAGAGGATCAACTGTGATATCGTTTTCATAATCATTAAGATGATCATAAAACACGATACTAAAGTACTCTCCTTTCCTTTCAGATTAAAGAAACTTTTATCTTTCTGCCTAATTTGATTCTTCTTATTCGTTCTTCTATACAATGAAACTTTTTCAATGTTTCAGAATTACACTTAAACTTGTAAGCATAACCATATTTACTAAACTTTTAGTAATCATGACGAATAGTCTTATCGATAATTGTGGTGGACCTGACCAGTGCACAACAAAGTGTACTAGATCCCCTAGTCCTTCTCTTGACTCACATATACATGTGAACAAGGAAATAGTCTTAATTTCCCAAAGACGAAGGTCCTCATTCATCACACAATCCAAGTCGCATGATTCCTAGTTTCTATCCAATTGAAACTTGGGTGATGAGAATCTTTCCTTATTTGGTAAATTTTTGACACCACCACAAACGAAAGAATCAAATCCATTTTCCAATATTGCTAACAATATATAAACACCAATTTTCATAAATGCCACTGCAAGGAAATATGAAACAAGATAAAATCAAAATTTGCTTGATTTATAAAATTGCGGAAAATCTTGTCCTTACAATGCAATTACAAATGAAAAATATGTTACTACATATTTCTAAGCAATCTATCATAACTCCTAAGTAGCAACTCATGATTCTGATCATCGAATCATGCGATCGAAATCCATCTCTTCGCGATCAGACTCAACATGTTTTTCCTTTAAGCTTTCTTTCTTTTCTTCGATCCTACAAAACATCAAAATGTGATCTAATCACATCATGTATTAAGAATCTTCAAATAGGAACTTAATAGAGTTAGATAGTGGACTTACCTGAAGCAGAGTCAACCACTTTGACTTTACCATCCTTGTGATCCTTCAGGTACATAACGCAGCTTCGCAGCCAATGCCCCTTCTCTTGGCAATAGAAACAAACAGACTCCCTCAGAATGGTACACGGGACAATCACAAATTTAGCCTTTCTCTTTACCATTTGGTCAAACGGTTTGACCTTGGCCAATCCATTTCCATTGGGAAGAGAAAGCTTTTCTGGACTTCCAATGTCGCCATTGTCAATGTCCATGGAAGTTTGGGAAGTAGATCTTCCAATCAAGTTTGCTTTACCAGTGCACCAAATCATTGTTGATTCATCAACAATAAGTAAATAAGTAAGATCGATAAGGGTTACGTCATGGTCTGTCACATAGTAGTCTTTAACAAACTCACTATATGACTTAGGAAGTGAATGAAGAACCAATTCAACAGCCAACTTCCCTGGGAACACGACACCCAACATTCCCAGCCTGTCAATATGCAACTTCTTGTCCAAGACGTGAGCACATACAAACTTTCCATCTTTATGTTTGCTTGCCAATAGGGTTTGAGTGACCTTGAACTTTTCAAGTCGACGAACACGTGGGCCAGGGAGAATAATTAGAGGATGTAGAGGAAGAGAAGTTCCACTACAACACAAAGAAGGGATTAATCTTTCACCTCGATCGTCTTGTAGAATATCATCTTTATAAGGAAAGCCTTTTCCAAAAGGATAAGGTAGACCATAGTTGTCAGAACTAGACATCTACAAGGGGGAAATTCAAGTTTATTGATTTAAGTCCTTAGTATAACACCCAAATGAAATATTAAGGCTAGGACCCAACACAATATTCTGCAATTCGGAAGAGGGATGTCGTAATCCAATTGCAAAATATTTGATGGTAGGTAAATGACGATTTACCAATTTCCACCATGAAAAAACGAAAATGGATATTAGGTTTTAAATGAATTGAAATTGCTAGATTCTTTTGAGATTCATTGAACTTTTCAATGACATGTTTAATCTCGATTATGCCCTTCAAGTTTGTGACTAGGATACCGAGGATCACAAACAAGGTGTGAATAACCATGCAAATTAGCTTGGTACTCTCGATGTCATTAATCACCTAATCAATGTGCCAGTTAACCACACACGCTCCATTGATCAATGATAATTTACAAGAAACCCATTTCCATCCTTCATTAGGCCACATTAGTGTGTCGGTTAACCACACACGCTCCACTAACAGACCAATAAGGTGCAATGTGCAATTTCATGGGTTCGCATCAAATTCACATTTTTCCTAAAGTAACTAAGATTGGGAATTTATAAAGTGTTTAGTTACTTTGTATTTCATTATACTTTTAATGAGGATTTAAGTGTCCTATCAAACCCGTTCGGCTAACGATCCTCCACTGGTCAAGGGTGCGGTGGGTAAGAGTGTATACCCAATGGCGGTCATTTTACAGGCCACTTCCTTAAACACCCCTTATAGACCAACTTCGTGAATGAGGCCTACTAACGGTAATACTGACTTTTAACTTATACATATATAATTATTAGGCTTTTAATTTTATATAGTATAAGGGTGTATTTTACACATTTAAAATACTAGGTGGTTTAATCTATTAATAAATTAAACTTTTAATTTAATTAACTTTAAACCCTATGATTATGGATTTATTAACTTTCTCTTTTAATTAAACATTTAATCAATTTAATAAAGTCCATAAGAGTGTAATTTGAACTATTCAAAGGAAACATCAAGGTTCTAAATACAAAATTCAAAATTAAAACTATTTAATTAATTTTTTAAGTTATGAACCCAATAGTTGCACCTTTTCAAATTAGTAGGTTTTTAGAATTCAATGTTTCATAAATGAGACTTTTCAATTTCCAAAACTTGAGGGTAAGTTTTGTAACTCTTGAAAACCTTTTGATTCCAAACTTAATGACAAGTTTTGTAACTCCTTTAAAAAAAAACTTTTTGAGTTTCAAAACTTGATGGCAAGTTTTGTAACTCCTTTAAAATATTTAGATCAAATTTTAACCTAATAAAATAATCATAATTTTATCTTTTTACCAATTTGACCTAATGCAACTCCTATAGCAAGATAACTTCAAATCAAAGAATTACAAACAATTAGATTATCGTATAAACTAGTAATTATCTCAAGATTTGAGAATTTATCTTTTAATTGGATGAGGTTAATCACTACCATATCAAAAAAAAGATTTTATGATATAAAACAGTTCATGGTAATGATCCTAATCCAATTCTGGCAAAAAAAACCCGAAAAACTGCAACCACCCTATCCAACTCGTCAAGTCAGATACTAGACTCGTCGAGTTGGCTTGATTTGTGCTTGACTCGTCGAGTCAGATCATAGGACTCGTCGAGTCCACTGTCCAGAGAGCAGTTTTTCAATTTTTTCAGCTTTAAACAAATAACCAATGCATCTATATAACAGAAAACAACCCATGGCTCTAATACCACTGTTGGGTTTTATGTACTCTAACATCCCTATGGTACACATACAACCCTAATGCTTTGGATCTAAGTTTTCTCTAGTTATACATGCAACAAAAATATATCTAAAGCATGAAACCTATAACTAGCATACAACTTGATATTTGAAACATAAAACAAGTTAGACAATTACCTCTTTATTGTAGCTTGTAGAGTTTTTGGCATTTCAAGAGCTTAGTGCCTTAAATGTTGCACCTCTAATTGAATCACAACACACCATGAACAAATGGAGGACTTTGAGAGAGAGGTTAGACACACCAAAAACGACTATACTCTTCATGGAATACACAAAGTACCGATTTTAGGGTTTAGGGAATACATATATAGTGTAGAATTCCAAGAGTCATATGTAAACCCTAATTCTTACACTTAAGCTTATGATCCAATAACTCATATGGACTAACTCTTCATGGACTCTCACATAAACTTAGTCCATCATGGATCAATAACCCAAACCATATGTATCACTGATTAACATAATCTTAGTCCCCGTTAATTTAATTTAATTACCCAAACCATATGGACTCTCACATAAACTTAGTCCCCGTTAATTTAATTAGTCTCTTTTGATCATTAAATTAATTCCAAATTAATTCTTGATTAATACTAATTAAATAATATGATTTCTCAATTAATATATTATAATTGTAATATATTAATAAATCACAAATAACCTCTTTCTCAAATATCCATCCTATCAAATTGCTCTGGTGAATGCAACCTAAAAGGACCATGCTACTCTCGGGTCAAATACATATCAATTATAGTTATGGACTTAGACACCTAATCCAACATTAAGGTCTTTAAATAGGGTGCAAACCCTAAAATTAGGGTTTCACTTTGGAAGTCCTACTTGTCGAGTCGAGGCTCCTCAACTCATCGTGTAGACTTCAAGTCCCGCGTCCAAACTTCTCCCTTTCCTACTCGACGAGTTTGGGGCCTCCAACTCGTCGAGTACCTTTGCAAAAATGAACAATTCTTATTTAAAATACATACCAGGAACCGGGCGTTACATTTGGTTCTAAATTCTTTTGTTTAGCGATTATTTTTCAGTATAATAGGTAAATATGAAAATGGGCTGATCTTCCTTAATTATTTTCTGTCATTGTTGGTTTCTTTCATTGACACATTTCATCTGAAGTGATTAAAGTCATATATCGACCTTGTTGATTCTTATTTATTGTATGACTTAATCATTAACATAATTTCATGGATATAAGTATATCGATTTTTAAAAGGTCTTACTCTTGCACTTGCTATGGATAGCATCTTGGGTAAGGATGACTTTTAGATGTTTATATGGATGGTGACATAATGATTGAAAAGTCACATAATTATGACAATATAGATGATGATAAAATGGTTGAAGTAGCAACTTACACACTAGACCAACTCTTACCAACATAAATGGAAGCATATGGGAAGGAAGTGTAGGTACATGTGCACCTTACATCCAAGAAATTAAGAAAAATGTATGAAAGAGTTATAAAGATAAATATGATAAAATGTATGTAAGAGGATCTAGTTAGTTTGAACTGAATGTGTTGTGGTCTACAAGCATTTTCCATTATAGACACATTTCGTAACACCTAGGGAAGTATATGTTTGTTTTGTTCTATGTAAATCATAGGAATAAATATTATACTAATTTGTGGTTCCCAAATAGAATTGAACTTGATGCTTTTGGAATAAAATTCTTGGAAATAAAAAACTAGAATTAAATTGTTGTTATAGTTACTTCTGAACTATCATTGTACTTTCATGAATAACATTGAACTTTTAAAAAAATCATAGGGATAACACTGTACTTGAAACTTCTGTTGGGAGTTCGATTTCTATCATGGAAGTCGATTAGGGCACAAAACTACATAGAGGGATGAAAATGGTAATATATATATATATATATATATATATATATATATATATATATATATATATATATATATATATATATATATATAGAGAGAGAGAGAGAGAGAGAACACCAATATAAGTTAAATATTTTTTTTTGGGGAAAATGAATTAAGAGGATAATCAATTGTTGATTTTGTTCATATTAAGTATTTGTACATCATATACCATCCAACTTGTTATACACGTTCACCATTTAACTTTACGACATGCTACTGTAGGTAAAATGGTAATATGTGAACAACTTCAACAAATTGGATGATATATAGTCTACAAAAATAAAAAGACTAAATGTGAAGAAAAAAGTACCTCCCCACCACCTCTTCCACCACCGCCACCACCACCTCCACCACCACCATCGCCTTCACCACCTACCGCCACCACCTCCTCCACCTCTACTGACCGCCACCATCATCATTACTGCTACCTGTTGGATCTATATGCTCAAAAATCATTATTGAATGATATTTCTAATAACATATGATCGTATATGGTCACACCTTAATCAAGCTGGCACATATTAAATATTTATTATTATATGATTACTAATAAATAAAATAAAGTCTTGTATTTAATTAGAGAGTAATTATTTCTTTAATAAAATAATAATTCAAGAGAGTGAAACTAATTATTATATCATATGGTATGATTTAATAAGTCATTTACAAGTTTTCGGCCACTTTGGTTACCACCTAACTTTATAATTACATGGACTAAACTAGTTGTTTAAATAAGTCAAACTCTTTCTCTCTTTTCTCTCACTAAAATTGTGATTTTCAAAGGGAATGATAGGTTGCTTTCCAATCTCCCTCTTACACATACATTGCTTGCAAGATATCTCTACTTTACATTAAATGGAAGTATGGTGAAAGACCCACACTTTCATATTTAACATTTGTTACTCCAAAACATGCTACTTGCATATTCATAAAAACAATATTTTACATTGATAAGTTGTTTACATAAGACTAGATACAAACCGACTATCACAATTTTTTTATATGTTACATAACTTCCCAGGATACTATAAGTTATACATACTTGAGTACAAAATACAATAGTTTCAAACTATTCAAAATCTTCCAACAGTATACGATTATACTGGTTACTTATCTTCTGCAATTTGTTAAACATTGAGAGGGGTAAGCGGTGACGCTTAGTGAGTTCAACAATAGATACAATATAACGTTATGCCATATATATACTTCAATATGGCAAAAGCAAAGAGGAACAAGAAACAACAAAGGCATATGTGAATCATGTGACAAACTTTCCATATCAATCAATGATTCGATTCAAAGATATATGATCAATGAGACATGACAATTTCTGTACTTGATATACATCAATAAAGCTTCGGCCCAAATGGCACAGAAGACATACACTTTCTGATTTAACATCTTGGTAGATTTCAGGCTTATAGCCCTGTCTAACCATTTGCCAATACCATAGAATAGAAGTCATTCTCTTACGGAGACTTGCTCTACATGGCCAGAGACTACGTACCAGTACCAATATGAATCTAAGTCCTTTCACTGATCACATGGTCAAATGTATAACTTTGCTATCATAAATAGCGGAAATAATAACAACTGAAAAGCACATAGTACATATAACACATAACATACAATTTTTCCTATATGTTGAACTCACCGTGAAATAACCGGGGGTTAAAATAGTAATTTGGGCAGCACTTCGTTACTATAATTGACTTTCTTCAATGAAAACCAGGAATTTTCTTGAAAACCGGGCCCTACGAGGCTTGGGCTTCAAACCGAAAAGATAATTTCCCGGGCTCTTCGGGAACTTCAGGGCGTGTTTCGGGCGTTGGAAATAATCCCGGGGCTTCGGGGGAAGTTGAAATAGTAGAAATATGAGTTTAGGGGTGAAAAAGGGGCATTTTCTAACATTTACCCGGGAGGTCTCGCACCCCTTATATAGGTGCGAGCCTCGGATCCGAAGCAAGAGGGAGGAGCCAGGTAGCAGCGAAGCTTGGACACGCGACAGCAGCAGCGAGGTTCGGACGCGAGGGGCAGCTGGCGCGCTTCAGACTTGAAACATAGGTGGAACGCGTCGGAAGACTATTGGACCTCGCATCGCTTGGTTCTCCGGCTCGGACACGCGTCTGCATGCGAGAAGGGCGACGTGGCCGAAGCTGTGCCATGCGATTCTTGTCGGTTTTAGTGATTTTCTCGAATTTTGTGCCCCGAACTTCTAAAATCCACAACTTTCGCATACGAGCTCCGTTTTTGACGTTTTTTATATGCACGCGTAAGTAAAGTTATGCTCTACAACTTTCGTTTAGACTTCGTCGGCTAATTTTGACTTTATTTTTAATATTATTATTTTTAACAGACCGGGACAGGAAAATCCGTTAAAAATTCATAACTTCTTCATTCGACGTCCGTTTTCGTCAGTCTTTTTACCGTTGTACTACTAATGATGAGACCTTCGATTCTCGTTTAGGTTGTGTTGGCTAAAAATCATTCGATCTAAAATTCGAGTTTTAGTTGTCTACTGCTAAGCTGAAACTTAGAAAAATCATAACTTCCTCATACGAAGTCAGATTTTGGCGTTCTTTTTATCATAATTATTTGTTTAACAAATACTACGACTTTAGTTTAGATTACTAAGGTTAAAAAGTAGTTTATCAAAAAGTCACTTTTTACGTCATTCGGTGCCGTGCCGGTTTTGTCGCGGATCTTCGATTGGTCATAACTTCTTCGTTATAACTCGGATTTCGATGAGGTTTTCGCCTAAATGCTTCTAATGAAATTATCTACAACTTTGAATAATAAAATTTTACTTATTTCAAATTTTATATTTTTTTTTAAATTTCGATATTTTAACTTTTAGTTGGAATCTCATAAGACTTCCAATATTTTCCGAGTGATTATAAACATAGTTTTACTTCATTTTTAGTAAAAACTATCTTTTAGAACTCAATACTCAATATCACATAATATTTCATAATATTATTTACTTTTAACACGATTTCAAAACGTGTATGTTACATATGAGCTAAAGATCTTACATGCGAGTATACAAAGTGTGAGTAATGCTTGCATTTTCACCGCTTGTTCTTTTTAGAAAAGTATAAAATCCATAAGTTTCTCTCTACTTTCCCTTCCCCCCCCCCCATCTTTTGAAGTTAGTGAAGAGTGTTACTTGTGTAGAAGTGTTTATCCTTTAGTGCTTAATTGTCAAGCACTTAAAGGCTTAAGAAGTCATAAATACAAAAGGGGATTAGCATTCCAAAGTGTCTTACTCTTGATGGTGGATGCATATAGAGAAGTTTAAGCTTCTTGTTCTTGTGCTATCTTCATCAACTCCCCAATTCCAAATGGAATCAAAGGCTCAAAAGGTTATCTTCTTAACATCCTTGTGTTGTTATAATCTTTATATTTCATGTAACTGGATACTCTTGGCGATTTTGTTAAATTGTCTAAAATGAACTAGTTATTTAAAAAGTCTTTCGTTTATATATATATATATATATATATATATATATATATATATATATATATATATATATATATATATATATATATATATCATTTTTGGATTCACAAAAACCATCACCACCACCTCTATCACTGCCTCCACGATGGTGGAGGTGACGGAGGCGAAGGTGGAGGCGGTGATGATGGTGCAGGTAGTAGTTGAGGTGACAGTGATGGTGACAAAGGCGGAGGTAGTGGCGATGACGGTAGTTTATGTAGTGGTAGTGGCGGCAACAGAGGTACAGACAATAGAGGTGGCGGTGACGATAGCGGATATATAGATAACAGAGGTGGCGATGACGATGACGATGACGGTTGTGGTGTTCAAGGTGTTGGGGGAAGTCTTTTTTATTCATATTTAGTCATTTTCTTTTTATCTACCCTTTTACCTAAAGGTAGCAAGTCTCAAAGATTATATACAGATTCAATAAGTTGGATAGCATACGGTATAGTAAACAAAATCAACAATTCATTATCTCTTAGTCATTTTTTTAAAGACAAAACTGCAAATTTGGTAGTTGCGGTTTTCAAAAAACTGTGGATAAGGTCCAAAAAGTTTCGGACTTGCATGGAAGGTCCAAAATCAAGATTTTTCTTTGGTTTTGGTCCTAAAAAACTTGAAAGGACAAGTATGCCCTTATTTATTTGTTTTTACAATTTTTTTTACATTTTATTAACATTTTCATAATAATAAAAAAGAAAATTGGTAAAACTCTTTATCTCTCTTAAGTCTCTCTCTCTCTCTCACACACACACACACACACAAGCTGACAAACCCAGAAGGCTAGAACATTCTCCGGTGTATTTCATCCTCCAGTTTATCTCATGGACGACCCCTCCCTTTCTCTTCAAACCCTACAAACATAATTCACACACATAAACACTAGTTTTTGGGTTTTTCTAGATTTGTGATTGTATACAAAACCCAACTTCAAATTTCAATTAGAAACTCGAATTTCGTAAGCATACACACTAGTTTCGTGCTTCATCGTTTGGGTTTCTCAATCAAGTTTGCATCCGATCTTAACTTAATTTATCCCACACTCATCAGCAAAAGAACGACGAAACATCATCTACAAAAAAATTATTTATTTGAATCTCGCGATTACAACAATTACAGGGGATCTGATGGCGATTTGCGATTGCAAGACTTGATGGCGATTTGCAATTGCAGGATCTGGTTTTATTTCAACATCATAGATGAGGTTGAGAGAGGGTCAATGGTGGTTGCGTTAGAGTTATTGACGGAGAGATCGTGGAGATGGAGTGTCCAATCAGAACCGCAAACCTTGTGAAGGATCAGTCGAAGTAATCATGATCGTTGAGTGGTTTCGAGACATCGATTGGGATGAAATCAATGCTTCAACCCCTTACCAGATCGGAACGACACAACCACCAAGTTTCTTAGGGTTTGTAAACCTAAACCCATATCTTTGATTGTGTGTGTGTGTTGAACCAAGTTGTAGCCATGCGGAACGAATCAATTCCTCGTCATTGAGATGTGATTCCATCAAGGCTTAATTTGTAATGGCGTTAGGAGTAAGAATTGATTAAAATGTTGCATGTTCTTGAATTTTTACGTGTTCATCGATGATTGAGGGTTGGGTTGGTTTTGCCAGTTAAATTCTCAAAGTGTGTGTATTTGATTTTTTGGTCAATGAAATATGTCGTTTGTAATTTCAGTGTGTGTATGTATGTGTTTTTGTTTCATATGAAGAAGACGACATAGAGATGATATATATATATATATATATATATATATATATATATATATATATATATATATAGAGAGAGAGAGAGAGAGAGAGAAAGAGAGAGAGATAGATAGATAGAGAGAGATGAGAGAAAGGGAAAGGTAGGAGGGTACGAGTGGGGTGGGTGGGCCCATTTTTTATTTTTATTTTTAATTAATAAACTATTAAAAGAAATATAAAAAAATGCAAAAAAGAAATTTAAAGGGGATGATTGTCTTTTCAAGTTCTCTAGGGACTAAAAACCCAGAAAAACCTTGATTTTGGACCTTCTGTGAAAATAGAAAATTTTTTGGACTCCATCCAAAGTTTTTTATATACCACATGGAACAATCTTGCAGTTTTGTCTTTTTTTAAATTAAAAGGTATTTCTTGAATATTTTTGAAAGTTGTTTACTCTTTATTGACATTAACCCCTATTTAATAACATGATTTTGAAAAGAACGATTGCAGGCAAAACTCCTTTGCCGAGTTCTTCGGAAATGGGAGAGTACAAATAGGAAGACGCAGAGAATTTCGTCTGAAGATTCGCCGGAATTTAATCGGAGAGAACGAAATGGAGAAGGCGATGGCGTTGGCTCAGCAGCAACAACGACAACAAATGCAAAAACAGGTGTTGCTACAACAACAACAGCAGCAACATCATCATCATCAACAACAGTTCCTTCTATTGCAACAAATCCAACAACAGCAGCAGGCCATTTCTCGCTTTCCTTCTAACATCGATTCCCATCTCCGGTCACCGTTGCATCCGATAAAAAATCAGCAACATCCACAAAACCCTAACCCTAATCACCTACAAAACCCTAACGCTTCAGTTTTACAACCCAATCGGTCACAAGGTCTTCCTCATACATCTCCTGCGCACCAGTCTGAATTGCAGATGGCATATCAGGACGCTTGGCGTGTCTGTCATCCCGATTTCAAACGCCCTTTCTCTTCCTTAGAAGACGCTTGTGAAAGGTCTGTTTAGTACACATAAGTGCTCCTTTTTCATGAATGCATCTTCGTTATAATCCATAATTTTATCCATTCTGAACGCAAATATTCTGCACAAAGTGCGAGTTAATTTTTTTAATATAGTTTCCTTCGATCTGAGATCTCTGGGGACGAACACTTAAGTTACCTAGATCATATTAATACCATCAGATCTTCAGTTTGTTCATCTTATTCATGAGCATTTGATCCACTAAAAATTTAATTTACAAATTGTTTGTCAATTATATCTTATTAATGTTTCTCATTGATTTATCTCCAGGCTGCTACCTTACCATGTGGTTGCAGACTATGAAGCCGAGGAAGATGACAGAATCCTTGATTCTGATTCCACAGGCCAAGCATTATCTCGGTCACAGCAATGGGATCAAAACATTGCTAACAAAGTATCTGAATTCACTGCAACCTTTGAGAAACAAGTTTTAGCCTTCAATATCATCTCCCGAAAACGAGCCATGGGGGAATTCAGATCAGAAGAAAGATTATTGGTTGAACAGATGCTCCTTCAGGAAGAACGTCGAGCATTGTTTGAAGCAAGGGCAGAAATGGAAACACGAGGGCGAGAAGCTCATGCGGCTAGTCTGCGCATGGCGGTTATTGCCCAAGCAGAACAGGCTCGAGCTGAGATGATGGCTAGGGCTCCAATTAGGGCTAATGCATTGGGAATGGGGGCTCATGAAATGGATCAAGAAGTTAATCATGATGAGATGATGAATGGATGGGGGGAGAATATACAGCGAGATGAAAGAGAACCTTCTGAGGATTTTTTGAACGATGAAGAACGAGAGAATGGAGATATTGGTATGCAGAGTGATTGGCGTGAAGGGGGTGAATTTGATTTGAACATAAGGTAATCGTTGAAACATAATTCTAGTTATAGTTCAACTTTTTTTTTTTTTTTTCACCTAAAGTCGAAACCAAACCCACAAAATTTTGGTTTCTAACCCCTAAATAACAGTTTGCTTGGGTTTTAGCTTTATTCTTTTGGTTAATTTTTTTCTTCCCATTTGTGGTTTTGAATTGTGTAAAGAGATGAAGATATCGATCGAATGGACAGATGTGTAGAAGTGAAAATCCATGACAAAGATATTTGATGAATTTGCAATGCATAATAGCAAAGAGAAATCAAATATCCTCCCACATTTTCTTCTTAACAATAGTATTTATTAGGCTACCCGGAGTGGATAGTAGAAAGACGCGTGGGAGCTGACGTGTCAGCCCCCTTCACGCGTGAACACCGCCCCACCTTCTGGTGGGTTGTTTGTTCCGTGGAGCTGGAGACGGACGAAGACGCTTGATTTGATTGGGGGAAAGCTTTTTGATCGTTGAAGTTTTGACCGTTTGTAAAAAAAAAAAATTAATTAATTAATTTATTAATTAATTAATTACTTACAATCCTTTCTCTATATATATCAACATTTTTTCTCATTTCAAACACACCACACACTTTGAACACAAACATATACACACATCAAAAAAATACACTTTCCTCCATGGATCCAAACCAAAATAACTCACCCACCCCGAACACCCCAAACACTCCAAATGATCCGTTAGCGAATATTGGCTATATGCAATTGTTATCTTCCCCCGTTCAACAACAACCTCTATTCACCAATCTTTCATATCACCCACACTACTACCAACAACAACCACCACCACAATTTGTTTAATCCCAATTTCAACCCTTTCAACAACAACCTGCTCCGCGATTTCAGCCCCAAACTTCCCAACGTCAACAAAATTCACAACCATCTGAAGTTCCATTATCTGAATCTCAACCCGTAAACCTCGACATTGAAGATGACGACGAACGGGTTCAAGAAACACAACCAAGTCGTAGAAGGCAAAAAAAAATCAAAGGATTCAACAAAAAAGAAAAATACCCAATGGACCGAGGAGGAGGAGACAGCTTTAGCTAAAGCTTGGATTGCCATATCACAAGACGGGGGTGTAGGCAACGCGCAATCGGGACAGAGCTTTTGGAATCGTGTTTTAGACCACTTCCACGCGTTATTAGAAAGGCAAACGAGTCGGACATATGACTCGGTCAATGCTAAATGGCGTGACCTTAGAGCGACGTGTACCAAATTTAACGGCGTATTTGACAATCTAAAAAATATGCATCGAAGTGGTAGCAACGATTTCAACATTTTATCAACGGCGTTGCACCAATACAAAATTACCAACAATGGTAAACCTTTTGGCAACCAAAAAGCGTGGGAAGTTTGTCGCAATGGCCCAAAATGGGTCCTTTATCCAGAAATGGCGCATTCGGGATCTACTACCGGTTCCAACAAAAGGCCGAGAACGTCGGAGTCGGACATCGGTGCTAACCTCGACCTCAATGATGAGTTCGACGCCACCGAGGGGGAGGGTCCATCGGACGTCCATCTTCGTCAACCACCAGGAAGGGACAAAGCGAGAAAGGGGCTTCGTCTAGCGGAAAATCAACCAACGAGGACGTACTAGCGGAGAAAATCGAAAAAACTCTACATTTTTTAGAAAAAAATTTTGATTCAACGGAGGAACAACGCCGGCGACAATTGGCACTCACCAATCTTCAAATCGTAAACACAGTGCCGCAACCAAATCTGGACCCGGAAAATTTAAGGGTGTTTTTGAAAATTCAACAAGAAGTTCTCGACCAATATCGCAACTAGATTTGATGTTTTTTAGTAATTTAGGTTTAATTTCCTAAGTTATTTTTATGTTTTTTTAGTATTTTAGTTTTAATTTTCTATGTGTTTTTATATTTTTCTAGTTTAGGTTTAATATTCTATGTTTTAAATTATGTAATGTGGTTTTAATTACTATAAAATATTTTATTATATTTTAAATTATGTTTTTATCTAATTTAGTCATAAAAGATAAAAAAAAGTTATGTATTTTATAAAATATGTTATTTATTTAATATAATGTTAAAAAAATAAATAAATAAATAAAAAATAAATAAAAAAGTAAATGTTGTTAGTGGTGACCATCTCCTATGTGGAGTGGGTTGGTGGTGAAGGTGACGTGGTGCAGATGTGGCACCACTTTTCTGGTGAGTTGGTGGTAACCACTCTACATAGCCTTAGATCAAGACAAGTATCAAAATTAAGAGAGAGAATTAGTGGATTCCACATGTCAATATTTGATATTAAGTAGGAAGATAAGTATGAACAAATGGTAGGAGGATATTTAATTTTTCAATAGCAAAATGTAGTTGGAATGCAAGTGAACAACCTCACATATTGGTGAGGACAAATTTTGATATTCGGGATAATCTTCAAAATGACCATGTTTATATCTTTTATAGAATATGGGATTATCCCTAAAATCAACATTTGTCTTCACCAATGACAGTATTCTTCTTATACCATATCTAAGGTGTTGTTTGTTTTTTTATAAAAAACCTCTTCAGACCTCAATGTGCGGCGGCACGGCGCCGCACACGCGCAACACTTTTCATCTCGTAGTTGTTTGTTTTTTAGAAGTCCTCGGAGTAAAAAACCTTTGTGCATGTTGTGCATCTTCTGTTTGCGGCAACACTTGTATTGCCTCTTCCAACATTTTTTTTTTCTTGCTGAAATCTTGATTATATGTAGTTGAAATATTGTTGAATTCTTGTTTCACCTTTTTTTTTCGTTTTTTTTTTATTCTTGCTAAATGATTTTTTTTCGTTTTTTCTATATTGAATAATAATAATTTCCTGTTGAAATATCATAAATTCTTGCTGAAATGTCATACACTGTTAAATTTTCGGTATTAAAAAACTATTTTCGTTATATAAAATCAGTTTATTTTATATTTTTAATATATGCAGCAACATGCAAATGTTAAAAAACAAACACGTTTCTTATTACAGTCTGCAACCATTTGGTCCACCTCTTCTGCTGCAGATGATTGCATTGCAGAGGATTGCAGATGTGGTTTCTTATTACAGTCTGCAACCATTTGGTCCACCTCTTTTGATGCAGATGATTGCATTGCAGAGGATTGCAGAGGTGGTCCGTAGACTTCATTAATTTTTGCTTTAAAAAAACAAATAGCACCTAAGTTTCTCATGATGAGGTTCACTTGCATTCCAACTATTTCATTTTGCTAATGAAAAATTAAATATCCTCATGTCATTTGTTCTTACTTATCTTCCTATTCCTATCAAATATTGACTTGTGCAATCCATAAATTCTCTCTTAATTTTGATACTTGTCTTGATCAAATATTGACATGTGGAATCCATTCATTCTCATAAAATCACAAAACCCAATGTTGGGTGCAATGTTCTAGAATTTGTCATTTTTGAAATCTCCATTATGATTTTAGTACTTGATTTTTTCTTACAAAAAACATGTTCGGAAATTATTTTTTCTAGACTAAATCTGAATTTCATATTCCAGTATTATTTTCAAACCATTTCCATCAAAAATGTGTTTTAAGTTTTAAATTTGATAAAAAACAAATTTCGTTTTGTCCCTCCCTCCCCCACCCCCCCCCCCCCCCATATTGACTTGTGCAATCCATAAATTCTCTCTTAATTTTGATACTTGTCCTGATCAAATATTGACATGTGGAATCCATTCATTCTCATAAAATCACAAAACCCTATGTTGGGTGCAATGTTCTAGAATTTGTCATTTTTGAAATCTCCATTATGATTTTAGTACTTGATTTTTTCTTACAAAAAACATGTTCGGAAATTATTTTTTCTAGACTAAATCTGAATTTCATATTCCAGTATTATTTTCAAACCGTTTCCATCAAAAATGTGTTTTAAGTTTTAAATTTGATAAAAAACAAATTTCGTTTTGTCCCTCCCCCCCCCCCCCCCCCCCCCCTTTTAATGGTGTCATTTCTATGAATTTCCTTAAATGTTGTGGAAAGCAATATATCGGTGTTGAAACTTGATATTGGGTGAAACTTGATCTTTATGATTTAGTAGTAATAGAGACTTGATGGTCGGTTCTTACATAAGATTTGGCAACACTTTAAATATGGAAGAAAGCCCAAAAGACCAACTTGTAAATCCCCATTGTCAAGTTGCCATCAAAACAAGAAAATATGGCCTAAAACTTGAAGACGGTAGTGATGATAATAAGATCCCTAAAGGTCCATGATATGTTATATACTTCTTGGTTCGATAACAAATGCCAACTCGGGTGGCTCGATAACTAATATTCGTGAGAGTTGTTATCTTCTAGATAACTAATAACCGTGAGAGTTGCTATCTTTCAAGAAGTAGTTATTTATTCCTAGATCGTTAAAGAAATTGTTATTAAACCAATAAATTCTCATAAGAAACCCGTTGTAACATATACCTAGTTGATCCGAGTTCTACTATGTACAATTTATTTCGAGAACTATTTTTTTTTAATAAATTATCTATAATATGTTGTTTATTATTTCATATAAGTTAAAGACTTTGCTATAAATATGATGTCTATATTACATAATAACATACCAATTACATATAGCCAACATATATATTATTTAATTTTATCGGCTAATAAATTTATTTAAATACAAACTTAAGTTACATACTATATATATATATATATATATATATATATATATATATATATATATATATATATATATATATATCCTAAGATAGGTTCAAATAAGAATAATTATAAAATATTATTAGATTTGAGAACCAGAAAACAAATATGGATCGCATAATTTTTTTTTTTAAAAAATTTATATAAAAAATACAATTACATTATCCACCAACTAACAACAATCACAACTCAACCAAAACCATCCACCACCTACCACTATCACGACCACCCATCACCTATCTCCACAACCCACACCCATACCACCACCCACCACTTAAGATTTTTTTTTTCATTATAGATTCAATAATTTTTTTCTCGTGTGTTTAATTACATATAATTTTGTACATTTAATCACATGATTTATGCTGACAAGATTTATTTTTACGTTTCGATTCAATAATTTTTCTCATATTTAATCACATACGATTATGTGGACAATATTTGTTTTCAAGTTCCTGATTCAATATTTATTCTTGTGTATTTAATCACATGTAATTATATGTATTTTAACACAAATGATTTATGTGGACAACATTCGTTTTTGCGTTCTTGATTCAATAGTTTTTCTCGTATATTTAATCACATATGATTTATATGGGCAATATTCATTTTCACGTTCTCGATTCAGTTATTTTTCTCATGTATTTAATCACATGTGATTATATGCATTTTAATCATATTTAATCAATGTGGACAAATTTCATTTTTGCATTCTCGATTCGATAGTTGTTCTTATGTATTTAATCACATGTTTCTATGTGTATTTAATCACATGTGAGTTATGTGGACAACATTCTTTTTTGCATTCTTGATTCAATACTTGTACCCGTGTATTTTATCACATATTATTATATATATTTAATCACATATGATTTATGTGGATAAGATTTGTTTCGCGTTCTCGATTTAACTGTTGTTTTTGTGTATTTAATCACATGTGATTATGTGTATCCAAACAAATATGATTTATATGAATAAGATTTGTTTTTACGTTCTCGATTCAATAATTTTTCTCATGTATTTAATCACATGTGATTATATGTATTTAATCACAAATGTTTAATGTGAACGCAATTCGTTTTAGCGTTCTCGATTTAATAGTTGTTCTCGTGTATTTTATCACATGTTATTATCTGTATCTAATCACATATGATTTATGTGAACAAGATTCGTTTTCGCGTTCTCGATTCAATAATTGTTCTAATGTATTTAGTCAAATGTGATTATATTTATTTAATCACATATGATTAATGTGGATAAGATTTGTTTTCGTGTATTTGATTACATGTGATTATATACATTAAGCACGTATGATTTATATGGACAAGATTTGTTTTCGTGTTCTCAGTTCAATAGTTGTTATCGTGTGTGACATCCCTATTTTTATGGCAAAATAAGACCGATTTGTTTATGTTTATTAAATCAGAGTATCATTTTAAAAAGATTAATTATGCGGAATTTGTCCCACAAACATGATAATGATATTATCAAAGCATTTTCGAAAAAAATGTGTTTTGTTTATATTTTAAAAGTACAAATAAAACACAAATTAAGCTAGTAAAAGTTGATGTAAATCAATATGGAGGGAATGGTTGACATTTGAATTTCATCACTTGAACATTTGGTTGAATAATCATTAGAATCTCAATGTGTAATACTTGCATTCAATATCTAACTTGGCTATAACAAAATAAAATCATAAGTTACCTCAACTCTTCTTAATTATTAAAATGGATAAATAAGCTCATTAAGTCACAAAGTTAATGAAACATGTAATATGTGAAAATCAATTAGCATTAGGTTTTAAGAGTTACCAAATCCAAAAGGTAATAAAAAATGTTTCCATTACCATTACGGAGACGATATTTTATTGATTTATATGAAATGAAAACGAACACTTAAACCAATTGTTTTTTATTAGTTTGAAGATCCATTACTTAATTAAGAAATTCACCAACAAGATTAATATTCATAGATCTAAACTCATGACTAAAGATGTATAAATATGAATGAACTTTTCTAGAAAATATCTTCATATACATTCAAACCCAAGTTCATGACATTCTTCAAAATAACCAAATATTGAAGTAACTACATCCAAGTCAACCAATATCAGTTTAGCCTAACATGGATAAAATAAAAGGAAAAGTGTTTAGAAATATCAAACATTCAAGGACCAAAATGAGATGAAATTGATGTTCATCAAGCCTTCAAGAGAGCTTCAAACTCAAGAGAAAATGTCCTTCAAAGACCCGGTCGAAAGTCCAAAAGACCCTTACCAAACTTCCCCAAATAACAGCTAAAACGAAAATCCCGAAAATGCCCATGTTGGGAGTCCATGCGGGCTGCATGGCTAAAATGCAAAAATATTATGCGAGCCGCGTGATAGGTTTGCATGTGATTTTGGGCTTTTCAGCAATTCGGCTCCAACACTTGTCTTTTGGTCCAACTCTTCTCCATCTGATTATAAGCCCGTGATTCTTCTAAATTGCTCCAAATTCGGCCCAATTTATTTCTTTTTAATCATCCAAAGCTCAAATACTTGTTTGATCATTCAAATCTGTAAAACCCAAATGTTGCTTCCATTTTCTTTAAGTCCAAGGCCCATAAGACAAATTTTCATAAATCAAGTAGCTCATACTTTCTATAAGTCTCCATTGACACACTAGCCCATTTTGTACCATCTTCAAAAAGCACAAAGCCCAATGTTCTTCAATCTTTAAGTCTATTTGATTTTCGTATTCCCCCATCATTCTCGTTCCGCATAGTCTTCGAAAAATCTGAAATTAAACACACTGACCAGAAGGTTTCTTGATATAGATAAAAATAAATAATACAAAAATATACATAATGATTAGCTAAAAATGAAATATAATATGTTAAAATAAACTATAAAAAAGTAACTAAAATATATCTATCATGATTTCATTTTTAAATTCAATATTTAATATTTGAAATTTTATATATAAAACCTTTCATGTTTCGCTGTAATATAAATAATAAAATAAAAAATCTATTAGGTCAATATTATTTATTGATAGTTAATTTGGACAAATTTTTTTTAACTTAACAATATTTCTTAAAGAGTATTTCAAATATATCGATGTTATAAAAAATTGATACTAATATTTATTTAGATAAAATTAAAAACAAAGGTTTGGATTATATTAAATAATATCAAAATAAAAATTAGATATGTTTTTTATTGTTTGTTAATTCAGTTAATATTCAAAACATATATAAAACAATGAATTTCAACATATTGTTTATTGTTACTCATGAGTTTAGTGTGTATATATATATATATATATATATATATATATATATATATATATATATATATATATATATATATATATATATATATATATATTTAAATGTTTCTAGCAAATGTTGTGTGCATGTATGCACCAATGAGAATTTAAGTAATAATAAATCATTAAATAAATCATTTAAGAGTATTATAGTAATCTTTGCATATTTAATTATGGTAGATAATTAATATAACAAAATTATAATGACAATTACACATTATTACTATTTTATTAATTAGGGAAAAGAATAATATCCTATAAATTAGCACAAAATACGACCATCTCCTTCTAAACCTAGATCCAATTTTGTTTTCAACGCCGATAACCCTTCTATTTCGTTCATATTTTTTTTCTTATGTAATACCACATGCCGGAGACCAGAGGATTATGCCTTTCTGGACTATGCCTTTCAGAGGAACAAACGATTAGCACAGTAAGTATTTATAAAGTTTCATAGATTTTACTATTTTAGGAATGAATGATATTAATGTTGTAGTTTTGTTGAATTTTATTGGTGTTGTAGGTTTCGAGGCAACCAAGAACTGAGATTGGAATGAATTGGGTCCCAAACATGAGAACAAAGCCATATAAGCTGACACGTATATGTGAGATTACAACCATTCTCACTCTACATGACGTTTAAAGGTATTGCTTTTGGTGAATGGCGACAAGTGGCTTTTTTTTTATCTATATCTATATACTTAAATAATATATATACTTAAGTGGCTTACTGGGACAATCTTGGCACATTCTAAAACATAGACTGTAATTATGACAGAATGTCTTTAAGAATGTATGTGAACAACAAGTATATTTGCTTAACTGGTAATATGTTAGAATAAATTAAAAGTTTTTAATGTCTAACACGTTCTATTAGAATTTATAGTTTAAAGTTGATTATGTTTTCTTTGTGGATATAGATTTTGAAGAGGCTGTCATTGATGTGGAAAAAGAAGAAAACATGGAGAACGAGAGTATTCTAGCAGAATGTATTCTTTCAGAATGGATTAGTGTTTTTGTTAGATTTTGATGTTTTTATTTTTATTTTTTTTAACCATTCTTAGTTTTAATCTTTAAGAATAAATGTAATTCTTAAACCATTATTAATCATTTTTTTTCATAATGAATGTAATAATTATTTAGTCTTATTCTTTACGAATTAATGTAATTATTAATTCTTAAAAAATAAAATATGTATTCTTTAGAAAATGTTATTCTTGATAATATGTTGTATAATTCTTTAAGCATGTTAATTAAAAAAATATATTGAATGAACCATATTCTGCAAGAATAAAATCGAAAATATATTTACTAGTTTATGTTTGAATCTCTGTCATTCTGACAAAATAAAATCGGTTAGTATTAGAAATTATAATAGAATTAAATTTGAATTAATTTAAACAATTCAGATTTAAAAAAAGGAAATTAATTATTTCTTAAAATCCGAAAATTTCCTTTTTTAAAGTAGGTTAATTGACCAAAACACCATTCTGCTGAAATTTGTGTGTTTATACATGTTACCCTATTTTAATATCCTACACCCTCAGATCATGACCATTGATTTTATTCATCCATTGGTTCAGAATTGTGCTTACGGGCACACAATAGATGTAAGAAACAAAATAACCTAGCCCTATATATATATATATATATATATATATATATATATATATATATATATATATATATAATAGAAATTGTTAAGGGGTGTTTGAGATTACTTTTTAAGGTTAAACATCCTTTTTATAAAAGTACCTTTTAATTAGTGACTTTTTCCAAAATAAAAATCTTAAAATATGTTTGTATTTGTTTTTAGGGTAAAAGCCAACTTTTTAGTTAAAAAATCCTAAAAATTACAAAAAAAAACTGGATTTGTGACTTTTGAAAACCCTAAGGGATTGTTTGGTTCACAAAATGTTGTTGAAGGAATTGCATTTGAAATTGGAAAAAGAATCTGTCAGGAATTTGAATCCAATTCCATATCCTGTTTGGTTGGCAGGAAATGGAATTGGAATTAATTCCAGATTTTGTTTGGTTCGTAGGAATTGGAATGGAATCCATGTAAAATGACATAATTTCCCTTTTTGTCTATTTTGCCTAATTTTACTTACTTTTTTAACTTATATGTAAAGATAAATTATGTAAATTATAAAAATAGTGACTAATTTAATTGATTGAATGTTCATGTAAATATAATGTGAAACTCATGCAAATGACTTCATAACTTATAAAATCCTTTAAATACACGTCCCAATAACGTTACAAAAAAACATAACTTAAAAGCTATCACCTTCTTCACTAGATATCCTAATTTTGTTACCAAAAAAAGTTAACGTAAAATATTTCGTTACATCCAAATCGAAGGCACCAAAAACTTTCAAATCTAAAATACCGATCAACATCCAATGCACATCCCAATTGATAATACTATCCTTCCAAAATGTATTTTACCCAAGCTTTTTTATCACCTTCTTCAATTTCCCAAAAATTTTAAACATTAATGGGATCACTTCTTATCTTGGTCAAAGCTTTGGACTTCTCAAGTTGACTTATTGAATTCATCTTTAAAATCTCTGGAGGGATCTTATCACTTAGCTCGTTAATATTCATGTCAAGTTTAATACCTTGACTCAAGTCCTTTGATATTTCTTTAAGACTTTCTATAATTAAACCAACCGCCTTGTTAAACCCCTCGTCGCTTCGATTTTTCCTCTTCTTGGAACGAACACTCGGTGAAGTTTCATCATGTTGCATGACTGTAGTACGACTAACTTCCTCTGAATCTAGAAAATCATCATCTGAATCTTGCGTTTCTTCTTCTAAGTTCACCTCTTGTTCCATCTCCATGAAATCTCTAGCTCTATTTCCTTGAGCTCGGTCTTTTCCAAAAACAATGCAAAGATCTTCATAATAAGGAAATGTCTTGTGTTTCCACCTAGTCACTTCTTTATGTACCTATTTACCAACATTATAATTCATATAAAAAACAAAAAGACAATATATTTTCATGAAGCCGCTTAATTATTAAAATGTACATGTAGGTATGCCTCCTATACCGGATCCTCAGCAGTAACACAATGCTTTTCAGGGTCATAACCAAAACCGCTTGTGTTTGAACCGTTTACCATATCATAGACACATTGCCAATCTTTCTTCATGGTTTTTATCTTAGATTCAATATGTGGCTTACCTAAAAGACTTGAGTTTGGAAGTGATTGTTTCAATGCTTGCTCAAGGTGTTGCAAATAACCGGATTTGAAACTATTATCGACTTTAAACCCTCCAACATTTTTCATATTCACCAACACCTCAACTAACTTTGTTTCTTCATTACTTGTCCATGGCCTATAGTTTCTAATTTGGCTTGTCATACCTATAAACATAACGAACAATAATAGATAAGCAAAACAATATTTTTTTATAAATAGATAAGCAAAATAACAAATTGTCTAATACAACGATAACCAAGAAATACAACAATTTGTCCAACATGAGGATAAGCAACTGATACAACAATTTAATTAGTTGCTCCCCTAGATGTAAACATAGTCTAGGCCAAATTATCTCTAAATATGGTCCATTCATTTGAAGTCCCAATAGAATTAATAGTATCCACATCTTCATATCCAAGATCTTCAATCCCCTCATCCTGATCACACTCGTTGTCCAACGGATCTACTCCCATTTTCTTGTGTTATGAAGTTATGTAGGAGACAAAATGGTATATTCTGATATCATGTACAATAATTATTTTCACATAAGAAAATGAAACCATAACAGAATTTTTGTTCTATTGATTCCAAAAATTGTTATTAGCAACCGTACTTGATACAATACATTAGAAAAATAAGTGTGTATGATCAAGAACTCCATAAATCAGTATTTAAATTATGTCACAACTAGCATTTTAGCTAGGAAATTCTATACTCTTGTAAACATTATCTACTGTAAACTCGTAAACCCTAATTCATGTTGTGCTTGAAATTCAACCCACTTTCATAAAACTTAACTTTTTGGGCCATAATGGGCCTAAAAATGGATTGGTTTACCTTAGTGGGCCTTATTGGGCCATAACAAATCCAAATAACTTTAATAGACTCCAATCCATTCTTGTATGCACATTGGGCCGTGAACCACCTCTAAAAGCCCAATGGGCCGAAAACCTACTTAATGGGCTCATGGTTTCTAACAAAATCAAGCAATGGCCCAAGATAAACTACTTTCTTCCTCCTAAGTCCAAGAATTCGGCCCAACTACAAAAGAAAGGGGGAAGAGTTGACTTTTAATGGTGCCACCTCATAATTACCCATGGGATATCCATGCACCACATCTCATACTTCCATGCACCATCACCTCAAGACTCTCTCCTCTCTCTTCTCTTCTTGTTTCGGCCGAGAGCACCCAACACCCACACAAAATTCATTTTGCAAACACTCACTATTCTCTCAAGAACACCTTTCATTTCTCCATCCAAATTTTCGAGATCTTGGAGCATTTCAAGGAGGTTCTTCCACAAGAATCATCATCTTAGGTAAGATAAATGCTTGGATCTATGATCTAGTCTCTTTATTTCATCAAGAATCTTTCTAAACTCACACAAACTCATGATCATCATCCTAGAGAACTCTAAGTTCGAGATCCACCCAAGAAGGCTTACTAGGACCAAAACTCTTCCATTTCCTTCTTCAAAACCGAACCCACAAACCTAAGGTGAGTTTATACCCCTCTATTTTCGGTTTTCATATGTTTTATGGGGGAGAATGCAAGTAAAATGTGAAGATCTATGTGTATTTGTAAGATATGTGTGTTTTCTTGTGATTTTGTGATATATTTGTGCTAAAAATGAAAGATATTTCGAGATCTATAGTTCAAAAAGGAAAAATATGTGATCTAGTTCATATTTCACTCAACATGTCAAGATAAACTAATATACAAGCTTTAAATTAACATACTACTACATCAAACTCATTTTTGGACTATTTTTGTCAAATAAGTAAAAGTTTGGGAAAAAGTTGTCATTTACGGTTTTTACAAGGTTCAAAATGCCAAAACAGTTAAAATAGAAGTTTCTATGAACATTATGTTTTTCAAAGGACTAAAAATGAAATTTTATGACTTATTGGGCTAAATTTTGGGCTTTTCGGCCCATAAGCCCAAAGTTGCGAAAAATATGTTTCTTAAGGGGCTGAAATGGAAATTTCTCAACACAGTGGGTAGAAAGGTAAATAAATCTATTTTTGGGGTTTAAAATGATCATATTTGTTAAAAAGGATTTAAAATGCAAAGAATTTGGATTTTGGGTAAAAAGTGTAAAAGTTGCGAAAAAGGTGGGCTAAAAAGCAAATCTTTTAACTAAAGGGGTTGAAACTTTCAAAAAGTCACTTTTGGGCTTAAAACATTATTTAAATAAGTGTTTGGGTAAAAGATGTCAAGAAAAATGGTTCAAGGACCTAAAATGTCTTTTTTTTATAAAAAGGGCAAACATTGCCAATTTTACAAAATAAGGGGGCTGAATAGGTCAAATTAATGTTTTTGGTCAATTATGTTAATAATAATAATAATTGGGTCAAAACATACAAAACTTTATAACTTATGGGTTTTAAATAGAAAAATAATTATTTTATAAATCTATAAATCGTTATAAAACAATTTCGTGATTTATACGACATATCGATTAAGCAACTCGCCACATTAATTCTATATAAAACAAGTAAACGTTCAATTGGTTGGGCTTCAGAAATTCTAATCATGCTTAATGGGCCTTCGTGACCCATTAACATGGTTTCTGGGCCCAACATAAATAATACATGTTATTGGGCCTCCTGTGACCCAATTACATGCTTAATGGACCCTTAATGGTTTTTGCATGCTATTGGGCCTCAGTGGCCCATTATGCATTACTAGTAAGGTCCAAATAAATTATATGCGAAATGGGCCAACGCTCTTTTCGTATACTCGACAGCCTTAAATAACATACGAAATTAGTAGGGCCTAGTAGTCCTCTTCTCCTCGTCTGTTAGGCTTACCTTCTCTTAATGTAAAATAAAATTCGATCATTAATCAAGGTTAATCAAATTCATGTGGATTGAGTGAGTAATAACGGGTGACACCAATAAGTGTCGGTCGTAGTCTGTAGTTGTAATCAAAGTCTCCTGGAGGGAGAGCGAGAGTTTGTGTATAGATCTATACGGGGGTGACTCCCCCACACCTAAGTTGTTCGCTACAGTAGACTCGACCAGTCTAGGGTGACAAAGTCTTAAGATCAAATTTCGGTGTTCATTAGAATACCAAAACAGACGAACTAGTCATTATCATGCATGGTTATAACGACTCACGTAGATATCCGACATCATTAATCAGGGGAAATCATTAATCAAAGGAAAATCATTAATCAAGGGAAATCATATTCATTCGATGTAACGATTCAATAAAGTAAAAACACTCATAACTTTTATTCGGAAGACATCGGGTTTTCCGGGGAAATCAATCTTACTCACTTGTAGTTTCAAACATTATAATGCAAAACTTCTCATTTATTCATGTTTTGAAATCATTCACGTATATACTTACAGGATCATCACAACATTTTCAAGAAAAGTTTTATTACAGAAAATATCGGATTTTCTGGGTTTTACCAATGACATAAACTACTTTACATCAAACACACTTATGAACTCACCAACATTATATATGTTGACCGTTTTCAAAATAACTTGTATTCTCAGGTAATCATTAGACAAGGAAGCATCCGGTGTGTTGAAAGTTTCTTTTGTAGTAGCTAATCACCAAACACTTTATATTTTGAAATCATGTAATGTAAACCTTGTACTCGATGTAAACAATGCCAGTTGTACTATGTAATGGTTGGTGATGCATGTGTTATGTTTCATATATATTCATTGTGATGATATTTCAATTTAAGTCACGCCAGCCCCCGGACGTTTCCGCCGTCTGGTTCGGGGGTGTGACAAATTATGACAAACTTGGAAGATTTACAAAAAGTGATACTTCTGGTAAGGGTAAACATCATGAAACATCCCAAAAACACGGTCCAAAATTTTCATTTTTAATTATTAAATAAAAACCATAGTTATCAAAATCATCTCATCAAAAACATAAGTCATCGTATCAAATCAAAGTATCATATCAAAACACGTGTCAATACATCAGAGTAAAACATCCCAGGCTAAAAACATAATGGTGTGTGCACTACAGTCATCCCGAGCTCTTCCCCTTGCTACCGGAAATACCTGAAAACAAAATTGAAAACTGTAAGCACGAAGCTTAACGAGTCTCCCCAAACTACCACATACCATACACATAATCACATAATAACATAACATGGGCCTTGCACGCTACATTGGGCCCCGCCCGGCATCAGACAATGTCCGGCATCGGGCCCCGCCCCGCACCGGACCGAAATCCGGCATCGGGCCCCGCCCGACATCGAGCAAAGCTCGGTATACATAATAACATATAAACAATTACACATAAATAATCACATAACATAAAACATATAAACATTCCTCGGGCCCCGCTCGACATCAGACCGAAATCCGGAAACATATGAACATTCCTCGGGCTTTCCCCGGCATCGGACCTAAGTCCGGAACCATATAAAACAAACACATGCAAGAATCACAAAGACATCAAGCATACAAACATTCCTCGGGCTTTCCCCGACATCGGACCGAAGTCCTGAAACATATAAACCTACATCGGGCACTGCCCGACATCGGACCTTAGTCCGTACTATACTATCATACAAAAACGGGCCGACATTGGTGCCTTAGACTCGTTCTTATAGGAGAAAACTCACCTCAATGTCGTGCGAATAACTGAAACGTCTCTGCTCCGCACCCGGCTCTACTCACACCCTATACATAACAACCTCTTGGATACCATTCCATACTCAAAACCCCTTCACGGGTCAACCTTGGTCAAAGTCAAAGTCAACGTCCAGTCAAAGTCAAAGTCAAAGTCAACCACGAGTTGACTCAACTCGTCGAGTCATCTTCTAACTCGTCGAGTTTCCATGCTACTCAGAATCGTGATAACACGAGTCAACTCG